>NC_053437.1:32155285-32476858 GCF_007990345.1 Gossypium hirsutum
GTACAGTTTATAGTAAAGTTTCCCCTGTTATATAGCTCGACTGATCTGACCTCTACACAATTCAAATAGCCATGAAATTTGTTTCATTTAAACTAGACTCAATAAGGAATCTAAACATATAACTAATTTCTTAATTATTTTGTACAGTTTTTAATGATTTTCAAATTAGAACAGGGGATCACATAGTCATTCTGGCAAGTCACACACAATATAATTATCTCAAAATATAGAATTCCTTTACTTGCTCTGTTTATTTTACATGAAAATAGACTCATTAAGCTTTAAATCCATATCTCATTCAGCCTCTAATTAAATTTCTACTATGTTTGGTGATTTTTTCAAATTCACGTCACTGCAACTGTCCAAAATAGTATTATTGCTAATTTACTCTTTCACACTTTCTTTGTATTTACCTCATTTAGCCTACATATCACAATTCACTTTCACCACATTTCATACATCACAAGTGTAGGTTCATGATTACAATGTCACTATAAAATCATCCCGTTGAACAATTCGGATCAATCCTTGATACTTGTGGTTTCAGCACACAGCTCCACATCATATTTCATATAATTCAGCTCTCTTGTACACATGGTGAACATTAGTACCACCCATGTGACTAGCCAATTTATCTCATAGCTCTCTTATCTACATGGTGTCCTTCACTTGGAATCACACATGCGACCTAGCTACATTTATCTCTCCCGTAGCTCTCTTGTCTACATGGGATACATCTTGTATCACACATGTGACCTAGCTACTACATAGTATCTCGTAGCTTTCTTGTACACATGATGTGCACACAGCACCATACATGTGACCTAGCTACGCTCCATCTATTATTCAATCTTTCCGAATGTTCAATCGGGATTCTCTCTCTATTACTTTTTCCATTCCTCCAATAGTCGATTTATGCTTCAAAATTAGCTAAATACATATAATAGGCTGAAATATAAAAATGTAAATGAATTTAATGTATTATTTACATACAAACTTACCTCGGTGCAAAATATAGAAATTTGCAATTTAGTCCAAAACCTTTTCCTTCCCCGTTCAAGATCGATTCCACGCCTTTCTTGATCTATAACAATACATTTAGCTCATTTAACACTCATACTACTTATTTCAATCCAAAAATCATATTATGGAAAAATTACATTTTGCCCCCTAACTTTTACAAATTATGATTTTGCCCTAGGCTCGAAATTTATTTCAGCCCTTATTATTAGTTTTATGACATGTGATCACTTTTCCCTTCTATGACAACATCAAATTCTCACTCTAACACATAGTTATGAACAATAAGTGTTTTTACCAATTATGCGTTTTGCTCGGTTTTCGCTAAAATCGCTTAGAAAGATTGTTCTCCTAACTTCAAACATTCATATTCTACCATCAACATCAAATACATGCATATCATTCATGGGTAAAATTTTAAACATAACCCTAACTCGAAATGAGGTAGAAATAGGTAGATCGAGCTACGAGGATTTCAAAAATGTAAAGAACATTAAAACGGGGCTAGAATGCACTTACTATTGAGCTTGAAGCTTGGGAAAACCCTAGCTATGGAGAACATGTAAGTTTCAGCCCAAGCTTGAATGAAGATGAACACTTTTTGTGTTATTTTTCCCATTTTATTTCATTTAATATACAAATGACGAAATGCCCTTACTACTAAACTTTCTTAAAATTCCATCCATGTCCTAATTTTGTCCATATAAGTATAATGGTCTAATTTCCATTTAAGGACCTCTACTTAAACCCCCATTTCAATCAAGTACTTTATGAACTAGAACACACATTTTTTTACCTATTTCAATTTAGTCCTAAATATCAAATTAAACACCAATCGATAAAATTTCACAACGAAATTTTCACACAATTATGAAATCATAATATGAACACTAAAACTTAATCAAAATAATTTTTTTCAACCTCAGATTCGTGGTTTCAAAACCACTATTTCGTTTTGGCCCTAAATCGGGCTGTGACAGTGAAACTCCCTGTTATATGGATGCGGAGCTTGATTTTGAGGCTGGAGTGTTTGGGAAAAGTGGTAGCTGCCACTGTTCTTGGCTAGATGAAGAAATTGGGTCGTTGAACATGGCACTCATTGGGTATTGTTCCCTATTTGTTTCCTCATTCCGTAAAATACTCCTAGAAGCTTTGCTTGGAAGTCTGTAGAATCATGAAGAGCTTATTAAGAGTTGGTGTGGAAGAGAGTGTAGTGGGATTACTTGTTAGAGATACCAGAAAAATGAAGAAAGTAAAATTTACTAATACAGATATGTCTTTCAAAAGAAAATAATAAAATTGAAATGAAAATAAAAATAAAAATAAAAATAAAAATAAAAATAAAAATAAAAATAAAAATAAAAAGATAGGAGGATTCAATGATCCTCGTCAGTGGGGCCCTCAAATGGTGGCGCTGGAGTGGCGATGTGAAAGTGCTGGCACAGCTGCTGCATCATGGCCTACATGTCATCCATCCGTCGATCATGTCACCGATCTCGCTCGTGAATCATCTCGAACTGTGTAATGCAATATTGCTCGAAGTGAGCAGGTCAGTCAGAAATGTGTGCCAATGAAGTAGCCGCATGAACTGGTCACTCCCTAGCTGGCATGGTAGAAGGCTCCTCGTGCTGTGGGGGGATATCATCAGGAATGTCCTTTAGATCTTCCTCGTCATGGCATGAGTGAGATGGTACTAAGGAGGATCGGTCCCACGGCGACGCTCAATCATCTTCATGTGTAACATAGTCGTGACGCCCTGTGGGGACATCTGACCTATCAGTGTAAGCGCTGATGACTGGGCCACAGTGTTGAGGAGGCCAAAGTGTCTGGCAAGGCACGTCACATAGGGGCCGATAAAGATTACTCCCTTTCGATGCCTCTCAGTCTGATGGCGCATGGCGAAAGCGATAAAGTATGCCAAGTCAGTCACGAGTGCATTCGCCATGCACCATAAATAGTAGGCGTCGTGGGTGTTGACGACGATGGTGCTTTCTCTCCTTCCGGTCAAAGTGTGTGCCAATATGGCATGTAGATAGCGTAAGGAAGGGGCAAGAGCTGAGGCCTTTGAGTGGCTAGGGTCGTAGGTGGAAGAGAGTGGTGCCAAAGCTTTCCAACACGAGGAGGGCAAACTGTGGATATTGCGTGGTAGTGCATTCATGTCCTCCTCCTCCATAAACTCATCGGTGTAAAGTCCCAGAGCGACTCCAAACTCTGGGACACTCATTGCGTGAACTAGACCTCCTTATCAGAAGTGAATGGTGCCGGGGTCATCATTGTTCGTCATCACCACCTGTAAATGAAAAGTAGAGCATAATTCTAAAGTTAGCTCTAAATAAGTAGGTTCGATGATATCGAAGAACCGTTCCCATGGGCTTGTGGACAGGAGGGCGCGGATGGCATCAGCTAGCTGGACTTGCTCTACGGCAGCCCAGTCAATGCAGCGACTTATAGTGAGGGGTCGTGTGACGGCCCAAAGTTGACCCTAGTCGAAAAGTGGTTTCGGGACCACGAAACCGAGTCTTATAAATAATTAAAAATTATATTCTGTGTTTATGATGTGAGTAATTGCATGTGTGAAGTTTCATGCAGTAATTTGATCATCTTTATGTGAATTTTTTTTATGGACTTATATGAAACTTTGTTGGAAAGTGAGAGGCTAATTTACAATGGTCTAATAGTACATGCATTGAAGGAGTGGTTTTGCATGTCAATTTACCCAAGTTAAATATGGTGCCCGGCCATGTTATGGATTAAATAATATTATAACTATTTATGCTAATAGTTTATGTTACAAAATGAAATAATAAATAAGGTTAATAAAATACAAGTTAGTGGGAGGAGAAACCAAAGTTAGCCTATGTTTTCTCCTCCATTGCCGTAACTAGAGAAAGAAGAGGAAGAAAAGCCTTTGGGGAAGAAAATTCGGCTAAGGTGGATACCTAAAGTAAGGTAAGTTCAATGTCATTCTTGGAAAACTTATGCACCATTTGGATGATTAGTTTAACTTCTACCTATTTTATGGTTTGAAGATAGGTTTTGTATGAGTTAAGTTTCGGTTAAGGTGGATTGATTAATTGGGTTTTATAAGGAAATTATGCCATAGCCGAATGTGTCTTGAAGAAGATGTTATATGTGCTTATTATAAGTATATGTATATTCGGCTAATGAGTTTGAATTGAAGTTTCGATAGGTTGTGGGTTGAGTGGCCGAGTGAACTATAGGCTTTGCAAGGATGGAATTTACTTATAAGTTGTGTGTCTATGGCTTTATTTGTTAATGACATTTAACATTATTTTTCATTTATATATATTTGTGCATTCGTTTTTTTGGGAGATATGGTAAGGATAGATTGATGTTCTAACGGTTTAATGGAGTTTGAACTAGTAAATACTTAATTGTTGGTATTTATGTGTGAAAGAGATGAACATGAACTTATTAAGTTGCATGAATAAATCTTTTGTTTATCTTAGGGTTAAATTAAAGAAAATGCCATTGGGTGCTTGAATAAATAATTAGAGATTATTTATATATATATAAATCAAAAGGTTCGGCTTTGTAAATGAATTTAAGAGTTTAAATCTTGAATAATGTTATGCATAGGTTTCGGCCATGAATCCTTGTGTTATAACACTTGCTTAATAATGAAAGAACATGAGCTTAAAGCTTGAGTAACACTCGGCTTTAGTGTAAGTTAAAATTTGTCAGGAAATAATTTCCAAGTTAGTAGATTATGTGTTAAGAGAGGGATTTAGATTGTATATATATGTATAC
Source organism: Gossypium hirsutum (assembly GCF_007990345.1). Lineage (NCBI taxonomy): Eukaryota > Viridiplantae > Streptophyta > Magnoliopsida > Malvales > Malvaceae > Gossypium > Gossypium hirsutum. Next base: position 32,160,077 of record NC_053437.1, read on the forward strand.
ATATTTATATTGAATTATTAAGGCTATGATAGCCAATTGAGGGTTTCGGCCAAAATAGTAAAATAAATTGGTGTGAATGTTTGAGTGATGAATTTGACTCTTGTGTCGATTTGGGACGATATGTGTGTTTATATGAAACTAAATGATGTTAAATAAATTCGATTATGCATGGTAATAAGCTAGAATTATGTTCGTTGGAACATGAGTAGAGCATATGTATGATGTTTAATATCTAGTTAATAACATCATTTGTACTTAATTGTATGGTATACATGTATTAAATCGAATAGCTAAATTGATAAGTTATTTAATAAAATCTGTGTGTGTGAAAGTCGGATCAATATATATATATTATTCTGAAAGTAATACTTGAATAGTCGATTAATGACTATTTTAAATTTTGTTGAACTTAAGCTCAAGAGCAAAGGGGATCTAGATCCGATAAAGGGAAGGAAAAAGTAATTGAATAGCCGTTGAAGTCGTTCGACGACATTTGAGGTAAGTCTTCGAGTAATGACCCTACTTGAATTATATTGAAATGAATAGTCATACTATGACGGATAGTCGAATGTGCTTAGAGACTATGTTATAAGGCCAATTGAAATTATGCTCTTTGTGTGCGGCTACTGAGCCGAAATTTGAAAGGTTTAATAAATGTTTTGTGTTTGAGCCTTAGTAACGAAGAAATGATATGGATGTGTTATGATTATTGATATATGTGTGCATGAGCATTGGAATATATCCGGGCTAAGACCCGAGGCAATTATGCGAGTTAATATATCCGGGCTAAGACCCGAAGGCAATTATGCGAGTTGATATATCCGGGCTAAGACCCGAAGGCATTATGCGAGTTAATATATCCGGGCTAAGACCGAAGGCAATTATGCGAGTTGATATATCCGGGCTAAGACCCGAAGGCAATTATGCGAGTTAATATATCCGGGCTAAGACCCGAAGGCAATTATGCGAGTTGATATATCCGGGCTAAGACCGAAGGCAATTATGCGAGTTAATATATCCGGGCTAAGACCCGAAGGCAATTATGCGAGTTGATATATCGGCTAGACCGAAGGCATTATGGAGTTAATGTCCGGCTATGACCCGAAGGCAATTATGCGAGACGATATATCGGGCTAAGACCCGAAGGCAATTAGGCAAGTTGATATGTCCGGGTTAAGACCCGAAGGCAAGTGTGTTTGCGGTTGTATTCGGTTAAATACCGAAGAAACTTGGGTTTGAATGTGAGCGTTTTGTGCTGTAATTAATTCAATAAATATGCTCGACCAACCCGAACGATAAGGTATGTTGCATGTGCATTGGAAAAGTCGATTCGTTTTAAATAGTATTCGTGCGATCGGCTAACGAATTTTCGGCTTTTAGAAAGGTTGATACCTTGTGTATATATGTTGATGAAGTGTGAAGTAAGTAGGATTATGAGAATGTGTGTAAATAAAATGACTTAGTTAGCTATGTGAATGTAATACTGTAGTCAAAGCCGATTTCATTACTTGAGACTTACTAAGCTTAAAATGCTTACCCGGTTGCTTTGGCTCTCTGTTTTATAGATTGTGTTCGTTAGCTATCGGATTCGGGATCAGCGAAGTCGAAGTCATCTACACTATCAAGCTCTTTTGGTACTCTTTTAGTTGAACTCTGGATATGGCATGTATAGGACTACCCCCTGTTGTTTAAGTTCTTTTGTGATATATGTGTGTAAAGCCATGCGAAAATGGCTTGTAGATGTGGAGTATGGCATTAGACCATTTGTGTTTATGTATGTATATATATGGTTTCACGATGTGACTATGGATTGAAATGGAAGTGTTGGGCTAATGATCAGCCATTGGAATGGCTAAATATGATCACATGTGGACCTATGTATGGCAAAACCCTAGTTGGTCCATGGTAACCACAAAATAGGTAAAGTTTACCTTGAAAACAGATTTTGACAGCAACAGTGGTGTAGAATTGAAAAATCACATAAATTCGTAGGAGTGGAATTAAATAGTGAATAAATTATGTAATCGAACCTTGATGAATCTACTTTCATATGGAAGTAACGAAACAATTATAGGAACAGTACAGAAAGAGATATTCGGGTTCTTGTGGAACAGGGCCAGAACAGTTTCTGGATTCACTGTTCCGCCTTTGGAAATTCACTATAAATTGACCAGAGATAATTAGGGGTCATACCATATATGTATGGATTCCTCTCTGAGTCTAGTTTCCATAGAAACAAACGGCATTAGTATTGAAGCCCTGTGCAGAGAGATATCCCAGTCGTAATGGGAAAAGGTCAGTGTAGTCGACCCCTGTAACATGAGAGACTTTGACTAATAAACTGTACTAATTGGCCCGACCAAAAATTCTAGAAAAAAATATATAGGTGGGGACATGAGTCTAGTTTCAGGGAAAAATCACAAAACTGACTTTCGAGTTGTGAAACTCAAGATATGATTTTTGAAGCGACTAGTACTCAGACTGGGCAGTGTCTGGAAAAATTTTTAAAAAGTCTGTCAACACCTCGTATTCGACTCCGGTGACGGTCTCGGTTCGGGGTGTTACAATTGAGTGGTATCAGAGCTACGGTTTAGTCGATTCTAGGACTACCGTAATGTGTTGGGGTCTAGCTATACATGCCATTTTATGTGATTAATTGATAGTGTGGTGATTTCTGACATTTGCAAATGTGTTTATTTATAGTAATGGATCCCGATCCCGACCGAGCGGTAGCTGATGATCTTGAGAGTGTAGCGCCTGCTCCCGCACAAGGGACAGCGCCGGTGGACTCTCAACCTAATGCGAGTAACCCGAATGATGAAGCTAGACAAGCTTTCTATAGCGTGATGAATGATTGGTTCAACCAATACATTCGAACTAATACGGCTGTTCCACAACCTCCATTCCCGACAAACACCACCCCCGCACCTACAATACCTCCGGTAACTGACCAAATAAGGTCAAATAAGCCCCCAGTTGACCGAATCCGAAACATGGGGCTACTGAATTTAAAGCTACGGATAGCGACGATGCCGAGCAAGCTGAATTTTGGTTGGACAACACTATCCGGGTACTCGATGAGCTATCTTGTACACCCGATGAATGCCTAAAGTGTGCTATCTCCTTGCTACGTGATTCTGCCTACTATTGGTGGAGTACTCTGACTTCTGTTGTGCCCCGGGAGCAAGTAACTTGGGAGTTTTTCCAAACTGAGTTTCGGAAAAAGTATATCAGTCAGAGATTTGTTGATCAAAAACGGAAGGAATTTCTCGAGCTTAAGCAAGGTTCTATGTCAGTTACTGATTACGAGCGAAAATTTGTTAGACTTAGTAGATACGCTCGGGAATGTGTTTCGTCCGAGGCTGTCATGTGTAAACGCTTCGAAGATGGGCTGAATGAAGATATAAAAATGTTCGTAGGCATTCTTGAAATACGAGAGTTCGTAGTACTTGTCGAGCGAGCTTGTAAAGCCGAAGAGCTTAGGAAGGAAAAACAAAAAGTTGATGTGGGAACCGGGGAGTTTCGTAAAAGATCCTCGGGAAAGTCTCTTCAACAGGCATCGAAGAAATTTCGAGATGATGTGGGCCGGTCTAAAAGCACTTCGGGCCTTTTTAGACGAGATCGTGATCGACCCCTGTGGGTACACGAGGCACTTCAGTCGCCAGTGTTGGGAATGAACGTCGAGGCCGAACGGAATGTCGACATTGCGGTAAATGGCATTTGGGGAGTTGTAGATTCCATGACCGCTCCTGTTACAAGTGCGGATCAGTGGACCACTTCATTAAAGATTGCCCGAGGCTGTCCGAACAGAATGTAAATCAGAGTGGGAAACCGGGTGCTACCACTGCTCGAGGTAGACCATCTAGGAATATGGGCAATGCTAGTGGTGGTCAGAGAGGATCTAGAGATGCTACGACCAGATCCGAGGCTCGTGCACCTGCTAGAGCATATGCTATACGTGCCCGCGAGGATGCTTCTTCGCCTGATGTTATTACCGGTACTTTTACTCTCTTTGATACTAATGTAATTGCTTTGATTGACCCCGGTTCTACTCATTCTTACATATGTAAACCTTAGCATCCAGTAAGACTTTACCTATTGAGTCTACTGAGTTTGTAATTCGGGTGTCAAATCCCTTGGGTCGTTATGTACTTGTCGACAAAGTGTGTAAGAAATGTCCCCTAGCAATTCGAGGTTCCTGTTTTCCAGCGGACTTGATGCTTTTGCCGTTTGATGAATTTGATGTTATCCTTGGGTTGGATTGGTTGACCGTGCATGATGCGATTGTGAATTACAAGAGCAAGACTATTGATTTGAGGTGCGCAAATAACGAAGTAGTCCGAATTGAGTCCGCGGACTTGGAGGGGATGCCAGCTGTAATATCAGCAATGTTGGCACAGAAATATGTAAGAAAAGGGTGCGAAGCATACCTTGCGTATGTACTTGGTGACAAAGAATTAGAAAAGAAACCCGAATCTGTGCCGGTGGTTTGTGAATACCCGGATGTTTTTCCGGAAGAATTACCGGGTTTACCACCTGTTCGGGAGGTAGAGTTTGGTATTGAGCTTGTACCTGGGACTACGCCGATCTCGATAGCTCCGTATCGTATGGCACCAACCGAGTTAAAAGAGTTGAAAGCTCAGCTGCAAGAATTGACGGATAGAGGTTTCGCTCGGCCAAGTTTCTCACCTTGGGGTGCACCAGTATTGTTCGTAAAAAAGAAGGACGGAACCATGAGGTTGTGCATTGACTATCGTCAACTGAATAAAGTGACGATAAAGAATAAATATCCATTACCGCGTATCGATGATTTGTTTGATCAACTAAAGGGGGCCTCGGTGTTCTCAAAAATAGATTTGAGATCGGGTTATTATCAGTTGCGGATTCGAGATTCAGACGTACCCAAAACTGCTTTCAGAACGAGGTACGGTCACTACGAATTCTTAGTGATGCCGTTTGGGCTCACTAATGCCCCGGCAGTATTTATGGATTTGATGAATCGGATCTTCAGACCATATTTGGATCGGTTCGTAGTTGTGTTCATTGATGACATCTTGGTCTATTCAAGAGATGAGACCGAACATGCTGAGCACCTGAGACTAGTGTTGCAAATTTTACGGGATAAGAGTTATATGCTAAGTTCAGTAAGTGTGAGTTCTGGTTAAGAGAGGTTAGCTTCTTGGGTCATGTGGTATCCGCGTCGGGTATTCGAGTTGACCCGAACAAAATTTCAGCCATACTTGACTGGAAACCTCCGAGAAATGTTACTGAAGTTCGGAGCTTTTTGGGGCTCGCTGGTTATTACCGACGATTTGTGAAGGGTTTCTCGATGATAGCCACACCAATGACGAAGCTACTTCAAAAGGATGTTAGGTTCGAGTGGACGGAGAAATGTCAGAAAAGTTTCGACCAACTGAAAACTCATTTGACTGAAGCTCCAATTTTGGTGCAACCCGAATCAGGTAAAGAGTTTGTCATTTATAGTGACGCATCCCTACTTGGGTTGGGTTGCGTATTGATGCAAGAAGGTCGAGTCGTGGCCTATGCGTCGAGACAATTGAAGCCACACGAGAGGAATTATCCGACCCATGATCTCGAACTAGCTGCCATCGTATTTGCTTTAAAAATATGGCGACATTATCTGTTTGGTGAGAAGTGCCATGTATTTTCGGACCACAAAAGTCTCAAATATTTGATGACTCAACGAGACTTGAATCTGCGACAAAGACGTTGGCTTGAGTTGTTGAAAGATTACGAGCTTGTCATTGATTACCACCCGGGAAAGGCTAACGTGGTTGCGGACGCCTTAAGCCGGAAGTTATTGTTTGCTTTACGAGCGATGAACGTGCATTTGTCTGTTCTACCAGACAATGGGTTAGTAGCTGAATTAAAAGCTAAACCATTATTGACTCACCAAATTCGTGAAGCTCAGAAAGTCGATGATGAATTGGTTGCAAAACGGGCTAAGTGTTTTCCGAACGAGGGATCAGAGTTTCAAATTGATGACGATGATTGTTTGAGGTTCAGAAATCGTTTGTGTGTTCCAAGGAATTCGGAACTCATTTCGATGATTCTGAACGAAGCCCATTGTAGCCGAATGACAATTCACCCGGGAGTACGAAAATGTACAACGATTTGAAACGTCAATTTTGGTGGCATGGTATGAAACGGGACATCTCCGACTTTGTTTCGAGATGTTTAATATGTCAACAAGTGAAAGCGGAACATCAAGTGCCTTCAGGATTACTCCAGCCGATCATGATACCCGAGTGGAAATGGGATCGAGTCACAATGGACTTTGTGTCCGGACTGCCTTTGTCAGCAAGTAAGAAGGATGCGATATGGGTTGTTGTCGATAGACTAACTAAGTCGGCTCACTTTATCCCCGTGCGTACGGATTTTTCATTGGATAAACTAGCTGAATTGTACGTTTCTCAGATTGTGAGATTACACGGGGTACCGATTTCTATTGTGTCGGATAGAGATCCGAGATTCACCTCGCGATTTTGGAAGAAATTGCAAGAAGCTTTGGGTACCAAGCTGCATTTTAGCACCGCTTTTCATCCACAAACAGATGGTCAATCCGAGCGGATAATTCAGATACTTGAGGATATGTTGAGATGTTGCATCCTCGAGTTCAGTAGTTCATGGGAACGGTACTTACCTTTGATTGAATTCGCTTACAACAATAGTTTTCAGTCAAGTATTAAGATGGCACCCTACGAGGCTTTGTACGGTCGTAAATGCCGTACACCATTGTTTTGGACCGAGCTCGGTGAAAGTAAAATTTTCGGAGTTGATTTGATTAGAGATGCTGAACAGAAAGTAAAGGTAATCCGTGAAAGTCTGAAGATAGCCACGGATCGTCAGAAATCGTACGCAGATTTGAAACGAAAAGACATCGAGTATCAGGTGGGAGACAAAGTGTTCCTTAAGGTTTCACCTTGGAAAAAGATACTCAGGTTCGGCCGTAAGGGCAAGTTGAGCCCAAGATTCATTGGGCCGTACGAAATCTCCGAACGAGTTGGCCCGGTTGCGTATAGATTGATTTTGCCCCCAGAGCTTGAAAAGATTCATGACGTCTTTCATGTTTCGATGCTTCGACGCTATCGATCTGATCCATCGCACATAATTAGCCCATCGGAGGTTGGAATTCAAGTCGACATGAGCTATGAAGAAGAACCGATGCGTATCCTAGCTCGTGAAGTAAAGGAGTTGCGAAACAAAAGAGTTCCGCTAGTAAAGGTGTTATGGCTCAAACACGGGATCGAGGAAGCTACTTGGAGACCGAGAGCTCGATGAAAGAACGATACCCAAACCTATTTACCGGTAAGATTTTCGGGGACGAAATTTCTTAAGTGGGGGAGAGTTGTGACGGCCCAAAGTTGACCCTAGTCGAAAAGTGGTTTCGGGACCACGAAACCGAGTCTTATAAATAATTAAAAATTATATTCTGTGTTTATGATGTGAGTAATTGCATGTGTGAAAGTTTCATGCAGTAATTTGATCATCTTTATGTGAATTTTTTTTATGGACTTATATGAAACTTTGTTGGAAAGTGAGAGGCTAATTTACAATGGTCTAATAGTACATGCATTGAAAGGAGTGGTTTTGCATGTCAATTTACCCAAGTTAAATATGGTGGCCGGCCATGTTATGGATTAAATAATATTATAACTATTTTATGCTAATAGTTTATGTTACAAAATGAAATAATGAATAAGGTTAATAAAATACAAGTTAGTGGGAGGAGAAACCAAAGTTAGCCTATGTTTTCTCCTCCATTGCCGTAACTAGAGAAAGAAGAGGAAGAAAAGCCTTTGGGGAAGAAAATTCGGCTAAGGTGGATACCTAAAGTAAGGTAAGTTCAATGTCATTCTTGGAAAACTTATGCACCATTTGGATGATTAGTTTAACTTCTACCTATTTTATGGTTTGAAGATAGGTTTTGTATGAGTTAAGTTTCGGTTAAGGTGGATTGATTAATTGGGTTTTATAAGGAAATTATGCCATAGCCGAATGTGTCTTGAAGAAGATGTTATATGTGCTTAATATAAGTATATGTATATTCGGCTAATGAGTTTGAATTGAAGTTTCGATAGGTTGTGGGTTGAGTGGCCGAGTGAACTATAGGCTTTGCAAGGATGGAATTTACTTATAAGTTGTGTGTCTATGGCTTTATTTGTTAATGACATTTAACATTATTTTTCATTTATATATATTTGTGCATTCGTTTTTTTTTTGGGAGATATGGTAAGGGATAGATTGATGTTCTAACGGTTTAATGGAGTTTGAACTAGTAAATACTTAATTGTTGGTATTTATGTGTGAAAGAGATGAACATGAACTTATTAAGTTGCATGAATAAATCTTTTGTTTATCTTAGGGTTAAATTAAAGAAAATGCCATTGGGTGCTTGAATAAAATAATTAGAGATTATTTTATATATATATAAATCAAAAGGTTCGGCTTTGTAAATGAATTTAAGAGTTTAAATCTTGAATAATGTTATGCATAGGTTTCGGCCATGAATCCTTGTGTTATAACACTTGCTTAATAATGAAAGAACATGAGCTTAAAGCTTGAGTAACACTCGGCTTTAGTGTAAGTTAAAATTTGTTAGAAAATAATTTCCAAGTTAGTAGATTATGTGTTAAGAGAGGGATTTAGATTGTATATATATGTATACATATTTATATTGAATTATTAAGGCTATGATAGCCAATTGAGGGTTTCGGCCAAAATAGTAAAATAAATTGGTGTGAATGTTTGAGTGATGAATTTGACTCTTGTGTCGATTTGGGACGATATGTGTGTTTATATGAAACTAAATGATGTTAAATAAATTCGATTATGCATGGTAATAAGCTAGAATTATGTTCGTTGGAACATGAGTAGAGCATATGTGTGATGTTTAATATCTAGTTAATAACATCATTTGTACTTAATTGTATGGTATACATGTATTAAATCGAATAGCTAAATTGATAAGTTACTTAATAAAATCTGTGTGTGTGAAAGTCGGATCAATATATATATATTATTCTGAAAGTAATACTTGAATAGTCGATTAATGACTATTTTAAATTTGTTGAACTTAAGCTCAAGAGCAAAGGGGATCTAGATCCGATAAAGGGAAGGAAAAAGTAATTGAATAGTCGTTGAAGTCGTTCGACGACATTTGAGGTAAGTCTTCGAGTAATGACCCTACTTGAATTATATTGAAATGAATAGTCATACTATGACGGATAGTCGAATGTGCTTAGAGACTATGTTATAAAGCCAATTGAAATTATGCTCTTTGTGTGCGGCTACTGAGCCGAAATTTGAAAGGTTTAATAAATGTTTTGTGTTTGAGCCTTAGTAACGAAGAAATGATATGGATGTGTTATGATTATTGATATATGTGTGCATGAGCATTGGAATATATCCGGGCTAAGACCCGAAGGCAATTATGCGAGTTAATATATCCGGGCTATGACCCGAAGGCAATTATGCGAGTTAATATATCCGGGCTAAGACCCGAAGGCAATTATGCGAGTTAATATATCCGGGCTAAGACCCGAAGGCAATTATGCGAGTTGATATATCCGGGCTAAGACCCGAAGGCAATTATGCGAGTTAATATGTCCGGGCTATGACCCGAAGGCAATTATGCGAGACGATATATCCGGGCTAAGACCCGAAGGCAATTAGGCAAGTTAATATGTCCGGGCTATGACCCGAAGGCAATTATGCGAGACGATATATCTGGGCTAAGACCCGAAGGCAATTAGGCAAGTTGATATGTCCGGGTTAAGACCCGAAGGCAAGTGTGTTTGCGGTTGTATTCGGTTAAATACCGAAGAAACTTGGGTTTGAATGTGAGCGTTTTGTGCTGTAATTAATTCAATAAATATGCTCGACCAACCCGAACGATAAGGTATGTTGCATGTGCATTGGAAAAGTCGATTCGTTTTAAATAGTATTCGTGCGATCGGCTAACGAATTTTCGGCTTTTAGAAAGGTTGATACCTTGTGTATATATGTTGATGAAGTGTGAAGTAAGTAGGATTATGAGAATGTGTGTAAATAAAATGACTTAGTTAGCTATGTGAATGTAATACTGTAGTCAAAGCCGATTTCATTACTTGAGACTTACTAAGCTTAAAATGCTTACCCGGTTGCTTTGGCTCTCTGTTTTATAGATTTTGTTCGTTAGCTATCGGATTCGGGATCAGCGAAGTCGAAGTCATCTACACTATCAAGCTCTTTTGGTACTCTTTTAGTTGAACTCTGGATATGGCATGTATAGGACTACCCCCTGTTGTTTAAGTTCTTTTGTGATGTATGTGTGTAAAGCCATGCGAAAATGGCTTGTAGATGTGGAGTATGGCATTAGACCATTTGTGTTTATGTATGTATATATATGGTTTCACGATGTGACTATGGATTGAAATGGAAGTGTTGGGCTAATGATCAGCCATTGGAATGGCTAAATATGATCACATGTGGACCTATGTATGGCAAAACCCTAGTTGGTCCATGGTAACCACAAAATAGGTAAAATTTACCTTGAAAACAGATTTTGACAGCAACAGTGGTGTAGAATTGAAAAATCACATAAATTCGTAGGAGTGGAATTAAATAGTGAATAAATTATGTAATCGAACCTTGATGAATCTACTTTCATATGGAAGTAACGAAACAATTATAGGAACAGTACAGAAAGAGATATTCGGGTTCTTGTGGAACAGGGCCAGAACAGTTTCTGGATTCACTGTTCCGCCTTTGGAAATTCACTATAAATTGACCAGAGATAATTAGGGGTCATACCATATATGTATGGATTCCTCTCTGAGTCTAGTTTCCATAGAAACAAACGGCATTAGTATTGAAGCCCTGTGCAGAGAGATATCCCAGTCGTAATGGGAAAAGGTCAGTGTAGTCGACCCCTGTAACATGAGAGACTTTGACTAATAAACTGTACTAATTGGCCCGACCAAAAATTCTAGAAAAAAATATATAGGTGGGACATGAGTCTAGTTTCAGGGAAAAATCACAAAACTTACTTTCGAGTTGTGAAACTCAAGATATGATTTTTGAAGCGACTAGTACTCAGACTGGGCAGTGTCTGGAAAAATTTTTAAAAAGTCTGTCAACACCTCGTATTCGACTCCGGTGACGGTCTCGAGTTCGGGGTGTTACAGTATCGATGCGACACATTACAGATAATAAGCAGTCAAGCTGTCAGAATATTGGTGAAATGTCGCCAATACAGACCACTTCCTCCACATATTCAAATCCCACCCCAAATACAGATACAGAATACATGTATAGAATACAAATACATAAATTATAGACTTAAAGTGCTTGCTTAAACAGTACAGGCAGACATACATTTAGTATCCTACTCAAATCAATCTATCAGAATATCATAGCACAAAAAATAGGGTTTGGTTAGCCCTTACCGACCCAATGGTAAGCCCACAGTGGATTAGAATGACTCGTGCGGCCCTAGAAAAAATTTCAGAATTATGGGCACACACAACCAACTTGGCCTAGCCCGTGTGGCCTACACAACTACACTCACACCACCATACGATGGTGTCATGCGCACCCTTATGCCTTCGTCAATCACATGGCCGTGTCTCGCACACGGCCAAGCACACGGGCAAGCACACGCCCATGTGGCATCAACAGAATACACTTTCGACTTTTGTCGAAGCTCAATTTTTCGTGTTTCGGGTACACATCTGGTACGTTTTCGACACGAAACCACTTTCGATACCACCAACACCTAAAAACAGAGTACCCAAAACCTTCAGCAACCACTATACGAGTCTAACACGATTAACCAAAAACACAAAAACTGACTCACCCCTAACAAAAATAATCACGACCTCAAATTAAGCCGCTGCAGTGCAATCTTCCACCTCACAACCTTCACCTAAACATAAAATTTATTGATTAAACACCAAATAAAGGTTGACAAAACACCGCTATCATCTCAGAACCAACTGAAGCGATAAATAGAGTTCTACTTACCGAATCAGAAGGAGAACCCGATAATTCCGACAACACGATTGAACAACAGATTGACAAATCGAAACGAAGAAGAACAAAAAAAATGTTTGCAGAGGAGAAAAGAAAATATTAGAAAGGGGAAAAACAGAAGAAATTAACGTTAGTTTTTTTTAGAGAGAGAAAAACAAATTTTGAAAAAAATAAAAATAAAAATAAAAATACAAACAAAACTTGATAACTCTCAATATCCCAACTCCCCACTATCCTCTCATCCTCAACCACCCCCACTCACACAAACTCTCAATCCCATCCAAACTCTCTCACTCAATCGAGGCAAAAATTAACCTCCACACTTGTGCAAAGAATCGAACATAAGACCCCCAACACACTAACTTCTTACCACTCAAACCAACAGGCTCATTCTAATATAAATTAACAGACAATTTTATATAAGCCCGCTTAACAAGGGTAAGGCTAGGATTAGAAAAAAATAACAAAATTTTCCAAAGGTGAGACTTGAACTCAAAACCTCACACATACACCCAAAACACTTAACCACTAAAGCAGATTCACATTTATGTTAAATATTTATAGAAACAAAAATAAATTATTCAGGGCGTTACACTTTGGGCACAGACCAATTTCAGTTTCTTCTTGGCAAGTTGGGCATTTCGAATCTTCATGCTCCAACTTGAAGGGGTGTTGAAGAAATTTTAGACAAATCAGTGCAACAATTAAAGGAATGATAATCTAGGATCTATGGCTTTATCAGCGTGATTAAAGGAATGGTATTCTATGATCTTTAGCTATATTAGTGAATGTATTTTTGGTAGTTACTCTGTATAAATCTTGTTTTGTACAGATATAGAAGTTTATTTCTAGTAGGAATCTTGGATCCATATATACATGTTTGAGGTCAATGAGAATAATGGACATCTTTTTTATCCTAATATTTTTTTTTCTTCATACACGCCTCAAAGCCATTATAATTTAATAAAATTATTTTATTTTTTTGTTTCAGTTTTCCTATTTAATATTTCTAATAGGGTTATTATGCTTTACCTTCTTGGTGATTCTCAGTAATTGTGCTTTTTCCTCCAGCAAGAGATTCAATTACTGATTGCTTATATTTTTTCCCTCTTACATTTTTTAGTCTAAATTCAATATCCAAAAAAGCTTTTAAACTTTTAGGATGAGAATTGAAACATGAAACAGATCTTATGGACCTATACTATGTTCTAACTTTGGTCTTTCAACTTTTCAATGATCCAAGAACCCATTACTGAAAATACACTCAACAGTGTCGATGCTATTACAAATATAATTATTTGGTTATTGCTTTGTTGATGCATCAATGTTTATTTTTCCCTAAGCTTCTAATAAAATATGAGTAATGAGCAAAGGACAATAAAATTCAATCCATTTCGTGAATTTTGCCTACATTTGTTTTGAATTTCTTTTAAATGTGGATGTAGATAGTTTTGATAAATACTTAATCTGTCTTAAACAATTCTATTTATGATAAAAATTATATTATAAATTATATAATACAAAATTTAAAATAACTAAGAATTGTTTTTATGAATAAACTACCTTATAAATTTTATAATATTAAATTAAGAATAAATAATGCAAAATGAGATAAAGCTTCATAGAGTTGTGTACGGTGGTTAAAAATAAAATCAACATCTAAGGAAAGGTATGTTTTCAACATCTATAGAAGATGTAACACCCTAAATCCAGTCTAAACGTTATGACCGAAGACCGAATCTGGTGATGTCACATTGTAACACCCCTTACCCATATTCGACGCCGGAATAGGGTACGAGGCATTACCAGAACACATACACTTATAAACATGTTAAACTGAGTTATAAAATTTCATTCAAATTTAAACTCTTCAAATTTTTAACAGGCTTTTATAAATCTTCACGTTATAACTTCAAAATACTATATTTGTAATAAATAGGGCTTCTGAGACCCAATACATACTCATGCAATTCAATACTTCATTTCCATTTCATTTAATTCACAATTCTCATTTTCACGATTCAATTCAATTTCTCAATCCAATATACATTTCAATACCACAATAATTCATTTAATTCAAATAATATCATTTGCAATTTCCATTTAATTCACGTACAATTTAATTTCATTAAGTTCAATACTAATAAATATTTATCGTTTAACTTAACGTCCCCCTTTTGCATCATTTTACACTTCAAGCATGAACCTAGTATTTCATTTCATTTCCACTCTCGTTTCCTATGCATATCACACAAGATATAAACATTACACTAAACCGTAGTCGCAAGCTAGCCTTTTTGAAGACTAACCACATGATAAACCATTTTAATAAAGATTACAAACTTTAAACCTTACCACCCTTTTATGATCACAAGCATATTTTCATCTAGACATTTACCATCTCAATGCATAATTTTATAAATTTAATGTGGCGTAATTCAGCCACAACTTGGCCAAAGCCTAAGCATACACACCAAACATGCTAGCCAAATAAACATATAGTATATGCATTATAAGCATGGATAAGCACCACATTTATTTATGTATCAAACTTATCAACATGAGTTAATTCATAAACCATTTCTGGCATTGCTACATACCAAATTATATACCAAGTATGCCACATACACATACTATGAAACTTTATTTTCTCACATGAACTTTAACTATAACTAATAATGCACAATTATAAACATCATTTCTTTTTAATTGTTTATCGATTATAATCGAGCATATGGCCAATTATACACAAATCATTCATATGTTCTTCCAATTTTCCTCATCCTCCTCTCCATTCCACATCCTTAATGTGTATAACACACTTAAACAACATTAACTACAATTTCACTATTCACTCACATGTATATTCAAAGCTATCTATTCGAGTTAGAGTCACTAAATTATTTTTACCTGGAGATACAGAACTCCAAATTAAGATCCGTTAATTTTACCTAAAACTAGATTCACATATCCTCTTATCATAAAATTTTAAGAATTTTTTGTTTATCCAAATAGTACATTTTATTCTTTAAAGTTTCCCCTATTTCACTGCTCGATAGTTCTGACCTCTCTTCACTAAAAATTAATTATCTCATTGTGTAGAATTCGGATATTGTTTCTGTTTCTTTATCTTGAAAATAGATTCACTGATGACTCTAAAAATATAAAATTTATCCCATAATTATTTTTTACAATTTTTTACAATTTTCCAAAGTCAGAATAGGGGACTCCGAACTCATTCTGACTCTGTCTAACTAAACTTCAAATATCTCAAAATATATAACTCTTTTTGCTTTATTTGTTTCTTTATGTGAAATAGACTCATTCAGATTAAATTTCATATATTATTCAGCCTCTAATTCAATCTCTACCATTTTTTTATGATTTTTCAAAGTCACACAACTGTTGCTGTCTAAACTGTTTTATTGCTAAATGTACTCTTTCATAATTTCACCTTTTCACTTTCAATCACAATTCAATTCAAAATTCACTTTTCCATTTCTAAGTCGATATTCAATTCAATTCCACACCTATATTCATTATTCAATTACACTTAGTCAATTTCCCGATGAACACTTCGGAATAATAACAGATACTCGGTGGA
This sequence comes from Gossypium hirsutum, assembly GCF_007990345.1. Classification (NCBI taxonomy): domain Eukaryota; kingdom Viridiplantae; phylum Streptophyta; class Magnoliopsida; order Malvales; family Malvaceae; genus Gossypium; species Gossypium hirsutum. The sequence continues at coordinate 32,175,717 of NC_053437.1, forward strand.
TTCAGAACATAGCAACCACCTTATTAATCAATGATGTCCGGTGGAATCAGCACATAGCAACCACCTTACTAATCAATGATGTTCAGTTCACATAGTAGCCTGCACATAGTACTACACATGTGACCATTACCATCCGATACACGTAGTAGCCTGCACATAGTACTACACACGTGATCGAAACTATCTGGTACACATAGTAGCCTGCACATAGTACTACACATGCGACCTATCATTCCTGTACACGTAGTAGCCTACACATAGTACTACACACGTGACCATCACTTTCACTTTTACATAGTGGCCTACACACAATCCGTGCCACACATGTGATTATTTTTGTCACTTCATTCGTATCCCTTTTTATTCCAAAGGTTCATTCGGGAATTTTTCACTTTTTCTCACTTTTCTTTTTATCGATTAATTTCAATTTCTCGTCTTTCTTGATTTATAACAATGCATTTAACTTAAATAACCTTCACACTATTCATTCCAGTCCAAAAATCATACTTGGGAAAATTATGTTTTTGCCCCTAAAGTTTCACAAAATTATGATTTTGCCCCTAGGCTCGTAAAATAATTTTTATTCAATTTCCTTTCATTTTAGGCCTAGCTAAACCATTTTCATAACTATAGCAGTCCACAATACTCACTTATTCACACACTTGTGACATATTTTATAACTTTTACAAATTAATCCTTTTAGGCATTTTCATCGAAAATTACTTAGTACAAATCGTTTATCACACTCCAAACATTCATATTCTTCCATAAAATATCAAAATACATGCATATCATTCATGGGTAAATTTTTAAACACAAACCCTAGTTCAAAACAATGGTAAAAATAGGTAAATCTTGTTACAAGGATTTCAAAAATGTAAAAATCATTAAAAACGAGGATAGAATGGACTTACAATCGAACTTGGAAGCTTGAAAAGTCCTAGCCATGGTTTATCCATGTAATTTTTGGCCTAGGGGTTGAATATGGACAAAAATTGGATTTTAATTTTGTTTTTAATTCATTTTAATAACTAAATGACCAAAATGCCCTTAATGAAAAAATTTGGAAACATGCCTAACCATACCCATTTTTGTCCACCAACTTAACCAATGGTCTAATTACCATATAAAGACCTCCAATTTAGAATTTCATAACAATTGGACACCTCTAACATATAGAGCTCAACTTTTGCACTTTTTACAATTTAGTTCTTTTGACTAAATTGAGTGCCCAAACGTCAAAATTTTCGAACGAAATTTTCACAAAATCATTTTTTGAAATCGTAGACCATAAAAATATAATTAAAATAAATTTTTTCTCATCGAATTTGTGATCCTGAAACCACTATTTCGGCTACCCCCAAATTCGGGCTGTTACAGAAGAACCACCAAATAATTAGTTCTAGTAACTGTTGCTTTTTTCTCCAATATTTCTAATGGAGTTAAGTAATAATGTATCTACTTTGTATCAAATAATTATTCATTTACAAATATGAGTATAGAAGTGGCTTTTAATACATTGATTGTGGATTAAGTTCATAAATAATGTCAAGTCTTGTTTGAAGTAGTGGTTAAATTTTTTTCTAACTTCTAGATGTTACAGGTTCAAATCCTATCATCCTTCTTTCACCAATATTGTAATAATGGAAAAAAATCATAAATAAGGTTAATGTTAGGCGTGAAAATACCAAGGGGGTGAATTGGTATTTTTAAAATCTTTACAAATTATTCCAAATTAAAAGAGAAAAGGAGAAATGCTTGGACAAATCAATTTATAGTAGTTTGACTCCAATTGCCTACATTCACTACCTTGGTAACCAATGATTTCTCAATCCACTATAAGAATTGATATCTTTCAAGGAGAAGGTATAACATTTACAATTCTATATTTTTCTCAAAGCTTAGATAGAACATTTCCCCTAACTTTTATGGCTAAACTAGAACCCTCTTTAGTTTTTATGACTTAACTAAATTCATCCTAATTTACAATTGGTGACAAGATGAATAAAGAATAATGACAGCCACTATGAAGGTAGATGTTTACAAGTATGAGCTATACATACAAATATATGTGAATGATAAAAGATTTGACACTAAGCTCCTAAAGAATATTTACAAGAGAAAATGAAAGAATGAAGATTTGAAGACTTTTCTCTTCATCGTTTAGCTTTAATGTTGCTCTCTATAGTCTTCAAGTGTTCTTGACTTGAATATATATCCTATAACCAATTTTTAACGTTTGAAGCCATTGGAAGGAGTTTCTAACCGTTAGAAGAATTAATCTTGAGCATTTAATACAAATTGTAGAGTCAAGTCTCAATACTTAAAGGACATGTATCAAGACTTGGTTGAAAAATAGCCGTTAGAAATCCTGAGGTCTCAAGACTTGAGGAGTAAGTCTCAATACTTAAGCCAATAAGTTTCAAGACTATATTGCTCTCAAAAGGCCTATGCTTATTGTTTTATAAGTCTTGATACTCGCAGTGCTAAGTCTCGAGACTTGGCACATAAGTATCACACTATACCTTTTTCAAAATGTTTGTTTGAAATTGGTTGAGAGATATCGAGAAGTTGAGGACTAAGTCTCAATACTTGACCTAAGAAATGCATTTTAATGCTTAGAAACAATTTTGAAAGGTGGTGGAGTTGTTCAAAAATATTTGTGAATTATCTAAGTCATTAGAAAATATTATTTTTTAAGTTTGAAACACTTGAAAATAAATTATACATATTTGATTAAAGAATTTTGAAATTGTTTTTTGAAAATCGAAGCTAACATATAAGAATTTATCATATGTTTCAAATTAAATATGAAGATCCATTACTATTTGAATGATGTTGATAATTTTATTTGAGATAAACTTTTAAATTACACAATAAATTCAATTTGCAATGCGATACTAAAATTCTGGTTTGTTTTAATTATATATATGAAATTTTAATTCATTTTCACCGACTAGTGACATTAAGCAAAAAGATTAATTCATTTTCATCTTTAGCTAAATATTATTTTTGTGCCTTAAATAATGAGCGGCGTTTGGTTCAAGGAAAGTAAGATTAGTTTTGTAATACGATTATAATGCAAAATTTATAGAGCGGAATGTCAAATATGTTACATTATCTTATTTGGATCATTTAGCTAAAATGTAGGATTCAAGTATTTGTTTGACAAAGTGTAAGATTATCTAAAAACACATATTACTAAATAGTCCTTGTTATAGAATTTGTTTTTTTAACAAGTTTAGTTTTTAATATTTTTTAGTCTCAATTCTCATAAAATTATGAATCATTATAATTCTTATTCTGTATTACAATTTATATATTAATGAGTAACTATATGATGTTAAAGTAAATATATAAATGTTACTTATAATAATTCATAAAAAGTGATTGTATCATCAATCATATTATAATAATTAATATACTAAGAAATAAATCATCATAATAAATATAATAATTATAATTTTAAAGTATAACATCTACTGTTCCATTATTAAGAAAAAGAGGAATTTTTATTTTTAATTAGTTTTATTTTTTTTCAAGAAAAGGACTAAACGGATTAAAACAATAAAAATAAAGGATATATTGATCTAAAATTTAAGATTACGCTCATAATCTAAAATTATTTTTAAAAAAAGAGTTTTAATGAAATTGCATCTTATATGAGGATATCTTTATACTAATTGAGTATTACGAGGTGATTGGAATGGTTAGGAATGAAGCTAGTAGCATACAAGTATACAATAGTTGATACAAATCAAAGTTAAACATGAATAATTACACGAAATCAAAACATATGTATTTGAATAAGATAATGTACAAACTTCAAAATTATTCCAACTACTATCAGCTTTCGTTAATTAATCTATTTTAAAAAACAAATATTACTTATTGGAAAATAAACGTCCAGGCCGTCTTAGCTCAGCCGGTAGAGCGCTTAGCTTTTAACCATGTGGTCGTGCGTTCGATTCCCACAGACGGCGTTTACTTTTTTGTTATTCCACTGTTCATTTCCGGCTGGTTATTTGGGCTTACATTATTTTTGTTCTCAAAAACGGGCAAAGAATGTCTTTACGTCCAACAAACTTGGGCCATAATTTTGGATTGGATCATGAAATCAAGCCCAAACCCCAAAGTCAGTTGGAAACTGAATTCACCATAAAAAACCCTAATCACTTGGGAGTCAATGAATGCATCGTTTAGACGCGTCGCTGAACATCAGCATCAGAGCGTAAGGGTTTAGAGAAGAATATGGCGGCCAAAAGGAAGACCCCCGTCAAGTCCCGAAACCCAGATCTCATTCGTGGCGTCGGAAAGTATTCCAGGTCTAAGATGTACCACAAGCGTGGGCTTTGGGCAATCAAGGCCAAAAACGGCGGAGTTTTCCCCCGCCATGACCCCAAACCTAAGGCCCCCGCCGCCGCCGCCGCCGAGAAACCCCCCAAGTTTTACCCTGCTGAGGATGTCAAGAAGCCCCTTCTCAACAAGCGCAAGCCTAAGCCCACCAAGCTGAGGTTCTTCTCTCTAATCATTATTTATTTGTTTTGTAGATATTTTAGAAGTTGCTACTTTCTTAATGTTGGATCATTTTCTTTGGGGTTTAATTTGTTTAGAGCTAGCATTACGCCTGGGACGGTGCTGATTTTGTTGGCTGGTAGATTTATGGGGAAGAGAGTTGTTTTCTTAAAGCAACTTCCTTCTGGGCTTCTTTTGGTTACTGGTAACCTTTTTTTTCCTCTAACTTTTGTTTCATTTGCTGAATGTTTACTTGGGATTTGTTTTATGGAATGATATTATAGATACTAGACCCATATCTGAAAATTTTATTTTAACAAATTTCATAAAATAATATAACAACCAAGTATGCCAAAGTTGAATTATTAAAAGTTATCATGTTTTGGCTTCAAATTTCTTTATGTGCAAATATGTTTCTAGAATCTATATGAAAAAGACAAGATTTGTCCTCAAAATAATCTCTATTCTTCTTAAAAATAAGAGAGTTGAGACCCGGTTGAAGAGTGCCGCAGACTTGGTAAAAATGTACAACCTTGTGTTTGAGAAAGTTGCAAATCATGCTTAACTCTACTATTTTTTTTAATAATGTCAATATCTGTAGTATGGACCATGAATGCTTGAACTGATGTTTTTTCTGTTGCTGTATTTTGGCTTTGGTTCTACTTCTACTTATATGTTAGATTCTATCATAATATATCCTGTTTAACATTCAATGGTCTGGTGTTTAAGTGCTGCGATCGTGAAATCATAACCTGAGATTTACTTGTATGCTAACTGTTTTGGTATCTATGTTTGCCTCTCGTGGCTTAAGGAGGAGACTTGGTTATCATTACTTGTTGGTTGTCTGAATTTCATGCTTTGCTCATATATGGGGAACTTGTTTTCATTGTAGGACCGTTCAAGATTAATGGCGTTCCTTTAAGGCGTGTGAACCAGTCCTATGTCATTGCGACTTCCACTAAGGTTGACATCTCCGGAGTTAACGTAGAGAAGTTCGATGACAAGTACTTTGCCAAGGAAGTAGACAAGAAAAAGAAGAAGAGCAAAGGGGAGTTTTTCGAAGCTGAAAAAGAGGTTGGTTATATTGCATTTACTATTATTTAAGCTTGTCATAATTAAGCAAATCTGATTTGAGTTCCTTTAATTTTGGTGGAAATGGTATAGGATAAGAAGAAACTGCCAGAAGACAAGAAAGAAGATCAGAAATCTGTCGATGCCTCTTTAATAAAGTCCATCGAGGGAGTCCCAGACTTGAAGGCCTACCTTGCCGCAAGATTTTCGCTAAAGTCTGGCATGAAACCACATGAACTTGTCTTCTAGAAGTAAGTTGTTAGCTAAGTGCTTTTACATTGGTGTTGTTTTGGTTTTTGAGTATCATTGATCCTATTTTCGGATGCTATATAGGTAACCTAAATCATTTTGTGAGGCAAGAACCCCAAATTTCCATTTTTGTGTTTTCTTCTAATCTCTACTGGATTTTGTTTTTATTTTTTTTATTGAAGTTATAGTATGGAATTTTGCCCACTAGAGACTAGAGTTCTGTAAGGGAAAACCATTACGATTTTGCCAGCTAAAAAGAAAAATAATAAAAAATAAATTTACAAAAGAGTTTAGTTAGATGGGTAATATAATATTTATATATAAAAAAAACCTTAAAGCCCACTCTCCTATATTTTTTATCTAGTTATAATTTCCCAGCTTTGACTGGAAATTTCTTTTTATAATTATTTTCGTAAAATTTCATAAATAATAGTCAACCAAAAGTTATTAGTATGAATAATGAAATATGAGTAAATTTTATTCAAACATATTTTCTTATCACTTGTAAAGCATATATATATATAATTTTTTTTATTATCTTAAGTAAATATAAACTTGCTATCTTCAGTAAATATATGATCACTTATATCATTTAAATTAAAATTAAACGACATTATTGTGTTGGGCATAGACTGTTTTTGATTAGACTATCTTTAAATTTAGAAGTATCTATCTTTTAGTTTTATATAATTTGGCTTTTTACATAAGATCATTAATTTGTTGAAATAGTTGATATTCAAAATGTTGAAATTGAGATTTTCTTAAGGATATCCATTCCAATTCCATGTGAATATATATATGGTGCTAGAAACATATTTTTCTATGAGATTCACGTAATCATTTTAATTAGTTAAAGATAATAACAATTTGTTAAATTAAAACATAAAAATTAAATCTCAAATGCGAGCAATTAATTAGTTCAAATAAATAGCACCTTCAATATTTTTGGTAGCTGACATGGTGTTTTTTTAGTAACACTTATTTTAATTCATCGTGCCACTAAAATAAATGTTTTTGATGAAATAGTATTTCACTAAAAAATATTGACTGTAACAAAATTAATTAGAATAGCTAAAAATGTTAACTATTTAGATTGCTGGTCATTGTAAAAGTAAATAATTAAATTATGTCAAATTAAAATGTAAAGATTAAATAACTACAAGAGTTAGTGAGATAACAAGAGTTTTTTTTACTTAACCAGTGGTCGAGGGTTTGATTTTTGCACTGGTATAAAGTAGTTTTAACTCGTGGTTAGCATTTATCCCTTAATGTTTTTACAGAATGCGGATGATTAGTTATTGAGTACATTGATAAATACATTGAGAAACTAAAAAATATGTAAAGACTAAAATATGAAATGTGAGCATAATAGAGGACCAAAATTCAAGTTTTTACCAATATACTTGCAATGAGAAAACGTAAATATATAGATCTGAATCAGGTGAAACTAAATCTAAAACTTAAGTCATTAGTCTTTATATGATTTGGTTATTTTACTAATATTAACAATTTAAATTAGTCCAATCACGAATATAGCTATACTCGTTGGTTTATGTAAGTTTTTTTTCCCCAAATCGTGAACCTAAGTTGAAGTTTTTGTTGCATGACAAATTAATAAAAAAATATTTTAATACGAGAAATTTCAGTTTTTGGATTTGTTAAGAAATGTACAATTATTAATACCAATTTTGTAAAGAGTAATTTATAAAATGGTAAAAGTTAATAGCTGTTGGAATATTAACGGAAATGTTCATGTGTGCGTTTTATTGATTTGCATCATCTTAACCTTGGTTTATGGCTTTCCCTCGGTCCTCCCTGCCTTCCCATTGTTGGGATTCTCGAATGGAGACTCAGATATTCAAGAACCCGATAGCCCGGATTTCTTCTTTCACGTCTCGTCTCTTTTCTCCGTTGTGCCAAATTATGTTTTTTTCCTTGTCTTGAGTGTTTCTCTTCGTATTGCTGCTATGTATTGTTGATTTGTATGTTGTTGCTTTGAGTACTTGCTTGACTGCTGTTGTTTCGACTAGTCTTGAGTGTTTCTTTGTCGACTGTTGCTCTATTTTTTTTCTTGATATTGAGTGTTTGGTCTTGTGGTTATTGTTATATTGTAATAAAATTAGCACCTTTTAGAAAAAACAAATAAAGAGAAAAAAAATTCTTGCATTCTTGAATGGGTTCAATGATGGTGGTGGTGGTGCAGTGTGAAGAAGTAGACGACGACGATGGTGGTGAACTTGGATGTGTTTTGAAAATATTAAAAAGAGCTTGGAAAATGACAACGGTAGAGGTCTGTGAACGACGGTGGGGTTAGGTGTTGGGTCGGAGCTTGAGCGACCGAGCAAGGCGGGCGATGGTGTGGTCAACAAGGATGGTGCTGGGAGAAGAAAGAAAAAAATTGAAAATTTGAATTAACTAAAGGTTTTTATTTATAGTTTATTTCTAACTAATAAAAATTAAAAGAAAATTGATAAAAAGAATTTCAATTAAATTATTTTTCTTTTTAGTACACGTGGCACAATATTTTTTGTTCGTTAATACACATGACATGACCCTATAATTAGATGATAAAAAAGTAAGGACAATTAAAGTTCATATTTCTTTGTATATATTAAACCTTTTAAAAATGAAAATTTATTATTTATTTTGAAGGTTAAATTTATTAATGTATGAATTTTAGAAGTCTAAATTTGTCGATAAAAAAAATCCATCTCAGTAGTTTCGTTAAAATTCAAACGGCTGTTAATCTTTAGAGACAAAAATATTTGATTTTATATAATTCAATGAATAAAATAAAAAAATAAAAATTCACCGAGACAAGAGCGGAGTAAAGAGGTGAATATAGAAATGAAGCCCCGGAGAATAAAATAATTAATATTAATTGATCAGCACCTCGTTCTGTGGAACAAGGGTATTAACGAATGACCTTTTCCTATAAAATGTTGATATACTTTTTATAAGAATTACACAACAAACAAACCTAAATTAACAAATCATAAAAGCTTGGCAAAGATATATCAGAACACAGTTTGGGAAAAGAAGGAAAAAAAAAAGAAAGAAAGAAAACAAAGGTATTGTTATTAGAATTAGGATCCTCCACAGCAGCCACCTTGATTTTGGATTTGCGGCTCTTGATTGGGAACAATAATCCTGGTTCCCTTAAGAAGACCCGAATTACCATTGGCGTCTAACTCATCATTTGCAGAAAGGGTTTTCTTGCTGATTATTCGGTATATCTCGGTTAGAATTGTCAAAAATGCAGTTTCAACATTGGTTGATTCTAGAGCTGATGTCTCCATGAAGAACAAGTTCTCTCTTTGAGCAAACTCTTGTGCATCTTCAGTTGGGACTGCTCTCAGGCTCCCCAAGTCACATTTGTTGCCGATGAGCATTACAACAATGTTCTTATCGGCATGCCCCCTCAATTCCTCTAGCCACCTTGCCATGTTGTCAAACGATTGACGCTTGGTCATGTCATAAACTAACATTGCTCCTACCGCTCCTCGGTAGTATGCGCTCGTCACAGCCCTATACCTGACAGGAGAACAAATAAAGTGATCAGTTTCAGCGTACCATACAGCATGAAAGGAACAAGATACAGTAGATTGATGAGAAAATACACAGCTCCAGGAGATCTTAGTCTATCAGGCATTGTCATGTTACTTTCAGGCCCTAATCTATGAGTTAAAAGGTATAAAGATTGAAAATACCAAAGCCATTAAGCATATCCCAAAGAAGGTCCAATTTTATATTGTTTCATCTTGAGTAAGCCAGCACTAAGACTACCATTTCAAAGACAAAGATTAGCAGCATCCGATTGTTGCTGTAGCAGGATATGTGACTAGTATTTTAAAGCAAAGCAATTGTCATCATCAGTCATTTCTTGCTTTCAGCTAAAGGTTGCACTAATGAGGTGTGTTAAATACTTGGATTGGATGATATGTCCATGACCAATAATGACCATTTAACATGCATGCTGCATAAGTTAATTAATGAGGGTTTATGTTACAGCTTCATTCCCGTTGCAGCAGAAGTTATGGATTTTTGAGGTAAGAGCTCACTACCCTTCCATTTTTATAGTCATGAATCTATTACTCAAAAATCATTGATCTGCTAGAACTGCTCTAAAAATCTCAAGAGAGGAACTAATTATGTTTTTCAGTGTAGCATTAATCTGCTCGAGTAAAGATAAATAGATAAGAACTCACTATCCTTCACTTTATATAGTCATGAACCTGTTAGACAGATTCATTGATCTGCAAGAACAGCTCTAGAAATTCTCAAAAGATGAACCATGTATTTTTGTCAATGTAGCATTAATCTGCTTATGTAAAGATGATTTGATTAGATTCGGAAAATTTGCTGAACACTAAAACTCTCTAACAACACTGAGCGCAGTTTTTCTATTACCTGAGTTCCATATGAACAAATGTTTGTTTGTGATTGTTATTCTTCTATCAGTTTCCAAGACCCCTATAGTATCAAAAACTTACAAATTTCACTATCTCCCATCAATTGCCTATTACTTTCAGCACAAGTCCAGCCCAAGAATAAAGCATAAAGTTCCGAAGAAATTATCCATCAACTCAGAAAATACTCGAGCCTAACATTGCCGTGCTCTTGAGAAAACTATAATACAACTCTGTCACAAATGAAAAGACAAAAAGCCTATTAACAGCATAACCTACATGAAAATGCTTTACTAAAATGCTTGACGGCATTGTGACATATAAGAGTTGGAAAAGATAGTATAATGTGTTTATAAAAAGTCTTTGAAATTGTGCTTCACTTTTTTTCTTTTTGCTTTCTAATTTTAATAGGAAGGGAAGTGTAAGGAAAAAGAAGCTTATACCAACATCAGAATCAGAAAAACTCTCCTCATTTGAAAAATTTTAGAATCTGTAACCGGAAAAAGATGAGTGTGTATCTTCTACAACAATGACACCAAAAAGCAGAAGTCTTAATTGGAGGACTAAGAATTATCCATTGAATATCATCTAAAACAGTTCCTAGAAGTACTGGCCTGGCCAAGCAGCTCAACAGCTATGGCTATGGCATTGCCTTCCACTCTGAACAGCCTTTTACTGACAAATATAATTGAATTGAAAAGAAGCATCATAAAGATCTGCTCAGAACAACCCAATCAGAAAATCTCAAGCCACCAAATCCCTTGGGTTTAAGTAGTCTATAAGCAACCAATGCATCAACACCTCCAGAAATTAACCATAAGCCAAGTAAAATGAAGTTTTCATATCATCATTAAAAGAATATAAAAAAAGGTATTACTTTCTTATCAGATTCCTGTTTCTTTCATGTCATTTGGGCCTCAATTCCATTGTATATCATTTGCCTATTACAAGTATTACACTGTTCCTTGGATAGGTAATATGTATATATAATTGTTACCTGACATTTTCTACTCTAAATTCTTCCATTTCCTCGAACCTAGCAACTATGTCATTATGAAAATAAACTAATTGTAAATTTCAGGCAATAACAAGTAAAAATCTAACCTTTCTTGGCCAGCAGTATCCCAAATTTGCGCTTTAACAGTTTTATTATCAATAACAAGGGTTTTAGTCTGGAATTCAACACCAATTGTGGCTTTCGAATCCAAACTAAATTGGTTCCGGGAGAAACGAGCCAGCAGCTGAGATTTCCCAACTGCTGAATCCCCAATCAAAACCACTTTGAATACATAATCAATCTTTTGATTGAAATCCCCGCCGCGGATGTTTGACATTATAACCACCCAATCAAAAAATTCCCACCTTCAAATCAATCCACGGCTCAAAATCCAGAAATTAATTCGATCATAAAAAAAACACACGCACAAAATAATCAAATCATATAAAAAAATAGGTGGTTACGTTTAATCATGTGCATCTGGTGGGTTATACAAGAGAAAAGATGCTACGGTTGGCATAATTATAGATCAGAGAGAGACATTTGAAGGATGGCGAATGGAAAGAGGTGAATATGGGAATTGGAAATTAGGGTTAGGGTTAGGGTTAGAGGAAGAAGAAGAAGATCAGAGAATTTTGGGATTTTTTGGAAGGCATTTTTGTTAAGACGTGAAAACACCAACGGTCTGTGCGGGACCCATTAACGGTTTTTGTCTTATTGATGCTTTAGAAGAAAAAAGCTTTGGTGTATTGCATGGACACCGAATTTTGGTGTATCTTCTCTAATTTTATTTTATTTCATTTTTAATACATAGCAACAAATACTAGAATTTTTCTTTATTTAAATGTTTTTTTTATTTATTTCTCCAAATAGGGATATTTTTCCATTAATTTTTGAAATATATATCTCTAATATTAAATAATTTAGTGGCGAATTCATTAAGAGGTCCACAGGGTTATGGCTCCCAAGGTCTAAAATTTTTGTAATTTCCCCCTTTGTATATATAGGGTAATTCCCCAATAAAAGTCGTTTTTTATAAATTTACCGAAATGGGCCGATTTTTTTATTATTTACCGGAATGGGCCATTTTCCCCGAAATCGCGTCCACGTCAGCGCGATGTCAGGGTACGTGTCAGGACATCGCGTCCACGTTAGCGCGATTTGCTTACGTGGACACAAATCGCGCCTACGAGGACGCGATTTGCTGACGTGGATGAACAATTTATGTTTTTAAGCTTGGAAAACTTTGAAAGGCCATAACTTTTCGCTCGGTTGTCCGATTGAGACGATTTTTTTATTTCGAATAACTTTTCGAGATCTACGCGCTGACAAATAGCCGAAGGCGGTTTGCCGCATTTTTCGTCGAAAAAGATCCTTTTTTGCCCCTAAATTTTGATTTTTTCGATTTAAAATTAAATATTAAAACATTCAAATCATTATTTTCCTTATTTATTTGAAGTAAACACCGGATCTTTTTTTACAGAATTGTCTTGTATCATCCTGTTATAGGTATAAGTCAGCTCATTCCACTTTTGAGAAGTTCCTTAAAATTTTCCATTTTATTCAATTTAGCCCCTAAAACCTAAATAGTCATATTTTCAAATCTAAGCTTCGTTTTTCAATTCAAATTCAATTTCATCCTTCCATAACATTCAAATATTCTTAAATACAAAAATTTCATGCTAATTTTGAAATAATTACACTTTAGTCCCTATACTCGTAACTAACAAATTATACTTTACAAATTAGTCCCTATTCATCTCTAAGCAATTTTTCAGTGTGTAGATCTCGAAAAGTTATTCGAAATAAAAAAAATCATCTCAATAGGACAACCGAGCCAAAAATTATGGCCTTTCAAAGTTTTTCAAGCTAAAAAACATAAACTGTTCATGCCACGTCAGCAAATCGCATCCTCTAGGGCACGATTTCCGTCTACGTCAGTAAGTTGCGCTGTCGTGGACGTGATTTCCTGGCGCATACCCTGACATCGCGCTGACGTGGACGCGATTTCGCGGAAAATGGATCATTCCGGTAAATAATTAAATAGTTGGCCCATTTCGGTAAATTTTGAAAAAAAGGGCTTTTATTGGTAAATTACCCGTATATATACAATGACCCTCTAAAAAATATAAGTAGGCCCCTTCAATATTTTTATAGTATTAAAAATAATATTAAAAAATTGTTCTTGATTGTTGCGTGTAAATATGTAATGCAAATGTGCAAGTGTACACATCGATTCAAGTAATATAATGATGAGTGAGTATCGTCTCCACAGGGATCAGAAATTGATTAAAATTGGTAAGTATTACTGTAAATTTATCTAATGAAATGTGCAAAAGAAACAGAGTATAAATTGATGAAGGAAATTAATGAATGAACTAATAATATCAATTATAACAGAAAAATGACAAAGTAATCTAAATGTCGTAGCAATTCACAAAGAATAAGTAGAGAGTATTTCTGTTGTTGAATGATAAATGTTGGAATTACTTAGGGAATATTTTCATAACATAATAACGCCATGGCATAATTTTGACTAAACTACTACCCAGAGAATTACTATTGCAGTTTACTACTTTCGAGAGTTAGACTTTCGTTATTATTCTGAGTTTGTGTATGTCTACAAGACTCACGAATGATAACCACACTAACGTTCTTCACTTGTACAGATCGCAACTTCTATATTAAGACTTTAGTATCGTCTCTACAATAACGTTATTCAACTGTACATATCGAAGCTTCTATTCTAGAGTGGCGTTCCTTCCATTTATCGAGATTGTTTTGTCGTGACATTTTTATTGGTAATACAAGTTGCATCTGCTTCAGCATTTTTATGGTTGCTCTTTTCCTTTGTAGCTTGCTCTCCTACTGATTCTAAATTCTTTTCATTTGCAAAAGTTGAAATTCCTTCTTCAGTAATGGTGTTATTCACAACTTCTGGTAGTTGAGTACCACTTCGCAGTATAATGGCTTTACACTGTTCCTTCCCTTGAGATCAACAATTCTCAATGTCACTCGGTAATGCTCCTTGTTGTCTGAAATTCAATGCAATGGCAATTTGCCCTACTTGATTTTCCAAAGCTATTAAAGATGCAGCCTGGCTCTGAATGATAGCATCATTCTTGGCTATGTACTCTTTCAATAAAGTTTCCATAGATGAACTTGAAGCTGAATTTTGCTAGGCAGTTTGTCGTGGCAAAGATTGATTGTACCTAGGTGGTACACTCGCGACATTTGATCGAATGACATTATTGGCATTTCCCCCATTGATTACTCCAACTGAAATTAGGATGTTGTTTCCACCTCAGATTGTATATGTTGGAGTATGGGTTGTTGTTGTTGCGATTAAAATTTCCCCATGTAGTAAACTGAGGTTGGATTTGATGGGCATTCATAAAAAAACATGATTTTCTCCATAGTAAACACATGCTAACTCTGCTACTTTCATTTCCTGCATTGCAAATGACCTTTTCAATGTTTTAATCATATTTGTTAAAGATGATACCTGGGATATTAGAGATGTAATTGCCTCAAGCTCCATCGCTCCTACAACTCTTCTGCCAGTTCCAACTCTGTTGTAGGGTATTGATAATCATTATTTGCTATCCTTTCCAAAATTTCATAAGCCTCATTGTATGGTTTATCAAGTAAAGTCTCATTGGCAAATGCATTGACAACCATTCTTGTATGAGCATCCAATGCATTGTAAAACATTTCTATTTGCGTCCAATACTGGAAACCATGCACCGGGTATATTCTTAGTAGCTCTTTAAATCACTCCCATGCTTCATATAATGTTTCATTCTTTGGTTGTCTAAACAATGTAATATCGTTCCTAAACTTGGCATTCATGTTAGAAGGAATATATCTTAGCAAAAACCTCTAACACAGTTCATTCCATGACACCGTCGTACCTGATGGCAATGCATTTAACCATGCTCTAGCACAATCTCGCAATGAGTAAGGGAATAACTTCAGTCGTAGGGAATCTTCAAGAACACCTTGCTGCCTAAATGAATTGCAGACTTCCAAAAAAAAGTTGTAAGTGCAACCTCGGATCCTCAGTAGGCAACCCACTAAATTGCCCCACTGTTTGCAGCATTTGAAACATGACTGGCTTTAATTCAAAATGCTGAGCTTGAATATGCGGCCTGACAATTCTTAGATTTAAATCATCAAAGATTGGCACTACATGTTCTTTGATGGGTGTGCCTCTGTTATCTAAAATTCGAGGAATATTTGCATCCCTTCTTTCCTAATGTAGTGGCTCTTCTCTAACCTGATCGTTTGTAATTCTTTCCATTTCTCGCAACTCTTTTCTCCTTCGCCTTAAGGTTTTCTCGATCTCTGGATCAACATAGTACTCTGTATTCTCCAAAATATTTCTATGCATGCACTAAGCACAAATCTAAAAAGAAAAATCAAACAACTAATTAAACTAATATAAATTAAATAGATGATAAGAAACCAATTTTCTCCAATGTTGTTGATCCCCGGCAATGGCGCTAAAAATTTGTTGTGTGTAAATATGTAATGCAAATGTGCAAGCGTACACGTCGATTCAAGTAATATAATGATGAGTGAGTATCGTCTCCACAAGGATCGGAAATTGATTAGAATTGGTAAGTACTACTTTAGATTTAACTAATGAAACTGTGCAAAAGAAATAGAGTATAAATTGATGAAGAGAATTAATGAATGAACTAATAATATCAATTATAAAAGAAAAATGACAAAGCAATCTAAATGTCGTGGCAATTCACAAAGAATAGTGAAGAGTATTTCTATTGTTGAATGATAAAGGTTGGAATTACTCAGGGAATATTTTCATAACATAATAATGTCATGGCATAATTTTGACTAAACTACTGCCCAGAGAATTACTATTGCAGTCTACTGCTTTCGAGAGTTAGACTTTAGTTATTATTCTGAGTTTGTGTATGTCTACAAGACTCATGAATGATAACCATACTAACATTCTTCACCTATACAGATCACAACTTCTGTGTCTAGAGTGTTGTGAATATTCTTTCGAGTACTCGCCTGTATCAATCGATTAATAATCTAATGTATTTAATCCTTTCAGATTTAAATCCATCTAAGAACATAACATGCAATCAACTATGTCTAGAGCTTGCATGCATGCATTCAAAATAAACATGAATAGAATGAAACAATGATTTTAATCAAAATCATATCATAAGCATTACAGATAATTCATTATTCACCTAAATAATTCCAACCCAAAGATAATTAGCTCATGGGTTGGGCAATGAAATCCAAAATTAAATCATTCATCAATATTCTTCAAGTTTTACGAATCATAGAAATTAAAACCAAGAAAAACAGAATAAAGGCAGAATTGCAAGAAATTTTTACTACACTCCAGCTTCTTCTTAAGATTTTACGCAAAACCCAAGGCAGATTTCTCTTCCCCTTCTTTGCGTCTGTGGTCTCTTCTTTTTAGCTGCTACCCTCTTATTCTCTTTTAAATTTCTTATGCAATTACTCCACATGATTTTGTTGCAGAGAGAGTAACTGCTCTATTTCTTTTCTTTTTTCCTCACAATCTGTATGTGTTTCTTCTTTTCCCTCTCTTCTTTTTATAGGGTAGATCCGTCCCTCTCAGCACACATATTTTGCTACTATTTTTTTGGGTGATTTATCTAGTACATGTACCGCTAGCTGAGAATGATGTGGATTGAGTGCTGCTTCATCTTCCTGGAATTGCCATGGCATTTCTGTTGGCAGTCTATCCCACCATTTTCCATGGTAGTGTTTCACCTCCTTTGTTCACTTTTCCTCTTTCTCTTTTCCTTCTTCTTGCCTCTTTCATCCTACCTGCACCTACTACCAAAAACCACCAAACCTCTTCCAACAATTAAAAGTAACATAAATTTATAGTTAAAACACAATCCAAGCTTTAGTATGTAATGCTCTAGTAATAAGTCTAAAATACAAACATATTTTCTTAATTACAAGAAAATAATTCAGTTTAGAGGCCTAAAATATAACTTTTTTCAAGTTTAAAAAGATGGATGGAGCAAACAACTACCTCCTTAGCTACCCAGCTTAATACTTCAGCGGAGTGTCCCTAAATTATTATTAAATTGTTTTTTTTAATCACTCTTATTTGAACTCATTTTTCTGATCAATAATACGATGGAGCAAACAGAGCATTACTGACCTACTCAATAGTTTCAAACATTGGAGTGTAAAACTATTGCTAAGGTATTCCTTTGAATATATACTATGACCCTCCAAAAAATATAAGTAGGCCCCTCCAATATTTTTATAGTATTAAAAATAATATTAAAAAATTGTTCTTGATAAAAACAAAGGGAAATATTATTGAAGAAGTTAAATTATTCATGATAACTTTTGAATGATATTTTTGTTAAATAATAAATTAATATTTATTTAGTATTTTACTTAAAATAATAATATTTTATAAGTAATATAATAATATATATATAAAGAAAAGAAAATATGAACATATTTTCATGATTTTTCTTCTTCATATTTCTACCTAGCAAGAAAAGAAGAAAACAAAATTTCTTCATAATTTTTCCTTCAAATTTTAAGTATAAGGCATGTTTTTCTTCAAATTTTTAATAGATTTTGAATTTTAGAGCTTGTTTTGCATATATGTACCAATAGTTTTTATTTTATTTTATCAAGTGTATTAAAAGTTGTCATTAAAGGGTATTGATGAAAGCTTAGAAAATTTAAGTGAAATGTGTATGTTTTTGGATGGAAAATGATTAAGAGACGATTTCTAACTTGTTAAAAGTGTAAAAACGAAACAAAAATAGCTAGATAATGTTATAGTAAGTTTTTCTTCCATGAGACCTTTACAATGGTATATCATATGTTCAAAATGGTTGAGTAATGAATGAGAAATTGATGCTCAAAGTAAGCTACTTGGAAATATTTGTTGAGGAAAAGAAATGCTTAGATCCCACATTGGTTAAATAACAAGTCTGAGATGTGTTTATATATGAGAACCCTCTTAAAAGATGATTAAATGACTAAGCTTGGAACATTGTCTTGCGTGTAGGAGGGTGTAGGTCCAAACCTGTCGGGGTTAAGGTGCACCTGTACGACATGGGCGGCGTGAAATGTCTAGATTGGTTGGGCTCAAAATGGGCCTGCGGATGTTTAGCCCAACACGAAATTATTTTTTTCTCAGCAGACATAATCTGTTTATATAAGGACATTTATCTTATTTATTTGATTCCAATCAATTTGAGCTCAAGTAGTTACACCAAATAAAGATAAATAAAGGAGTTATTGCTTTCAAATTTTAGAACCCCAAACAAAGGTCTACTCTTTACTCAAGTCGCAAGAAACATTTCATTGATTGATTCTTCTTTTATTGATTTAGATTTTCTTTTAATTCTTTATTCAATTCAAAATTAGGACATAAATGAAATGTGAAATTCTTGAGTAGTCTACTTCCTCTCGAATGCTAGATCCTCTTAAATTAAAATTAAAAGAGTGCCATAAGGGATTTACTTTTCTATGCATCTTAAAAAGAAACAGTTTGAGAAGGTTCAAGTGTCCGAAATGAATTTCTAGATCTGTGGATTTATCAACATCAAATTTGTAAAAAAGAACAAATTCTACCTGGCAATTAAGTTAGGTATAATGTAAAAAAAGGATGAAAAGCCTTTTGCTTGTTTCTATTCTTTCTCTAGGAATTGCTTTTACTGCATTCAAAACAAAATATGTATATTGTGAAGAAGACTATTTGTCTTTACCTCTTTTTTTTCTTTCTTTTTTTAATCTAAATTGGACTAAAAATCAAATTGATTTGTTGGCTTCTTTAATGGAAATTTCACCATACTAAATGCCTATAAAAGGCTATGAATTTTGTAGAATTTTTCCTACACACATACTCTCTCACACCGAATTTCTTTTGCTATCAAAACTCTTCTTTTCTTCTCCATATTTTCCAACGTTTTGATGATAGAAAAAGGCAACGTCTGTTCGTTGATCGTTGCAGAGGTGCTACTGCTTTGATCATTGTGTTGTTATATCCTGGGAGATATTTGACCAACGTTTCTCCAAATATCATAGAAGCGGCTAAATCTGTCTTAAGGAAACTGTGTTAAACAGGCCTCAACGTTTAGTAAATCTCTGTTCTTATTTTCAAATTCAATCTTTTTGTTATGATTTTTATTGGTTTACGTATTTAACAATTTAAATATAAATTATTCTATTTATATTTTATTTACATATAAATATGTGTTTATTCATATTTAAATATTTTGTTCGCTAATGTGTTTTTGTCCAACAATTCTTTCTCCCATTAACTTGCCGCTTCAAGCAACCGGATTGGTTGATTTGGCACTTTTTGAGTAATGGTTGTTACACTGTGAAAACGGGGTATAGAGTGGCTTTGAGCATAATGAATGATTTGAGCCAACATTTTGTTGAAGGTCCTTGGTCTCGGCTATGGAGTGCAAAGTTAGCACCAAGGTAAAAAAAATTATTTAGCGTTGTCTTCGTCGTTTTCTTCCAACAAAACCTTAACTGATTGAGAAGGGATTGGACCTTGACCCTTCTTCTCCACGCTACAGCAATTTAGAGGACTTGGATCATGTCCTTTCATTTTGTCCTTTTGCATTCGATGCTTGGCGTGTTGCAGTTATTCATGTTACCCCACCTAGAAGTAGAACTCGTGAGTTCATCATCTCGTTACTACTCTCAGCTGATGAGAAAATTAGAGGGAGAAGCCTGATGATCATGTGGAACCTTTGGTTCCATTGGAATTTAGACTGTTGGAAAAATACTGTTGTAACCTATCTCAATTGTCACCTTTGCAGACTCTTTTCTATAGACTTACATTGATTTGCAACATCTCTTTAGTAGACTTCAGTCGAGTTCTAAGCCAACAGCACCTAGGAATGTGCCGTGGGTTGCTCTTTCTTGGAGGTGGCTTAAATGCAATGTCGACGCCACTATATAGGAAGAAAAGAACGCAGTCAGTTTTGTTGCAATTCTCAAGGACTCTCATACACAAGTAGTGAAAAGCTTCACTGGTTTCTTTTCCTTTCTACCAAACACGAGCATGGCTGAAGTTATTGCCATCCGGAAGGCCTTGTCCTGGTTGAAGGTGATGCATGTTCATAATGTGCTTCTTGAGTCTGATTGCTAAATTGCTTTTCTACCAAACACCCTGTAAATTTGGGGTGCTTGTTCATGACCGTTTGACTGTCAAAATGCATTTCAACATTTGCCCATCTTGCGGACGTGTAGGAGAGCTAATAAGATTCCCCATTTACTATGAAAAGTGCCCCTTTCAATAATTAATTTTTTACATTTTATAGATTCATTAAAAATATAAATGTTGGCCATAAATTTTAAAGTTACTTCACATTCTGTAAATTCATTAAAAGGATAAATCCTGAATAAATTTTAAAGTTGTTAAATTTACTTTTAAAATGGCCCTTATTGAATGCAAGTGAGATTCTCCTCGTTCTATTCTCAATTTAGATACTACCCATTATATTTTTTATTGGTATAATGATATATTTACCCCTATACTTCAGTAAAATTTTCGATATAATACTTTGCTTCCGTCTTCCAAAATGGTACATGAGTCTAACAGCATTAAAACATGATCAGATATACCACTAAAATATCAACACCTGACACTTTTGTGCAAGAAAAAAAGTCAGCCAAGTCAAATCTAAGGGTACAGTAACAAATTTACCATTTTATTTCTGAAACCAAAAAATAAAATAAAAAATAAAACGCTAGAAGAATCGAGGGGGTGTTGCAGGGAAGTAAAAGTTGAGGGAAGAATCGGCGAGAGGGAAAGCTGAAAATGGGCCGTGGATGGCGGTGGAGGATGCAGTGTTGGCGAAGTACGTGAGGGCTTATGGAGAAGGGAACTGGAATTTAATGTTGCAGGGTTGGCTCGTTGTGGCAAAAGTTGGGTAAGATGAGTTAACCCTTTAAGGCCTAACTTGAAGAAAGGAGCTTTTTTGCCTGAAGAAGAAAGGATTATTGTGAGTTGCATGCTATCATGGGAAATAAATAAATGAGCTCATATGGCTGCTCCACCAAATTTTGTTCTTTTATGATTTAAAGAAAAAATAAAACTCCATTTTTAATCTTGCATTTTTTTATTTCTTTACTTTGATGATGTTTTTTTTCTGAGAAATCATTTTGAATTTGTCTTTGTTCATAAAGTTTAAAATTTTTAGAAATTTATTCATAATTTTACTTTATTAGAATATGATATGATGGGTGGTTGGAACTTGGAACCGACGCACTGTTTTTAGCTTATTTATTTAAATCTACATATATAGCATTGTTTTGTTCACTTTGTCAGAAACCTTGAATTTAAAGAAATTGATACAACAATTTGAGCTAATTTACCAAAAAAAGTCCATTTTTTTTAAAATTACCGAAATGGGTCGGTTTTTTAATTATTTACCGGAATGGACTATTTTCCGCGAAATTGCGTCCACGTCAGCGCGATGTCAGGGTACGTGACAGGACATCGCGTCCACGTCAGCAGGTCGCGCTGACGTGGACGCGATGTCATGCCACGTAGCGCGGTACCGGGGACGCGATTTTGACGCTGATTTTACATTTTGGTTTTTTGGTTTTTAGGGTTTAGGGTGCAAGCTTTTTAGGGGTTAGGGGTCCCGAAAATTTTTTTTTCGAGTTGAAGTATCTCGTCAAATAGTGGGAAATCGCTTCTACCAGGATGCTAATTGAGAAGAAATTGTGAAATCGTGGTCTCGTGGACGCGATTTCGCTACAGTGGTCATGTAAGAAATAATTTTTTTTGACGTTTTCTGAGCAAATAGTATAAAATCGCTGATACCAGGATGCTATATGAGAAGAAATTGTGAAATCGCGCCCTCGTGGACACGATTTCACTACAGTTGGTCATGTAGGAAATAATTTTTTTTGACGTTTCTGAGAAAATAGTGTCAAATCGCGCCCTCGTGGACGCGATTTTGCTACAGTAGCAAGTTTGGGCTGAGGCTATAAATTAGGCAGAAAATGTTCTTAAAATGCATAACTCACAGCAGAAACATTTTAGAGAGGCTAAGAAACTTAGAGTTTCAAAATGAGTGAACGTATTAGTGTTGTTATTTACTACGATGGTGAGGTTTGCCACACCGAGAATGGTGTTGTTTTTTTGTCGGAGAATACGGTGCGACTGTCATTTAGCCAAAACATAGATTTGACAGAACTCCGTAAAAGAATTAGGCGTAAAATCTTCGAAATGACGCAATGAAAGCTCTGTCAATGACGTATCGATTTTGTTCTTCTGTTGATCCGGTGACATATGACTCGTTCGACATAAAAGGTGCTCGTAGCTTGGAGGCAATGGTGCAGACTTATCTTGCTAGCGGAGCAACTTATATTGAGTTATATGTACAATTTACGTCGCCAACTGATGTACTTTCGTCCGGTGTTCGAGATGTATACACGACCCCTGGCCGACACTCGGTTAGCGTGTTACAAAATACGGAACAGCCCATGTTCGGTAGCGGTGTCGAATGCACATCCCCCCAAGACACTCTATCGGTGGATGGGACATGTACGTCGGTGGCTCGACGTTTGACGCTGGAAATACGAGCCGAGGAACTGCATCAAGTTCTACTGGATGGCAATCTACATCCAATTGGAGACGTTATCAAATACCCAGAAGAAGGGATGACGTACTACCTACGACATCAATCGGTGAGGGGACGTCGTACGCTGTAGATGATTGTGGGTTAGAAGGTGACTCCGATGTGGATCCACCTCGAGAGCCCGGACCGGATGGTGCAGAGGTGGGATTATTTTCTGAACCGGAGCCTATTCCAACAGAAGGTGAAGATGGTGATAGGAGTGCAGATGATGAAGAAAATCCACGATTCAGAGCATACTCACCTCCAGCCCACATGCATAATGTCGATTTGTCAAATGATGATGCATTAGAGTTTCCAGATCTACCACACCGGGTGCGCGATCGTACAAGTTCGGGGGTAGATCTCGGTGAACTTGAAGTTGGTAATCAGTTTACCAATAAGGATAGTTTAATTGGTACTTTGAAACAGCATAGCATCAAAAACGGCGTTAATTACCACGTCGTTAAATCAAAATCTGATAAGTTTGAGGCGAAGTGTGCGGTGCAAGACGGCACATGTTCATGGAAAATCGTCGCATCGTTAAGGAAGAGGACAGGGTTTTGGGAGATCAAAAAGTACAAATGTCCACATACATGTGCTGCAGGTACAGTATTGAATGTGTCTGAATAATATTTTTATTTTCCAATGTTGCATTATTTAATGTATTCCCTCCCTCTGTAGGTGTTTCAGAAGATCATCCGAAAATGGATTCAGCTATGTTGGCTAGCTTGATACTGCCCACGATAAAAGCAGATCCTCGGACTTCAGTGCCGGTGATAATTGCCAATATCCGTAGCCAAATGAGGTACATGCACTCTTATCGCAAGGCTTGGATAGCTAAGCAAAAGGCATTGGAGAAGATGCATAGTGGGTGGGACACCTCATATAATGAACTATGGCAATGGTGTCAGGTGGTACAGAGATACGTCCCAGGTGCCATCACAGACCTTGAAACGGAACATGCGTACTACAACGGCCGATTGCTACGTGGATGCCAAGTGTTCAAACACCTATTTTGGACCTTTAAGCAATGTCGAGACGCATTTCCCTACTGCAAGACGTTGGTACAAATTGACGGTACCTTCATGTTCGGTAGGTACACTCATCGGCTATTGGTTGCAGTGGCACAGGACGGCAGTGGGAGAATTCTTCCAATTGCATATGCAATAACATCGGGGGAGTCGTCTGATGACTGAGATTTCTTTCTCTCTAGGTTAAGGAGGCATGTGTGCCCCCAACCTGATGTCTGTGTTATTTCAGATCGGGGCGCCGGTATACTAGCTGCATTTGATCGAGAGGGAAGCTTGTGGCAGCGTACACACCATAGATATTGCCTAAGACACGTTACTTCGAACTACTACAAGCAATATCCATCTAAGACAGAACGACGACAAGTGACCAACATGGGTATTTACTATATAACTGTATTATTTCGTTTGTCAAATTGAATTAGTTTTATTGGTAGAAGCGGTATAAAATATTCACTATGTTCTTATATTGGTAGGGTATGAAATGAATAAAGATCGTTTTCACGAGATGTTGGCAATCTTGCAATCCCAAATCGGAGAAGGGGCAGACTACCTTTGCAACATATGTTTCGAACAGTGGGCACAAGCATATGACGGAGGCCTACGATATGGCCATATGACGTCGAACCTGGCAGAATGCATAAATTCTGTTCTTAAAGGAACATGCCATCTACCGATAACAGCGGTTATGCGAGAGACATATTTTTATTTGGCGGCGCTATTTCCAAAGCGAGCAGCAACTTATGCAGGCCAGATGCAGGGTGGGCATGTATGGTGCAGTAAGGTAGTTCAAGAAATTAACAAGGCGAAGGCGAGGGCAAACATCATGCACACTATGTGTCACGATCGAGAGAATTTATGGTTTCGCGTGACAGAGTTCGACATACCGCACCAAGGTGTTGTTGGCGGGCAATATCGTGTACACTTGCGAAATAGGACTTGTGACTGTGGGAAGTTTGATGCACTTCGTTATCCATGCGCTCCTGTTATTGTAGCCTGTCAGAAACTCCGTCTAGATCCGCTGAGTTATGTTGATGAAGTGTACAAATTAGAAAACATGTACAACGTATGGAGACACGTTTTCCCACCGGTCCCAGATGAACGTAAGTGGCCGCCCATATCTCTTGCTCCTTTTAAGCTGTTACCGGATAGAGAATTGCGTCGCAAGCCGAAGGGTCGACCTTTCTCCACTAGAATACGGAACAATATGGATATCTGAGAAACAGCTAGTCAACAGAAGTTGTGCGGATGGTGTAGGAACCCAGACCATACAAGTCGATCATGCCCTAATCGCAATAGTTGAATGTAATTATAGAAAAAATTACCTTTTATTCAATTATTAATTGATAATTGTATTAATTGTTAGTAAAATTATCAAATTACTACAATTTCTTAAATGTTAGTACCAGTCAAAACATTTTACGAAATCCAACATTATGTAAAACTACAATTTCTTACATGGTTAGTAAGATTATCAAATCCGCTGAGTTATGTTAGGGTTTTTACATTAAATAAATTAGGTTAGGGTTAGGGATTTCAAATAAAATGATAAATCAGGGTAAGGGTTTTCAATTAAATTAGGTTAGAGTTAGGGATTTTAATTAAGATAGGTTAGGGTTAGGGTTTTCATGTAAAATAGGTTAGGGTTAGGGTTTTTAACTAAATTAGGTTAGGGTTTTTAATTAAATTTGGTTAGGGTTAGGGATTTTAATTAAAATAGGTTAGGGTTAGGGCTTTCATGTAAAATAGGTTAGGGTTAGGGTTTTTTAATTAAATTAAATTAGGTTAGGGTTTTTAATTAAGTTAAGTTAGGGTTTTTAATTAAAATAGGTTAGGGTTAGGGTTTTTAACTAAATTAGGTTAGGGATTTTAATTAAATTAGGTTAGGGATTTTAATTAAATTAAATTAGGTTAGGGTTTTTAATTAAATTAAATTAAGTTAGGGATTTTAATTAAATTAAATTAGGTTAGGGATTTTAATTAAATTAAATTAGGTTAGGGTTTTTAATTAAATTAAATTAGGTTAGGGTTTTTAATTAAGTTAAGTTAGGGTTTTAATTTAAATTAGGTTAGGGTTAGGGTTTTCATGTAAAATAGGTTAGGGTTAGGGTTAGGGTTTTTAACTAAATTAGGTTAGGGTTTTTAATTAAATTAAATTAGTTTAGGGTTTTTAATTAAATTAGGTTAGGGTTTTTAATTAAGTTAAGTTAGAGTTTTTAATTAAATTAGGTTAGGGTTAGGGTTAGGGTTTTCATGTAAAATGGGTTAGGGTTAGGGTTTTTAACTAAATTAGGTTAGGGTTTTTAATTAAATTAAATTAGGTTAGGGTTTTTAATTAAATTAGGTTAGGGTTTTTAATTAAATTAAATTAGGTTAGGGTTTTTAATTAAGTTAAGTTAGGGTTTTTAATTAAATTAGGTTAGGGTAAGGGTTTTTAATTAAATTAAGTTAGGTTAGGGTTTTAATTAAGTTAAGTTAGGGTTTTTAACTAAATTAGGTTAGGGTTAGGGTTTTTAATCAAATAATGTCAAAATAACTCGGAAAAATTTCTATGTGTATTACATCGTCATAAACTTCTATTTCATTACATCAAATGATAAATTTTAATACGGTAATCAATGTCTATGACCGGGGGATTCGGTTCCACATGGCAGCCGTCGACGGTTACGCGCTGGATTCCTCCTTCCTCTAGCTTCCGGCGGCAGTTGTTCTTCCTCGGGTGGTGATTGTTGTTCTTCCGGTTTGGCATCTGCTTGTCGGACTTGGGACGATGATCCACCTTCAAAGAATACTGTATGTGGAGGTGTTTGCATCGTGAACGGCGACGGAGTTTGAAAGCCATTCGTTGCTGGCGATTGGTAAAAAAGAGAGCTCCCCGACGGCCCCCTTTGCGACCCCTCATGCGCCGATGGCCTAGTTATCGGTGGTCCGCTCGGCATTACAGGAAATGGATCTGATCCAGGCATTTGGCTCCAACCTGCCATAGGATTCGGAAAAGGATACATGTACGGGTTAGGGTACATATAAGGGCTAGAAAACATACCTAGCATCATAGGGAAAGGCGATTGCGTGGGTATCATCTGTTGACTTGCTGCGTCAGGTGACTGCGTCGGTGCTCTCGTTGGGGACGGTGATTGCATGGCCGCTAATGATGAGCCGGGTGAATGTATGAGCCTCGTTGATAGGCTGCCCTCGTAGTCTTGTCCCCTTGGATTTAGAGGCCCGCGCCTTTCCCTTCCGACATGTATTTGCCGCTGCCTCTCCTCTGGCTTAAGTAAATACGGCTTCCCATGGATCCTAAACCATGGCATGTATTCTGGAACGCACGCTAACTCGGGAACGATGCTTTGTTCCCGTGTAGGTAGATATTCATGCCGATTTTCCCACATTTCCGTGTACTCTGACCAGTATCTAGGTCAATCCGTACCTAATAGCCGAAGGTCGATTTTGTGGTGCTCGTCAAACACCTCAGGGTCCGCAGGGATCGGTTGTCTACATCCAAACTGTCGTAGGACTTTGTCTGTCTGGTGGGGCTCCACAGTTGCATAGTTGATCAACACCACTTTCACGTGCCAAGCATTCAGATTTTGTAAAAACTCTTCCGAGATTACTGCCCGGATTGCCGGATCCTCGTATGATGTCCATTGAAACTACATGAAGATGATAGAAATATTACTTATATACATAATACTAAATAGTAAATACTAAATATCAATCCACTAGCGAATGTATGGAAATATCTATTTGCAATAATACTTACTTCTGCTTCCGACCATTGGTCCAATAGAAGCCGTATATCTTCAAGTTCAGACGGTAATCCATGATAACTCACTGGATGGTTCCACCTAATTAAATAAATTTTTAGCATACTTTTATTCTTACAAAATCTACATAACAATTTCAAAATGTAATATAAAATTTACCTCGTTACGAGTGGGAATGTATATGGGTGGTTCACTCGAGGACGTAGAAATGGAAAGCGAAACCGTGCCCATGATTGCAGTAGTGACAGGCATCCTCCGATTTTTGCTCTCCTCAGTTTGGTCGCCCCGCACATCTCCCGATATAATGTTGCCAAGACGGCAGACCCCCAACTAAATTCACCGGCTGCTCTAAAATCAACGAGTTTTAGCAGCCACCTTAGATGTACACGGCTCCGTGACGTGTCGGCCATGAGATAGGCTCCAATTATTTGAAGAATGTATGATCGATCATATCGGATTCTTTCAATTTCGGTTGAATTTTCATTCAGATTGGGGAAGGTGGCACATAACCAGCCCATCTCCACCTTACCTCCATCCATTTTATCCAGAACGGCTCCCAAAAGCTCGTAGTACACCGCCTCCCAATTGCTAGATTGGGCAGACCCGGTCACTGAGTGCCCGTCCACCAGCAATCCCAAATGCAGATGGACATCTTCTAGAGTGATAGTGCACTCTCCACATGGAAGATGAAATGTGTGCGTCTCAGGTCTCCACCTCTCGATCAACGCACTGATCAGTTTCGGCTCCAACTTGCATCCCCAGCTTACCGTTGCCACGTGCCAAAATCCTGCTTCCCGCAGATAGTTCTCTACTAACGGTGATGGAGGAGCATGCATATTCCGAATATTGCATTCCAATACCCGATCTTTAGCCTTTTATAACAAAAAATAAATTAATAAATATCTAAAAATACATAAATAAAAATATCTTAAATAAAATTTAAAATTTAAATTTAATACTTACCATGTTCATTTGCTCCACCGATATGTGATTCCTATCAAGACGAATCAATGATCAGGCCATTGTTGAAAATATTAAAAATTTTAAAATTATTTTAAAAAAATAAAAAATTTTAAAATTTTCTTAAAATAATGAAATTTAATGGAAAAAGAAATTTAATATGGATTTGGAGATTTTTTGAAGGAAATTGAGAGGATTTTGGAAGGAATTTGAGAGTTTGAGAGAATTTTGGAAGGAATTTGAGAGAATTTTTGAACGGAATTGAGAGAATTTTTGAAGGAAATTGATATTGAATTTGTTTGTGAAAATAAAAGGGGTGGGGGTTTATATAGTAAAAAAAATTTGACCGTTGGAGGGGCAACAGTCAATTTTTTGACCGTTAGGCACTGTTCACGCGCGCGGCCACATCGCGTCCACGTCAGCGTGACCTGCTGACGTGGACACGATGTCCTGTCACGTACCCTGACATCGCGCTGACGTGGAGGCGATTTCGCTGAAAATGGCCCATTCCGGTAAATAATTAAAAAATCGGCCCATTTTGGTAATTTTTTTAAAAAATGGGCTTTTTTTGGTAAATTAGCCAACAATTTGATCATAAATTCTTATTTTCCGCCATTGATGATAGCTTCAATGGAACAACGGAATGAAAGAACTATCGAAACACTAGAGTAAAAAGAAGGCAAAGCCAAGGCCTCTCCCACTTCCCCCTTTTGAAATCCAAGCCTTGTATTCTCAACCTCACCTGCACGAATGTTGTGAAGTGACCATCCATGCATTGGTGAACCTTGATCACAAGTATGCGAACTCATCAAATAGTGCAAGCTCACTAAACTTACGAAGTCACTAAAGGTGTGAGCTCTGTCAGGCAAACTCATACCTCTGAGCTCCTTACTCTGCAAGTTGTCAACTTACACTGAAACAATGATGATTTCTGAAAAGATGTTTTGATTGTTGATTAGACTGAAATCAACCAATGAATAAGCAAGTTGAATTTATCAAGTTCCAAGATTAGTGAAGTTGTAATTATTTTATTATTATCAGCTTATATAAGCACAATTGTTCTTGTAAACTCGTATCAATTTTTCAAGTAATGAAATAGTTTATCAAAAGTTAGGTTTTTCCTTTTTTTTGCTTTTGTTTCAATATTTTCTTCATCAAATATTCAACAATTGGTATCTAGAGTCACTTATCTTTGAGGGACTGTTTTTTCATAAAAATGTCTTCAGCAAGCTTTGCACCACCATCACCCCCTGTTTTCACAGGAGAAAACTACCATATTTGAGTAGTAAAAATGAAATCTTATCTTCAAGCCTTTGATCTTTAGGAGGTTGTAAATTTTGAAATAGAACCACCAGTGTTGAGACCAAATCCTACACTTGCTTAAATGAAACAACATAGTGAGGAATGTGCCAAAAAACACAATGAGGTGTCTTGCCTACAAAATGATGTTTCAGATGTGATCTTTACAAAAATCATGGCTTGTGATACTCCTAAACAAGCTTGGGATAAGCTCAAGGAGGAGTTCCAGGGTTTGCAGAAGATAAGACACCGGCAGATGATAAATCTCAGATGAGATTTGGAAAACCTCAATACGAAGGAAGTTGAGACTGTAAAGCAATATTCAGATCGAATCATGGCAGTGGTAAACCAAATAAGACTACTAGGGGACCAGTTCGCGGATAGTCGAGTGGTTGAGAAGGTGATTACCACATTTCCTAAGAGATATGAATCAAAGATATCCTTACTAGAAGATTCAAGAGATATAGCAACCATCTCACTCTCAGAACTAGTCAATGCTCTGTGTGCTCTAGAACAAAGAAAGGCAAGTAGAGAAGAAGGGCATACCGAATGAACTTTTCAAGCCAGAAACAGAGAAGTTGTGAGCTCCTCAAGTCAGAAAAGAAAAAGAGATGGTCAAATAAGAATGAGAAATCAAATAAAGATAATGGAAAGAAAAAATATCCACTGTGTTCGCACTGCAATAAGTTAGGTCATCTTGAGAAATTTTGTTGGTTCAGGCCTAATGCCCAATGCAAAAACTACAAGTAGTATGGTCATGAAGAAATGGTGTGCAAGAAAAAGGGGCACACATAACAA
Organism: Gossypium hirsutum; assembly: GCF_007990345.1. Taxonomy (NCBI): domain Eukaryota; kingdom Viridiplantae; phylum Streptophyta; class Magnoliopsida; order Malvales; family Malvaceae; genus Gossypium; species Gossypium hirsutum. The sequence goes on from NC_053437.1 coordinate 32,206,452, forward strand.
CAAAACACTCAGGCACAGACTACAGAAGCAAGTTAAGAAGAACTAATGTTCGCAGCCTCATTCAAAGCACAGCTTGCGGAATCCTACGAACCTCTTGCAAAGTCTAGTTTGCAGCACCATGCGAACCCTCCAACAAAGAAAGAAAATATTGGTTGGTTGACAGTGGTTGTACAAGTCATATGAATGTAGTTACGAACATCTTTAAAAACATTGACAAAAAGTTCTACTCCAAGGTGAAAGTTGGAAATGGCCAGTATATCGAAGCAATAGGAAAATGAGATGTTTTGATTAAAACTTCATCAGGTACTAAACTTTTCACAAATGTTCTTTTAGTTCCTGACATAGATAAAAATCTGTTAAGTGTGAGACAGTTGCTTGAGAAAAAATATTCTGTGGTATTCAAAGACAACATATGCTTAATCTCTGATACTAGTGGATGCGAGCTCATTTCAATAAAAATGGCTGATAGAAGCTTTACTGTCAACTGGAACTTAGCAACTTTAGTAGCATATACCAGCTCGCTGGATGAAACCAAGGTATGGCATAGAAGAATGGAACATGTCGACTACAAATCTTTAAGCCAAATGTCCAAGAATAACCTGGTTGAAAATTTATCAAATATGGTTTATCCTGAAGATGTATACGAGGTGTGCTAGCTTGGGAAACAAGTGAGGTCTCCATTTCCTGCAAAAACAGCATGATGAGCCATTGAGAAGTTACACTTAATGCATACTGACATTTGTGGATCCATGAAATCAACTTTTCCAAATGGAAGTAGGTACTTTATGTTGTTTATATATGTTAGTACAAGTTTCTATTGGGTGTATTTCATGAAGAACAAGTCCGAGGAGGTTGGAATCTTCTTTAAATTTAAAGCCATGGTTGAGAACAAAAGTGTCTGCAAGCTCAAGAAGGTAAAATCAGACAATGGGGAAAATACACCTCAGAGAAGTTTGAAAAATTCTGCAAAGAGTTTGGTGTCCATCATCAATTGAGCAATGTTTATACTCTATAATAGAATGGAGTAAGTGAAAGAAAAAATAGAACTATAATGAACATGGCTCGTTGCTTGTTGTTTGAAAGTAAACTACCAAATCATTTTTGGGCAGAAGTAGTAAACACTATTTTTTACTTACTAAATAGACTACCTATTAAAGTTGGTGAAGAGAAGACATCATTTGAGGCCTGCTATAGTTTTAAACCCTTTGTTTCACACTTAAGAATATTTGGTTGCAGTTGTTTTGTTCATGTTCTAATATATTTGTTGGATATTCTGATGTTAAGAAAGGATATAGAATCTATAATCTTTTCACCAAGAAAGTGATCAAAAGTATAGGTGTAAAGTTTAAAGAAGGAAAATTCTGGAATTGGACTGCAACAAAGGAGGAAATGTGCGAACAAGAGGGTCCAAAACTTGATCTACGAGCCACTAAAGACCAAACTAAAAATGATGTAGCCGATGAACAACCAGTACGACAAACCTGGTCCATCATTGAAATCTATCAACAATGTAATCTGGTGAAGCTAGAACCAGCCACTTTTCAAGAAGCTGCTCAAGAAGCTGAATGGTAAACAACTATGAAAGATAAAATCACCATGATAAACAAAAATGAAACATAGGAGCTTGTAGATAGACCCGTTCACAAAAAGTGGTTGGAGTAAAGTGGGTATTTAGAACCAAGATGAACCCTGATGGATCAGTTAACAGATATAAAGCCAGGTTGGTTACAAAAAGGTTTAGCCAACAACATGGAGTGGACTTCACTAAAACCTTTACCCTTGTTGCGGGGTTAGACACCATAAGGCTGCTACTGACTCTTGCACCTCAAAAGGGTTGGAGGATACATCAAACAGATGTAAAGTCAGCCTTTCTAAATGGCTTTTTGAAGGAAGAAATTTATGTTGAGTAACTCAAGGGTCCGCAATACATTGGTGAGAGGCCAAGGTTTACAAACTAAACAAAGCATTCTATGGCTTGAAGCAAACACCAAAAGCTTGGTATGAAAGAATTGAAAGTCATCTTACAGAGATGGATTTTGAAAGAAGCATTAGCAAACCCACCTTATATGTGATGAAAACTGGTAACGGAATACTCCTCATTATTTCATTATATGTTAATGATTTACTTGTGAGTGGCAGCAACAACGAACTGGTGATTGTATTTAAAAACCAAATGCAAGCGAAGTTTGAAATGTCAAACTTAGGTGAAATGACATACTTCCTCGATCTTGAGGTGAACCAAGCTCGCGATACAATTTTCATAAACCAAAAGTGGTTCACGATGAAAATTCTGTGAAGATATAGCATAAAGAATTGTAAACCGGTGAGAACCCTTATCGGGCAAGGTGAAAAGCTCACCAGTAATTAAGATGTTGAGAGGGTTGATTAAACAAGCTATAGAAGCTTGGTTGGATGCCTACTGTATTTGACTGTATCTAGACTTGACATAATGTTTACTGTAAGTCTGCTGTCAAGATACATGCATTACTGCAATGTGAACCATTATAGAGCAAAAAAAAAGGTTCTACGATACATAAGAGGAACTCTAAACCATGGAGTGAAGTTTGTGAAGACTGGAAAGGTCAAACTACTTGGGTATTCAAACAGTGATTGGGTTGGGTCTACTAAAGAAATGAAGAGTACCTCAGGTTATTTCTTTACTCTAGGATCGAGCGTGTTCTATTGGAGCTCGAAGAAGTAAGAAACAGTGGCGCAATCAACTACTAAAGTTGAGTATGTTGCAACCGTATCAGATGTAAATCAAGCTATCTGGTTAAGAAAACTGTTGAATGATTTAGAATTTAAAACAAGAAGAAGCAATAAATATTAAGTATGATAATCAATCTGCTGTTGCAATTACAAAAAATCCAGTATTTCATGGAAGAAAAAAACATTTCAAAATCAAATATCATTTTGTGAGAGAAGTGGAACAAGCGAAGGAAGTAACCTAGGTTCACTGCAGTTCGCAAGATCAGTTGGCTGACATTCTAACAAAACCCATTGGGAAAATGAAGTTTGAAAAGCTACATTATGATATTGGGGTTCGCAGCATAGAGGCCAATGAGAAGTGTTGCGAAGCGATCATGCATGCATTGGTGAACCCTGATCACAAGTTTACGAGCTCACCAAATGTGCGATCTCTACAAAATATCGAGCTCACCAAACCTGCAAAGTCACTAAAGGTGCGAGCTCTGACAGGCAAACTCATACCTACGAGCTTCTTACTCTGCAAGTTGCCAACTTGCACTAAAACAGTGATGATTTCTGAAAAGATATTTTGGTTGATGATTAGAATGAAATTAGCTAATGAAAAAGCAAGTTGAATTAATCAAGTTGTAATTATTTTATTATTATCAACTTATTTAAGCACAATTTTTCTTGTAAACTCATATCGGTTTTTCAAGTAAAGAAATAGTTTATCAAAAGTTGATTTTCTCCATTTTTTGCTTATGTTTCAATCTTTTCTTCATTAAATATCCAACAACTAAGATCACCTTCAACCTTTCCTTTCTCCTTTCAAAATTCCACCACCTATCCTTTGCAAACCTCCATGCGAACATCATCATCACCATCCCTACCACCACAACTTCTTGCTGACGATTCACATTCAGCCACAACACGATTGCCTATCCTTAGTCCAAGTCCAGCCTCAATGCTGCCACCTCTTTCAAGCCCTTCTCATGTCTCTCCACTTCAATCTCCCCATAAGCCCCCATTTTCAACTCTCCCTCTCACCAATTCTTCTCCTTGCAAACACCTCCTCAATTCTTCTAGCGTTTTATTTTTATTATTTTTTTACTTCACAAATAAAATGGTAAATTTGTTACCATGCACCTAAATTTGACCTGGCTAATTTTTTTATTACATAAAAGTGCCACGTGCTGATATTTTAGTGGTTCAAATACACTATCATATCATGCTTTAATGTGGTTAAAGTCGTATGTTGTTTCAAATTTTTTCAAATGCATTTATTAAAAAAATGAAAAGACTAAACAATGCCTTAAAGCCTTTCATCTCGTCCAGCTGTCAAATAAGTAGCAGACCGGATGGGTGGTGCCTTGAGCTCCTAAAATAATAATCAACTTCCTAAAAAATAACAATTTGAAAGGGGAAACTAAAACATCCTAAACACTACTAAGGTTGCGTTCTTCATTGCTTAACAAACGGACTTTTCCTTGAAAAAGTGATTTTCTTTGAAAAGCAATGAAGAATGACCTTCGTTTGGTAACAAATTCTCAGAAGCTGAGAAGTTCTTTTGGGCAGACGGAGAAGTAAAAATTTTTAGCTTTTCAGCCAAGAAGTGCTTTTGGCTGGTTCATTTACTTTTTTAGCCACACACGAACGCCCTTATCTGCTCTCTACTTTTTGCTGCTTCTTTGCCCTCATCTCTGCCCTCTGCTGGTTCTTTGTTCTGCCCTTTGCTGGTTCTTTGTTTCTCTGCCCTCTGCCGGTGAGTTTATTTTTTTTCTCTTCTTCTCTTCTTCTGTATATTTTTGTTTGTCTGGGATTGATTTTCAATTTCCCTGCCCTCTGCCCTTTGCTGGTTCTTTGATTTTCAATTTCCCTACCCTCTGCCCTTTGCTGGTTCTTTGGCCTTGGAGCTGCACCAAACAGTAAATGCTGTTGTGGAGATTGTGAAAGAACATTACTTGGTATGTAGGCAATGCTGTTCAATTTGTTGTCAGCTTACTGCAATTGTCTCATAAATTCTGAACTCTTTTTAATGTTTTATTAGGTTATTGCAATTCCTGAGTATAACCCTGCCATAGGGTATGCATCAATAGCAGATTACAATACACAGAAGCTTCCCCATAAACAATTTGTGAATGGGCAGAGGTGAGGTTGATTTTAGTGACCAATCCTTTTTTGCTTATTTTTCGCTTATTTGTATATGTAAATTGGCTACAGTAATCTTTACAACATTGTAATTGATATTTGGAGTTAATATCCTCCATTGTTTAATTGCTTCAATAGCAGCTCCATTTTTGTCTTATGGATAAGGTGTCATTTTCATTTTTGTTTGGTTTCTTTTCAAGTCCTGTAGTGTTCTTGAATGCTTGTTGTGGATGTGTTACTAATGCCTATCAAGCTTAAATACACTCGAAATGATTAATGCAGGGTTATTGCAACTGTTATGGCTCTTCCAAGTCCTGAAACGTCAGGAAGGTTGTTTTTGCTCCTTAATTCGATTGGTGAGGTCACTGAGACATCCAGTTCAAAACAGGCCAAAAAGAAGTCTAGTTATAATGTGGGATCATTGGTTCCAGCAGAGGTGAAAAATTAGTGTTTGATCTTTTAGAACTTTGTTTTTCCCTTTTTTGTGCTTGTTTGATTCAAATACATCTATTGAATACTTGTGCTAAATGCTCTATAGGTTACTAAAATAATGCCCCTTGAGTTGAGATTGAAATTTGGAATTGGTTTCTGTGGACGGGTTCATATAACAGAGGATTTGTCTATTAAACCTGCCATGCTTGCTGGTAAGACAATTTCTTGGAAGCTTCTGTTGAATGCATGTGAATCTACTTTCAAGCCATGATATAAAAATAAAATTTGTTATATATTTAAAATATTAACTACAAGGCAAATTACTTTTAGTTTCACTTTTTCTATAAGACTCGAGCTTGACTCATATGATCAAAGCACACTTTAAAGTCAAAATAAAGATCAATTCATTTGTCTGTTCCTTCTTTGGACATGACTTTACAATTAAGCTGATTCAGCCCCAACTGTTAGCAAGCATCTGTGCTCATGTCCCCAGAATAATAGTATCTATATTATTTGAGTGAATGAATCTATCGAAACATTAATTGCTTTCTTTATTGTTTATCAGAAATTTCCATATCATATTATCATAGAAACTGTCATGATTGCTATCCATTGCTTCACTAGTTTCTAATCCTTGGGGCTCTTATAAAGGTTTAGCCCTCTTTCGCACTTTATTTCTCTGCAACCTTAATATGTATTTCTATCAGATGAATAACTTTTGGAATTAGAGTTTCTCTTGTCTTTTATTTTTGAAACATTGGTCTTTTCCCCTTTATGAAGTTTTTGTGGTAGACTTTGTTTTGAGCCTAACTTGAACTTTGTTGATCTTAGAAGCGCAAAAGAGAAGCTTCCAAGGCCTTGGAGCTGCACCAAACAGTAAATGCTGTTGTGGAGATTGTGAAAGAACATTACTTGGTATGTAGGCAATGCTGATTTTATTGGTCTACTCAAAATATGTTCAACATCTAAGTGGACTGAAATTTGCTTTTCTGTTTCTCTTGTACTTTTTTACATCATGGTATGTACTAGTTTTATTACTATAGGTCTGATTCTGTTTAAAGATTTTAGCTGAACCTTTAAATGAAATGCAATACACGCTAAACTGTTCAATTGAAACTATGTTTGCTTTTATAATTCTAAGTATTTTGTTTTATATTTTCAAACATTTAATCTAAGGGGTGATGAAATAGTTAGTTCGATCCATTGTTAATTGAACTATAATTAACTAAACCGTTAGTTGAATTGAGCTTTTTTCTGTTAAAATAATTAACCGAATCGAACCAACTTCAATTAATTTTGTCGGCTTTCTATTGAATTGTTGTTTATATAACTTTTTTTTTCTTTTGGTCCAAAGTTCATACCATTTTGAAACAATTATTGGCAAACATTACACTAAAATAGTAGTGTGCATTAAATCGGAACAAAAATATGACAAACAATGTGCATTGTCATATATTAGAACAAAAACATTAGAACATTACAAGACAATAGTTGGAACGAAATTGATAGGTGTTTAATTAATTAAAAATAAAATACAATTTTTATAATAATACAATCGTGTCAATATCTAATTACAAATATTTAATTTTTATATTTAAATATTTAAATATAGTTTATGTATTCTAATTAAATTTTATAAATAATTAATATTAATTACTTAGAAATATTTAAAATTAATATTATATATTAAAATATTAACAATAAGTTATAATAAATTATTTTTTATATTTTTGCTAAAATATCATAATATTAACTAATTTGAACATTATTTAAATACATATTTGGTACTTTATAATCTCATATCTAAAATGGACATTTTATTCTTCAAAAGCACTTTTTGACAGCAATGTCAAACACTCAAATTTCTCAAAAGCATTTCTCAAAAGCACTTCTCAAAAGCAATGAAGAACTGGCCCTAAGCAAACAAACCCTAATAGCAGTTTAGCCTTCTCTAGAACTCATTTCTCCTCTCCGCATAAGATAATGACTAGCGTGAGAATTGGCAATTCTCAGCCTACATCATTAACAAATCTTACCCTCCATCCTCACTACCCATCAAGATTCTTCGAAGTTTCAACCAGCCCTGCAATCTTCCGGTCTCAGTGGACAACTACCTACTAGACATCCTCTAGCCTCTACCACTGTCTTCGATTAATAAATGCTCCAGTTCTGAGGGGATTTCTTCCACCTAATACCTCGGTGAGTCGAGTCGTCGCCCCCAAACCGCCAGCCTGTGCGCCACCCTGTTATGTTGTTTCAAAAATTTAAAATAAAGTATAAGAGAACATTAGACATTTAAAAACTTTAAGTAACACGTTAAAATTTTTATTAAAATATAAGAGCAAATATGTCATTGTTTTATTTCGGTTTATATATTTCTCATTCTACTCTTGCTTATGAAGTTGATGTTAGAATTGAGTATTTACTCTTGCTAACTCCTGCTAACTTGGGTTTAGTTTTGTGATCTTCATTAGTTATCTTGTTCTCCTTTGCTATTATTTTGAGTTTTGTTTTATATAATTTTCGCTAAAAATATACTTTAGGGAGATCAAAATACTTTTTTTTTGTTAAATTAATGTGGATGGTATAAATTTTTATTACAAGATTTATTAATTTTATTAAGGTAAGATGTAATAAATTTTTAAATAATATATTATTTAGTTTATAAATTATTTTAATTATTTTTATTTTTATTAAAGATACTTTTAATTAAATTAAAATTAAATGATTTTTTATATAATTAAAAATCATTAAATATATACTTAAAACACAAGATTTTAACGATTTAAAAAGTTTCTAGAAAAATTATATAATAAAGCATGTGTAATTTTTTTCCGATGCCAAGAGCACAAATAAAGCATATGTACTGAGACACAAATGTATTATATATATGGATTATATAATAAATAGAGGTTCACTTTATGTAAAATTAAATAGATATTTATTAAATTATTTAAAAAACTTGTAGTTTTTGTTTAATTTTTAGATTTAATATTATATCATGAATAATGATTTATTTCTTAAGAAAAAAACGTTTTGTTCGATTTTAGGAAATAGATGTCATATTCGTTTTCTTCGAGAATGGAAAACTTTAGATAATATGTTTTTGTTAAAATATTGAAAAATAATTTTTGAAAAATAGAAATAAAATTATGTAAAAGTTAGAGAATAATAAATAATTATTTTCACTAAAAATGCTTTGTAAATTTTGTAACACCCCTGAAATTAATGTATTATAAAAATAGTATTAAAATAAGTAGTGTTTAAAGATGATAAAAGAGAAGATTGAAAAGTATGTTGCGGGATGCTAAATTAAAGTAATGATTAAATCGTAAAAGTGTCAAAAGTTTTGAGGTTCAAATACAATTAATCAAAATTTGAAGGGTTGAACTGTAAATATTAGAAAAATTGAAGGATCAAATGTGAAAATAACCCAATTTCTTATGACATGAAATTAGTGTGCAGGGACTAACTTGAATAAGTAGAGAAATATGAAGGACTAAATTGTAATTTTACCAAAAGTAAGTAGTGACTCAAAAGTGGAATTTTGAAGAAACATGAGGGGTAAAATGGTCATTACCCAAATTAGATAATTATATGATGTAATAATTAAAGAAGAAAAGTGTAAAATTATGATTGGTTGAATATTTTATTATTATAAGATATTTTCATATTTTAATTAAAATATTAAAGAGATATTTGCATGGAAGTGTGAAGAAAATTCTCCACACTTTCCATGCACTTAATGTGACACCATTATAAATAGGGGAGGAGTTCTTGTTTTCTTACAATATGGTCCTTATCATTAAATCTCACTTTTTCTTATAAATTCCTTGATAGTTTCCATAGCCACCTAAAAGGAGAAGTGAAGTATAGATACTAGAGAGTTATAATATCATCTTGGAAGCAAGAAATTGGATTTGGAAGTGAAGAAAGTTGAGAAGAAAGTGAAGAGATTAAAGAGATATGGTAAGTATTTCAAGAATTCTACTTTGTTTTCTAAGTGTAGGGAATGTAAAATAATTGAATTAATTATAAATATGCAAGTATCATGTGTGAGATTAAGTTAGTATATTAAAGTAGTAGAAAAAGGGACTAAATTGTAAAGTAAGAAAAATAAGTTATATGAAGTGGAATACTAAAGTAAGAATACAAATGATGTATATTGAAATAGTGATGACATAAAAAGTGATTGGCTGATAAAAAAATTACCAAGATACATCAAATTTATGATAAAGGGGACTAAATTGTAAAGTGTATAGAAGTTTATGATTTAAATAAAAGTATTAGGATAAAGAGTTTAAATAAAGTGTTAAGTGTTAGTGAATTTATTACAAGGTAATGTTAAGATGAAAATATAGTAAATAATGAATTTTCATTATGCTAAGGACTAAATTGTAAACTTGTGAAATTTATAATTAAAACAAGTGAAGTTATGACAAACCTATATGTTGATGATAAGTGAATTTTAAGAATTAAATTGAATAATAATCAAAAGTATAATTACTATGTATGTCTAAATGGAAGTTAATGCAAAGAACCATGAAAAGTAAACATTAACACTAAAAATAGTTTCTGGACAGCAACGGTAGCTTAAATTTGAAAATTCACCAAAAAATTTAGAAATTGAGTTAAAGGTTAAATCAAATATGTAATTAAAGCCTATTTAGTCTATTTTTGCATAGAAGAAATAGTGTAAGAATGGAATTGTAGATTATGAGATATAATAATTTTTGTGAGACAATGTCAGAATGATTTCAGGATCCTCTGTTCTAATTGTGAAAAATCATTATAAATTTTAAAAAAAATGTTTAGTAGACAGAATTTATATGAATAAATTCATAATGAGCCTATTTTCAAGAAAAACAAACAGTAACTTAATACGAGACTTGTACTGAAAGATATTTATTTTTTAGTGAAGAAGGACCAGGTTGTCTAGTAGTAGAACATGGGAAGTTTTGAAGAAAAAAATGTATTAATTGGCTTAAGTAGATATTATTAAATTTTTATGGTAAAAATTTCAATGAGACTAATTTTAAAAACAAAAAGTAGATCCTAATTTCGAATTCGGTAGGTCAATATATAAATAATTTAGTAATTGTTACTCAAGAAGACAACTTGGTTAAAAATATATGTGTAAATAGTGGAAGACTAGTTAAAGTTACATATAAGTATGTCATACTAAAGATCAAAGATTCTTATATAAGTAAATGTACATAAGGATGTGGAATGGGGAGGAGGAGGAGGCAAAATAATAGGAGAGTTATAATATTAAGAAATTGCTGTAAACAATAGATTTGCTAACACATAGAAGAACTTCAAATTTACTATTGAAATATCAAGTGAGTGAATGTCTTAAAATTAATTAAGGAATTCTTAATTGGTGAATTGACTGATAAATGTTGCCAATAGTGATGGTATGTAGAAAAAATAAACTATTTTTTTCAATACAAGTCCTCTAAAGGACTTATTTGTAAAACTTCGATAATTGTGTTAACTCTATAAATTTTGGTACAAAATGTATGCACATAGAGTTCATCAATTAAGAAAATATCATATATATTAAAGAAATGGGTTGTTGGATAATGATTTTGGATGATAAACCGTATATTTTGAACATATTGGGCTAATTTGAAATAACTTTTAGAAGTTAGGGAATAAAGGTGTAAATTGTTCCATAATGACTTTCTCTTATTTCTGAACATCGAATCAAGATTTGGTATTGATACTAGGGGTAAAATACTGATACCTTAAAGAAGGTATCAATACTTCAGTCAAAGTATCAATATTATGGTAAAGATATAGATACTTCAGTATAGGTATTGATACATGTTGAATTTTGTTTAAATTTTCTGAACTTCGAAACTCAAATTGGTATCGATACCAGAATAGGGATATTAATACCTAAGCTAGGGTATCGATACCTTATATTCAGTATCGGTACTTGAGCCTTACTTTGTATGGAGAAAATGTTGAAACAAATTTTACCCAATAATTTTATAAGCTTTATTTAAGACAGACTTAATATGGGAATATTACATTGATAATACTAAAATATTTACTGCGAGAAACCCAACTGATTAGAATATAGTCATGGTTGTTCTGGCAACAAATGTAGCATTCTTATATCTTGACCCGATAGTCGAGATAGGTATAGGGGTGTTACAAATTTGTTAATATAATGATACATTGGACTGGACCCAAGATGAATTAATTTTGAATCCGTTTGTGAATTAATTCACTTGTGACGTTGATTGTGTGATTTCCCTAAATCATAAGTTAGTCACTGACCATGCGTATGCAACTCATGTGCTTTGATATAAGTGGAGGCTTATGCTTTAAAGATGATCGAGCCCATAGCCGGTATGTTGGGTACATGACTTGTGTATGGCATGACTTTACTAGCAATAGGGGAATTTATAGCTCAATTAAAGAGTTAATGATATCCTCTCATCGGCATTGCGAGGATTTTTTATAAATATGGAACATGGCCACAGGTTGCTAGTTATTGAACGAGCAACTTATCATAGTCATTTGTTGGCAGTGATCATATTAGTCATTAAGAAGACACAATGGTGACAATAAGATAAAATAGGATTGTATTAAGTGAATGGATTTAACTCAAAGGAATCAAGGATATCATATGAGAGTAACACACACATGACGAGGTCATTGGATAAAGCAGTTGGATGAATTGCTTTCGTAAAGAGTATACAATAAGGAGTTTTCAATCATGGTACTTCTTGTGGACTACCTCCATGATTAAGTAATTGCGAATTATCGAAACAATGCTTCTGGACATAGTTGCAATCACTAGAGCCTAATTGTATATGTTCGATTGGTCCCTTCGCTAGCTCAATAAAAGCTTGATCAGATTGCATTTGAATCATAAGAAAATTCTATGACTTTGAGAATAATTTAATTGAGTCGGTTTATTCGATGTGGAATTAACTTAGATGGTCGTAAGACTTGTTCAACTAGAGAATTTGATTAAAGGATTTTCTTGAAAAATTAATTTGGAAAATCTAAGTGATTTTGGAAAAAATAATTTTGATCAAGTAAAATAAAATTAATAAAATTAATTACAATTAATATGATATTTTTGGAAGTTAATTTCAAGTCAGACAATTGGCCTAATGGGTAATTAAACTTGAAAATTGGACCTGAGATCGTAAATTGGGCTTGAGAGACCAAAATCAAGACCAAGACCCAAAAATTAATCTAAACGAGCCCGATATGTGAAACCGGGCCGATGGTCCAATAGGTGGATAGTGTAACAGCTCGATTCTAGGCCTAGTCGGAACAGTGGTTTTGAGACTACAAATCTGACAAGGGAAAATATAATTGTTATTATATTTTTATGGTCTACAATTTCACGAAAAAATTTTGTGAAAATTTCGTTCGAAAATTTCGACGTTTGGGCACTCAATTTAGTCAAAAGGACTAAATTCTAAAAAGTGCAAAAGTTGGGTTCTATATGTTAGAGGTGTCCAATTCCTATGAAACTTTAAATTGGAGGTCCTTATGTGGTAATTAGACCATTAGTTAATTTATGGATAAAATGGGCATAAAATTAGTTAAATAGATTTTTTAAGTAAGGGCATTTTAGTCTTTTAGTAATAAAAAGAAATAAAATGGGAAAAAGATGGAAAAATGGTGTCATCTTCTCCATAGTTGCTGCCGAATTTTAAGGGACACCATAGCTAGGGTTTCTTTGCTTTTTCAAGCTCATAGTAAGTGCATCCTATCCTCGTTTTTAATGTTCTTCACATTTTTGAGATCCTCGTAGCTCGGTTTAGCTATTTCTACCATTAATTCATGTTAGGGTTCATATTTGGAAAAATACCCATAGGTGAAATGTGTTTATTTTTCTGTTTTATGGTAGAGTATGAATCTAGGAATTATGTTAAACAACTTTTGCTAAGCAATTTTAAGTGAAAACGGGTAAATCGACATAATCGGTAAAAATATTTAATGTTCGTAAGTACATGTTAGAGTGAGAATTTGATATTGCCATAGAAGGAAAAAGTTTTCAGCATGTTGTAAAACATAAGAATAAGGAGTGAAATTTAATTTTCGAGCTTGGGGACAAAAATATAATTATGCAAAAGTTTAGGGACAAAATCGTAATTTTGACAAAAGTTGAGTCGAAGCTTGTTTTAATAAATGTGAATGTTAAACAAGCTCAATTTGCTGTTATAGATCAAGAAAGACGAGAAGTCAACCTTAATCGGGGAAAAGAGAAGATTGGGGATTAAATTCCAAAATCTTTACATTTTGTATCGAGGTAAGTTGTATGCAATTAATACATTGTTATAATTATTTTTTTTATATTTCGTGACTATATATGCGAAAGGGTTGGATATGAAATAGTTATATTAAAGTTAGAAATTTGAAATTGATAGTTGATTTGTTTAAAATCAGCTTGGTTTATGGATATACCAACTGCAAGTAATGGTTGAAGTGATTTAAATCGAATTATTAAATTCGTTATGGAGTTGAGTGGAAAGATTGATATTATAATGTGCTATGGAGAAATTGTAAATTATTGGAAAGTAAGAATCTTTATGGAATTGTCGGAATGGTAAAGATTTGAATAAGGTATCGATGAACACGTGTGTAGTACTGTGTGAAGGCTACTACGTGTATCGATAAATGATGGTCACATGTGTAGTACTAAATGAATGCTACAATGTGTACCGAGAAGCTTTGGTCATGTGTGTAGTACTGTGTGAAGGCTACTGCGTGAATCGATAAATGATGATCACATGTGTAGTACTAAGTGAAGGCTACTATGTATACCGAAAAGCTTTGGTCACGTGTGTAGTACTATGTGAAGGCTATTATGTGAACCGTAAAACTTGATCACGTGCGTAGTACTATGTGAAGGCTACTACTTGAACCGTAAAACTTGATCACGTGTGTAGTACTATGTGAAGGCTACTACGTGTATCGAATGATAAAAGTAACATGGGTAATACTGTGTGAAAAACCCCAAATATTTGTTGTTATATCGACATGTTCAATGAGATATGAGTATGTGATTAGAATGTGATAAGTTGCGAAAGAGTGACTGAAGTGATGAAGTCTTGTATTGTGTTATAAAATAAATGGTTATAGTGCTATGTGAATGAGGGATGTTGGAATAGAATAGATTTGGACAGTGACAGTGATGTTAGTTTGAAAAATCACCAAAAATTATAGAAATTGAGTTAGTGGTTGAATAAGACATGAAATTAAAGATTAATGAGTGTACTTTCACATAAAATAGAAAGAATGGCTAAAGGACTTATATATTTTGAGATATTGGAATTTTAGTGAGACAAGATCTGAATGATTTCGAAATCCTCTGTTCTGAATTTGGAAAATAACTAAAAATTGTAAAAAAATTAATTATGTTTTGAAATTTACATTATTAAATTTCTTATTGAATCTATTTTCAAAAGAAATAAGTGGGAACATCATTTGAACTCTGTACTAAGACATAACTGACTTTTAATGAAGAGAGGTCAGAAGTGTTAAGCAGTGAAATAGGGGAATTTTTAGAGAATAAACTGTACTAATTGGCTGAACCAAAAATTCTGAAAATTTTATGGTAAGAAGATACATGAGTCTAGTTTCAAGGAAAATTTATGGATCTTTAATTTGGAGTTCCGTGTCTCTAGATAAAAATAATTTAGTGACTATGACGCAGAGAAACAGTTTGCTGGAAATTGAATAGATAATAAATTTATGTGTGATAAAAATTATTTTATATATGGTATCATGCTAGAAATTTATTTATCAATTACATACATACTTACTAAGATATAAGCTTACTCTTCTTTATTTTTCCCTTGTTTTATAGTGATATTAATCAGCTCGGGAATTGGGACGGGGTCAGAACATCATCCACACTATCATCATCATCTTTTAGGTATTTTGCAACCAATACTTTAAAAAATGGCATGTATAGATGACTTAATGTAATGTGGTATAAATTTATATATATGTATAAAATATTGTTTGGTTTACAATGTTGGTATATATTAATTGATAAATTGTTTCCTTAAACTATTAACAAAGTAATTAGAATGTTGTGGATGGATAAATTGTGTCTGAACATATAATTGTATTTGGTTGAAATATTGAAGTTGTTTGAAATTGTGTTTCGAGAATTTGCAGGAGGAATTAAATGTTTATGAAAAGGAATTATGTCAAAATTTTTGTAAAATATATATATTAGATCATTTGATAACACTTCTTACTTTGTTTCGATGATGAATACGGGTAAGAGGTGTTACAGCTAAACCTGACCGATCGGGTCGTCACTGACCCGGATTGAACTGGTAGCAACCAAATCGGCTTGGGGTGTTGTAAGGGTGTCGCACCTGCATCACCGGACACAGCGGTGCTAGCGACTACGACGGTGGCATTCCAATGGCTAGCGACGATTGGTCATCGGTGGTTGAGCAGTGGAAGAGTTACACTCATATTGGGGCTCTATCAAAGAATTTGATTTCAGATTAATTATTCAAAAAATAATATTATTTTAATTGTTTAATATTAAATTTAATTTAATACTTATCATAATAGTATTTTATTAATTTAATATTAAAGTGATTAAGTTTAATCATAATTGAACTCTCTAAACTCTCCCCATATAAACAGAGCCTTAGGTAATTATTTACACACTTAAATTCAAGAGAAAGTTGTAGAGAGAAAATTCACTAAAGAGATTATTCTAGAAAATTTCTAGAGATATTTTTTCTAATTTACAACTTGACTCAAAAGTTTAGAGAAATTGCAAAATTACCCCACTGGTAATTTTTGTGAATTTTTTTATTCAAAACGAGCCTACACTCGGAAGACGTGAGCTTGAGGATAGCTGAGAAGACTACTCGGTCAAAGCGCTCATCCTAGACGAATCGAAAAGGTACAATTTTGATTAAGTGCTTATTACTTTAGATATCACAACCAAGATCTTGTTTTGGAAAAATTTTAAACTCTGGTTTTTCCCTAAATTTATTTTTCGATACGTTTTCCAAACTCGTTTTTCCAACAAGTAACACATTGGTGAGTCATGGCAATAAGATACGAGGATCAACTAGTAGTGAAAAAATTGGTGATAATCACGAGATAGGGGGAGTGGTGTGCTACTATTATCATGAGTCTGACTACACTAAGCTTTATTGTTAAATGCTTCAAAATAATGCTAAGAGAGTACAATCAACAAATGTTGTAGCAATGAGTATTAAAACCATTTCATCTAAAATACTCACTCATCATATCACTTCTATCGTCGAGTCAGGTAACTCCACTAAGTGCCTCTTTTCCTTATCCTTCAACTATGTCATTGACTCTAGTGCTATAGCTAGCAAGTAATCCACTCTCTTTTCAACCTTTAAGGCCCAAACACATACTTCTAAAGTTGTTTTAGTTGATGGGTCCACCTATTGTATTCTTGGATTTGGCACCGCTAATCCTACACCACCTATTTCCCTAAATTATATGTTATGTGTCGCATGTAAAATGATATGCAATTTGTGCAAGTATACACGTCGAATCAAGTAATAAAGTGATGAGTGAGTATTGTTCCCATGAGGATTGGATTGAGGCACAAAAGTGGTCAAATTATTATAATAAAATACGATTAATGCTATGGTAAAGCCATGGTAAGTATGTAGTGGCAATTAAAAGGAATAATGATGTACGCAATATGTGGAATTAATGAATACTTGGAAATGCTTTGGCAATGAAAAATTAAAAAATGCAATGGAAATTACTAAAATGACTATATGAATAATACGTAACTGAACAAATGAACAACTAAGGATGCGATGGCAAAGATACTACGGTAAGGATAAGGGATATACGATATTGATATGGAAGTTGGAATTACTAAAAATCTACCCTTACTGTCAAAAATGCCTCGCCAAAATCGTAATTAATCTACTGTTCAGAAGAGTTTTAAAGAGGTCTGCTTCTTTCGAGAGCAAAAAGCTCAAGTTACCTTGCCTGTGTTTATAGGCTTTTAATACGGTACCCTGCACTGTTTCCTTTTGTATGAACGTTGCTCTATGTCTAGAGTCTACTACAAGCATCTGTCGAGTACTTGCTCATATCATTCAATTTGGTCCAACTACTCCAACCTTTTCAAAATAAGATTTAGCTTATGGGCATGCCTAACAGTCATCTATGTTTAGGGATTGGACGTATACAATTTAGAAATAAAACAATTGAATGAAACAGTAAATTGATTCGGATCTATGCTTCAACCATTAAAGAAAATAAAAGTTTCATCATGTAATCCCAACCCTATGAGATTTAGCTCATGGGTTGGCACATAAAATTCAAAACTAAAATAACATCCAACACATTTTCATCATTCAATTCATGGAAGAACAAAGCAAGAAATACGGAATACTTCGAGAAGACAACTTTCACGTGTCTAGTTCACACTCCAGCAGCATAGTGTCACGCGATGGCTTAGAGGGACTGCTTTCGTCTTCCTCTTTCCGTCTCTACTCAACCGCTACCCTCTATTTTTGCCTAAGGGTCTCTTCCTTTTTGTCCATCTTTCTGGGTTTCCTCTTTTTGCTTTTTATAGGCTTTTTCCCTAGGGTAAATCCAACAACCCATGTTTATCTTTTCATCTTTTTAAATTCTTTTTTCAACAACCCAAGATTATCTTGTCCTATTTTTAAATTCTTTTTTCGAGGATAAAACCCAACATCCTAAGATTGTTTTCTCCACTTTTTTAGGTAGATTTTTCTGGTACGAGTACAGTTGGGCTAAAACTGGTATGCGTTGAGTGTTGACTCGGTATTCTTGGAATTGCCACGGCATCTATGTTGACAAACTGTCCAACCTTTTGCCCCGACAAACCTTCACTCCTTTATTTCTCGTTCCTCAACCTGCACCTGCCAAACCACCAAACACAGCCCTACCAGATGCAATTAAAAGTAACATATAGTAACATTTAAGCACATTCTAATCTTCTTAATGTAATGCAATGAAATTTATGAATGGAATGTCCTAAAATGAAACTAAATTTACTTAATTATAAGTAATTAGTTAGGTTTAAAGGCATGAAATATAACTCTTTTCAAGAGTTATCACACCCCCAAACTTAAGTTATTGCTTATCCTCAAGCAAAATATGCATGAATGCATTAATTTAAGAATTGACATAGCAATATAATCACCTTCGCATTATGAGACCCTTAAGAGATCATTTTGTACTTAAGTTCTTAACAATCTTCCATGTCTAAAAATTTTATCAAGTTTCATAAGTTTATTTAGCAAAGGCAATGTAGAAAATATTGCCTTAAAGGAAAGAAAAATCTTAAGTATTCATGCAATTTTCAGTATAGCAAGTACCTCCTAATTTACTTAGTTCATATTTTAACTAAATCAGTTTTCCTTGTTCTTTTTTCGCTCTAGTCTTATACATACTCAAATACATATATATCTATTTATTATGCCTATTTTTTTCACTAGGGGATTCAACTTGTCACATGATTTTTTGACTTGACAATTACAATAGAGCATACACTAAATTGTTAAATACTCAATCATGTCACGATTTGAATACTCAATTGTGAATCTAAGGCTTTTGACTAAAAAGATAGATGGAGCAAACAATTACATTCTTAGGTACTCAGCTCGTTACTATAGTGAAGTGCCCCTAATTTTCTTTTTTACACACACTTACTCAAACTCACCTTTCTAGTCAATAGCACGATGGAGCAAACAAAGTAGTGCTGACTTACTCAGTAATTCTAAGCATTGGAGTATTTGATGGCTTTTTTTTTTATTTTTAAAGAATTTTCTTAGACATTGCCACTTTATTCATTATTGAGATTTTACCATGTTACCAAATATAGCTTCAAGAGTCTCTAAGTTTATCAAAAGAAACTTACTATGGATAAATTGTAATTGGAATTAGGACATCCTAATTCTAGGGATCCATTTACAAGCAAACTATCCTAAGCTAATGTCACTTAATCCACTGTCATAACTTTCTAAATTTATAGAAGAATTAAGATCCTCATCAAACATCACAGAAAAAAATACACTCATTACAATCTAAACAATTCTTGGCAGTCATACGTGCTTTGGCAAAATGAATGGCAAATGAACAAAAATATTAAAACATGAATCCTCAACTAAATATCTAATGTAGTCTAGATGCACAATACACCCCAAAACCTAATGGACGCATTGTCCTCAATGTATGTACAGATATGAATCATGAATGCAAGAACATATATATGTATATAATGAGATGTAATAAAGGGAGAAAAACTTCTCGAGCTTGGAACTGAATGGTGGTACTTTAATTGGGGCAAGTGGTATTTCGTGCACTCATCTTATAACGCATCAGCCTTTTAAGTAAATTGAGTGGTACATCTTCATTTTCATTACCAAATCTGGCTAGTTCATCAATAATCCGATCGATATCCTGTTCAGTCATTGGTTTAGTAGAAGGAGATGGAACAGCCGCAGTGTTGTCCACTGGTGGTGCAACGAAGGGATTTGCTTCCTCTCTGTCCTCACGGTCAGTCTCAATACTGACAGACTCTGTTTTCTCTAGTTATTCTTTAGGTGCTTTGGGTGCATTCTCTTCATTAGCAAGATTCGTCTCAACAGGCTCTACGTCACCAACCTCTTCCCCTTCTGCAATTTTGTAACACCCTTAACCCGTACCTATCGTCGGATTAGGGTTACAAAGCATTATAATACAATCGAAATATTTAAACTTAATTTCATTCAATAACATAAACATATCATAAAACATACACATACATATCATCTCCAAATCGAGCCATCGAGTCCCTAAAAATACCTTAGAAATGATTCGGGACCAAATTGGAATCATTTGGAAAGTCTAAGAAAAAGTCACAAAAATTTAGAAACAGGGATCAAACGGTCGTGTCTCACACGGTTGAGACACACGCTCATGTCTTAAACCTTGTAACCTTCAAACTAGGGACACACAACAGTGTCTCAACCCGTGTCCTCACCGATGTAACTCTTTAAGTAGGTTCACACGGCCATGTCACACGCCCGTGTGCCAGGCCATGTAACTCTCTGAGTAGGGTCTCACGGCCATGTTGCAAGTCCGTGTGCCAGGCTGTGCAACTCTCTGAGTTGCCCCACACACTCATGTGTCAGGTCGTTTGCTAGGCCTTGTAACTCACTGATTTACATACAAAGGAACTCTCAGATGATATACGGTCGTGTCGCCAGGCCGTGTGCCCCATACGGCTGAGTCACGCGCCCGTGTCTTAGGCTGTGTGGACCCAATTTTGCCTAAAATCAAGCCATTCCCAATACCATTTCATGCATGAACATTTAGGTCTTTTGTGCATATTTTCAAGGCACCAAAACCCTATCAAAACATACATATAATACAATTTCAAAATTCCTAATTCAACTAACCAATATGCCATCCAAAAGCACCTTAAATGCAATCATCAACACTTACCTAAACATGTCAATCTTACCAAATTTCAAACATCAAATTCTAGTTTAATACTTTCTAAAACATTCCATAACTTGACATAATCATACCAACTAAAAACATACCATATGAGCCAGTCAAAACATGCATCATAAGATAACCAAAATAACACAATCTAGCAAGGCATCAAATTGAACCAACAAAGTTAACTTATACTTGCCAATTCACCAACTAATCATTCAACAAAATGTCATTACAATTCAACCTATACATGCCATTATAACCTTGGCCAAAACATTCAAAAACTAATGATATTTATGCTGGATAGTGCGATAGATCTCCGACAAGCTTCCAAACCGATCGAGCTTCCGATAATTTATAAAACATAGGAAAGAAACAACGTAAGCAATTAATGCTTAGTAAGTTCGTATAGATCAAAACATAACTTACCATTTCAATTTGCATAATTTAAAGCATAAGTACATTAAAGTCCAAACCATAAGCTTGTTATAAGTCTGTTATATATCACCATCAATACACAAGTTATCACATTTATGCACAACTCATTTGAACTAACCATATGATAAGTCATTTTCATATGAAATACATCATTTGATTCATACATCCTTTCCATAAACTTATACATAATTCCATTTGAAAACTTACCATTTCCATCCCTTTTCTTACCCGTTCAACCATCTAAAATTTCATCGGATACTTAGGAAAGCTCGCACGAAGTGTGCCTTTACATAACCGTTCCTTTCCTTTAAATCATTACTCACACGAGTTGCGAAATGGGCCTGCTCACACGAGTTTTGGGTTAGAATGTAAGCTACATGATTCTATTCACATGTGCTATGAGGTATCCGCAACAAATACAGGACCTCAGCCGTCGGTAGGACATTCAAGACCAGCACCCGAAACATGAAATCCCTACTGACATATCATTTGTATCCTACGAATTCCTAAGGTTCAACCGGGACTTGATAACTGTCATAGAATTAATTTATTTATACCTCGGTCAATTAACATTATAAATAACATAATAACATACGGTTTGCAATAGCATCAATATGATAACCATTTATACGAACTTACCTCGACAACTAGGGACGTGAAGGTAAATCGACCTAATCCGTAGCTTTTGTTTTTCCTCGATCTAGGTCCGTACGTGGTTTATATTGATCTAAATAGATAATTATATTCAATTAAGTACTTCAATTAACCTTAAACATTCAATTAAATCCACATTTCATATTTATGCAAAATTACCATTTGCCTCTAACATTTTAACTTTTTTCACAATTTAGTCATTAAGCTTATAACTTAAAATCTAACCATTTTAATCTAAATCCATGTTAATCGAACATGAAAGGGACCTTGAAATAACCCATGTTTATCATCATTTCACATTAAAACGCTAGAATTCATACCTTTAATAATTTAGTCCTTAATTTCCAAAATTCATCAAAAATCACTTTGTAAAACTTGTTTATTTATCAAAAATGATTCATAATCCAAAATTTAACATCAAGAATCATTCAAGAAAATTCATGGCATAACCTTCAACCTATAACAGTTTTACAAATTAACCTCCGAGCCAGCTAGATTAAGCTAAAACGATCTCAAAAACATAAAAATCATTAAAAATGGGGTTAAAAATCATACCATGCAAACAAGAAATATTGGTCGAATGCCCTAGCTAGCTTCAATAGTGTTTTCTCCTTCAATTTCTTGGTGGTGGGTGAAAAATGAGAAAGATGAAGTGAATCTTTTTCATTTAGTTTAATTTTTATTTATCTAATTACCATTTTAACATTTAAAAACTTTAATAATTTCATCAAAATCATACCATAAGCATCCACTAACCATATAAATGGTTTAATTACCATTTAAGTCTATTTGGTTTCATTTTCATAATCTTTTAGCCCTTTTAGCCCTTTTAGCTAATAGAACTCAACTTTTACCCTCTTTACGATTTAATCCTTTTTGTTTAATTAACCATGCAAACATAAAAATTTCCTAATGTAATTTTTATATGACCTTAATTTAATCCCATAGACTTTAAAATAGAAATAAAATAAAATTTTAATCATCAGATTTGTGGTTCCGAAACCACCGTTTCAATTTCACTAAAAAGGGGCTGTTACAAGTTTATTAAACAAAAGAAATGAAATAACTAAGAAATTTAAATCGAGAAAATGAAATAAAAATAAAAAGAATTTTCAAGATGTTGAAGTTAAACATCTCGAAGATCAATGGACTGTTTGTCTCGCTCTACATGAGCACCCCAATAGTATTTCAAGCGTTATCCATTAACTTTAAATGTGTCCCCCGTTTTCATGTCCTTGCCATCAATAGCTCCATGTATATATACATGAGCTACCAAGCATTTTTCATCAAAATTGAAACATCTATTTTGCTCCAACAAAGTGCACAAGGGTCTCTGCTCAAATGAATCTTCATCACTATCAGAATTGCTATGGCAAAATCTCGTGAACTCTTTGACTGCTATTTTATAAATCCAATGGCGTGACATTCTTCATTTTCATCTGCACATTTCAAAGCATCAAAAACATTTTCAAAGCATCAAAAATATTAAAAGTAACCTGTTGATCATTTGCCCTCATGGTCAGTTCACATTTCTGCACGTCAATTAGAGTTCTTCCTGTAGCAGAAAAAGGTATTCCAAGAATACTTGACACATTTTGATCAGCTTCAATTTCTAAAATAAGAAAATTAGCAAGAAATATAAATTTATCTACTCTTACCAGCATGTAACACCCCGAACCCGAGACCGTCACCGGAGTCGAACACGAGGTGTTAACAGACTTTTAAAAATTTTCCAGACACTGCCAATCTGCATAATAGTCGCTTTAAAAATCATATCTTGAGTTTCACAACTCAAAAATCAGTTTCGTGATTTTTCCCTGAAACTAGACTCATATGCCCATCTACATATTTTTTTCTAGAATTTTTGGTTGGGCCAATTAGTACATTTTATTAGTCAAAGTCTCCCATGTTACAGGGATCGACTACCCTGACCTTTGCGCATTACGACTTGGATATCTCCTTGTACAGGGCTCCAATACTGATGCCGTTTGTTTCTATAGAAACTAGACTCAGAGAGGAATCTATACACATATGGTATGACTCCTAACTATCTCTGGTTAATTTATGGTAAATTTTCAAAGTCGAAACAGGAGATCCAGAAACCGTTCTGGCCCTGTTTCACGAGAACTTTAATATCTCTTAATATACTGTTCATATGATTGTTTCGTTACTTTCATATGAAAATAGATTCATCAAGGTTCGATTACATAATTTATTCACTATTTAATTCCATTCCTACAAATTTTTGTGATTTTTCAAATTCACACCACTGCTGCTGTCAGCATCTGTTTTCAAGGTAAACTTTACCTATTTCGTGGTTACCATGGACCAACTAGGGTTTTGTCATACATAGGTCCACATATGATCATATTTAGCCATTCCAATGGCTGATCATTTGCCCAACACTTCCATTCCAAACCATAGTCACATCATGAAACCATATATACATACATAAACACAAATGGTCTAATGCCATACTCCACTTCTACAAGCCATTTTCACATGGCTGTACACACATACATCACAAAAAGTGCTTAAAACAACAAGGGGTGGTCCTATACATGCCATATCCAGAGTTCAACTAAAAGAGTACCAAAAGAGCTTTGATAGTGTGGATGACTTCGACTTCGATGATCCCGAATCCGATAGCTAACGAACAAAATCTATAAAACAGAGAGCCAAAGCAACGGGGTAAGCATTTTAAAGCTTAGTAAGTTTCAAGTAATGAAATCGGCTTTGACTAAAGTATTACATTCACATAGCTAAATGAATCACTTTATTAATACACATTCTCATAATCATGCTTACTTCACAATTCGTCAACAAATATACACACACAAGGTATCAACCCATATAAAAGCCCAAAAGTTCGTTAGTCGATTGAACGAATACTACTTAAAACGAATCGACTTTTCCGAATCACATGCAAACATACCTTATCGTTTGGGTTTGTTGAGCGTATTAATTGAATTTGTTACAGCACAAAACGCTCACATTCATACCCAAGTTTCTTCAGAATTTAGCCGGATATTACCACAAGCACAATTGCCTTCGGGTCTTAACCCGGGCATAGCAACTCGCACGAATGCCTTCGGGTCTTAGCCCGGATATATCAACTTGCACAATTGCCTGCGGGTCTTAGCCCGGATATATCAACTCGCACAAATGCCTTCGGGTCTTAGCCCGGATATATCAACTTGCACAATTGCCTTCGGGACTTAGCCCGGATATATCAACTCGCACAAATGCCTTCGGGTCTTAGCCCGGATATATCAACTTGCACAATTGCCTTCGGGACTTAGCCCGGATAAAATTCAAATGCTCATGCACATATATATCAACAATCATGACACATCCATATTTCACTTTCGTTACTAAGGCTCAAACACAAAGCATTTATTAAACCTTTCCAATTTCGGCTCAATAGCCACACACAAAGAGCATGATTTCAATTGGCTTTATAACATAGTCTCTATGCACATTTGACTATCCATCATAGGATGACTAATCATTTCAATATAATTCAAGTAGGGTCATTACTCGAAGACTTACCTCGGATGTTGTCGAACGACTTCAATGGCTATTCAATTACTTTTTCCTTCCCTTTATCGGATTTAGTTCCCCTTTGCTCTTGAGCTTAAGTTCAACAAATTTTAAAATAGTCATTAATCGACTATTCAAGTATTACTTTCAGAATAATATATAAATTGATTCGACTTTCACACACATAGATTATAGTAAGCTTTATAAAATCAATAAATAATTCATTAGCAAATTTTCATTAATGTTTACAACAAAATCACATATTCACTACGAGCTGTTTTCCCTGAGCAGCAGTCACTAAATTATTTATAACTGGAGCTACAAAACTCCAAATCACTTGCCGTTAATTTTCCCTGAATATAGACTCGTATATCTTCCATCCATAAAATTTTCAGAATTTTAGGCTTGGCCAATCAATACCAGATTTTTCTTAAAGTTTCCCCTGTTTCACTGTTTGACTAATCTGACCACTCTTCACTACGAATCAAATTTCTCATTTTACAGAATTCCAAATGTGTTGTATTTGATTTCATTTGAAACTAGACTCATTAAGGAGTTTAAGCATATAAATTTTATCTTATAATCATTTTTGTACAATTTATAATGATTTCCTAAAAACAGAACAGGGAATCTAGTAGTCATTTTGACTCAGCCCCACAATACTTCAAATATCTCAAGATCGGCAACTCTTTAGTTCTTATAGTTTCTTTTGTAAGAAAATAGACTCTTCAAGCTTTAATGACATAATTTACTCAGCTTCTAATTCAACTCCTACAAATTATGGCGATTTTCCAAAATCACCTTACTGCTGCTGTCCCCAAGCAGATTATTACCAAATCAAATACTAACATTTGCATTTCACCTTAATAGCTAGCTTAGCAAACCTTAATTTAACATATAATTCACACATATCACATTCCAAGCATTCACTCTATTCTATCACTTAAGGTACAAACATTACTCAATAACTTCCTAATTCAAGTACACATTCGGCCTTGGTACATATGATTATTTGTATAGCTCAAACACTCATCTATCTTTATCATGAAACAACAAAATTTACCATTGTCAAATACCATAGCCGAATGTCATTAAACCTAAACCACCATAAAAATTTTACTTATCACCTCATACCTTATTATCAAATTGAACTAATTATGCTTATAAAAATAATATCAAAACCGAAACCTTTTGATAATTAAGCCTCTAATTATTTATTACAATTACCCAAACAAAATTTTCTCACATTTAACACTTATATACCAATCAATTGTTGAAGACAAACAAAATCTCATTTCCTCCCTTGACAACCACAACCGAAAGCTCAAACCAACATCTAAAATTCCAAGTTTTCAAATGGGCTAATATGGAACTAGCTAATTGACTTAAACTAAACTTAAAATTTCAAAAACTAACAAAATTTTTACTAACCTTCTCAAGCTTCAAGTGACCGAATGTTTCCCTCCTATCTTCCTCTTTACAATCGGCCAAGAAGAACCAAGGATACAAGCTTTGTTTTCATTACCTTTCTTTTTTCTTTTATTCTTTCTTTTATTCATTATAACTCCAATAACCCAATTTCTTATTATAATATCAAATTCAACAAATATATTGCCCATCATCAATCCATCTTGGCCAGTCACTATAAGGGAATTGGGCAATTTGACATGCAAGTCCACCCTTGTGTTGACATGCACTAATAAGCCCTTTAAAATTAGCCTATCATATTTCACCATGTCTCATGTTGATCCCTATTTAATAATTCCTCATGCAATTGGCAAAATTAGGGAATGAAACTTCCACATATGCATGTACACACACATAATAAACATAGAACATAGCAATTAATTATTTTTATAACTCGGTTTTGTGGTCCCGAAACCACTTCCCGACTAGGGTCAATTTTGGGCTGTCACACAGCATGTCTTCAATTTTACTTTCCGGATGTGCGTAAGACCAATCAGCTAGTTGCAACATAATTGTTGTGGGTCTTGCCTTCTCAATTCCTAGCTTCTTGAAAATAGACAGAGGCATTAGATTTATAATTGCTCCTAAATCACATAATTCTTTACCAACATAATGATTTCCAATGAAATATGGGATGGTGAAACTCCATGGGTCCTTCAACTTTGGAGGCAACTTATTCATCAACATTGTTGTGCACCCTTCAGTGAGAACAACAGTCTCAAATTCTCTCAATCTGGGCTTCTTTGATAATATGTCTTTCATATATTTCACGTAATTGGGCATTTGCTCCAAAGCTTCTACTAGCGGTATGTTGATATGGAGTTGCTTCAAGACCTCTAAAAATATTTTGAACTGAACATTATGCTTAGAATTATGAAATCGCTAAGGAAAAGGTAGAGGTGGTCGTCCTTCAGGTTGCTGATATTGCTTTGCTGTGGCATTTTCGTTGGCAACATGATCTGATTTTGCCACAACATTTCTCTATGTACCCTTTTCAGGTGTTGTCTATCGTTCAGTAGGTTTTGAGATCTTTTCCTAATTGCGGCTGATTTTGTCTTCCTCTATCGTTGCATCTTGAACAACTTCATCCAACTGAGTCCCACTTCTAAGAGTGATGGCATTGCACTGCTCCTTCCCTTGGGTTCTTGAATTTTCAGTATCACTTGGCAATGCTCCTTGTGGCCTTGCATTTAGAGCGTTTGTTATTTGCCCTACTTGATTTTCAAGAGCTCTGAGAGACACAGCCTAACTCTGAATCACAACATCATTTTTGGCCATATACTCATTCAACAAAGATTCAATAGAATTAGAAGATGATACTTGACCTTGTTAAGCATTTTGCCTCGACATAGGATGATTATAATCGAGTAGTGCATTGTGGATATTTTATCTTGCAACATTATGTGGATTCCCCACACTTTGATTATTCCAACTAAATTTCAGATGTTGCTTCCACTCTAGATTGTAGGTGTTGGAATAGGGGTTATTATCCTAGCTAAAACTACCAATGTAGTATATAGATGCTGGATTTGATGGGCATTCATCAAAAACATGGTCTTCACCACAATAAACGCATGATAGTTCGACTGATTCCATCTCCTAAACTGTAGTTGGTCTCTTCATTGTTTTGATCATATTAGTTACAGATGCTACTTGAGTAGTCAATAAAATGATTGTATCAAGTTCCTTGGTGCCAATCGCTCTTCTACCAGTTCAAACTCGAGTGGTAGGATACTAATAATCATTGTTGACAATCTTTTCCAAAATCTCATATGTTTTATTATAAGACTTATCCAATAGAGTACCATTGGTAGAAGCGTCAACTACCATCCTTGTATGCACATTCAGCCCATTATAGAATATCTCCATCTGAGTCTAGTGTTGAAATCCATGCATCGAGCATTTTTGAATTAAGTCTTTAAATCACTCTCAAGCTTCATATAGCGTTTCATCATCCAATTGCCAAAAAGATGTGATGTCATTTCTAAGTTTGGCATTCATATTCGGAGGATTATACTTTAACAAAAATCTCTGGCAAATATCATTCCATGATGCCACTGTTCCCAACGGTAAAGCATTCAACCATGCTCTTACATGATCTCTTAAAGAATATGAAAACAATTTAAGTCGCAGAGCATCTTCAGGAACACCCTGTTGTCTAAACAAGTCACAAACCTCTAGAAAAATGGTAAATGCAGTCTCGAATCTTTAGTAGGTAATCCATTAAACTGTCCTACTATTTGCAACATCTGAAACATTATCAGTTTTAGCTCAAACTACTGAGACTGTATTTATGGTCTGACTATCCCTGGATTCAGATCATCCAAAATTGGAACAACATGCTTTCCAATTGGTCTATCTCGATCATCTATCACCCTAAAAACAGGAGGATTAGCGTCCTGACCATTCAAATTATCATTGAGACCAGGATTATTCTCGTTCCTAGCCATTTTTCGCAATTCATTCTGCTTTCTTCGTAAAGTTCTCTCGAGCTTTGTGTCAAAAGGATACTCTTCGCTAGCAGGAATGCCTCTTCTCATGCACTGATGGCAAACCTGTAAAAATTAAATTAAACTAAGTTAGATAAAACTGATGGAATTAAGTAAAATAACAAAACCAAATTTCACCAAATTCTCGATCCCCAGAAACAACGCCAAAAATGTGTCGCATGTGAAATGATATCCGATTTGTGCAAGTATACATGTCGAATTAAGTAATAAAGTGATGAGTGAGTATCGTTCCCACATGGATCAGATTGAGGCAAAAAAATGGTCAAGTTATTATAATAAAATGAGATTAATGTTATGGTAAAGCTATGGTACGTATACGGTGGCAATTAAAAGGAATAATGATGTATGCAATATGTGGAATTAATGAATACTTGGAAATGCTATGGCAATGCAAGAGTAAAAAATGTAATGGAAATTAAAAAAATGATTATATGAATAATATATAATTGAACAAATTAACAACTAAGGATGTGATGGCAAAGATACTACGGCAAGGGATAAGGGATATACGATGTTGATATGGAAGGTTGAAATTTCTAAGAATCTACCTTTACTGTCAGAAATGCCTTGGAAAAATCGTAATCACTCTACTGCTCAGAAAAGTTCTAAAGTGGTCTGCTTCTTTCGAAAGCAAAAACCTCAAGTTGCTTTGTCTATGTCTATAGGCCTTTAATATGGTGCCCTGCACTGTTTCCTTCTATATGAACACCGCTCTATGTCTAGAGTCTACTACAATTATCTATCGAGTACTTACTCATATCATTCAATTCGGTCTAATTACTCTAACCTTTTCAGAACTAAGGCATGCCGAACAATCATCTATGTCTAGGGATTGCACGCATACAATTTAGAAATAAAAACAATTGAATGAAATAGTAAATTGATTTTGATATATGCTTCAACCATTAAAGAAAATAAAAGTTTTATCATGTAATCCCAACCCTATGAGATTTAGTTCATGGGTTGTCACATAAAATTCAAAACCAAAATAACATCCAACACTATTTTCATTATTCAATTCATGGAAGAACAAAGTAAGAAATATGGAAGACTTTAAGAAGACAGCTTTCACGTGTCCAATTCATACTCTAGTAGCACATTGTCCTGTAATGGCTTAGAAGGACTGCTTTCGTCTTCCTCTTTCCGTCTCTACTCAGCCGCTACCCTCTATTTTTGCTTAAGGATCTTTTCCTTTTTATTTGTCTTTTTAAGTTTCCTCCTTTTGCTTTTTATATGCTTTTTCCTTAGGGTAAATCCAATAACCCGTGTTTATCTTCTCCTCTTTTTAAATTCTTTTTTCAACAACTCAAGATTATCTTCTCCTCTTTTTAAATTCCTTTTTCTAGGATAAAACCCAACATCCCAAGATTATCTTCTCCTCTTTTTTAGGCAGATTTTTTTGGTACGAGTAAGTTGGGCTGAAACTTGCATTCGTTGAATGTTGACTCGGTCTTCGTGGAATTGCCACAACATCCATGTTGACAAACTGTCCAACTTTTTTCCCTGACAAACCTTCACTCCTTTATTTCTTGTTTCTCAACCTGCACCTGCCAAACCACCAAATACAACCCTACTAGATGCAATTAAAAGTAACATATAATAACATTTAAGCACAATCCAATCTTCTTAATGTAATGCAATGAAAATTACGAATGGAATGTCCTAAAATGAAACTAAATTTACTGAAGTACAGACAATTAGTTAGGTCTAAAGACATGAAATTAACTCTTTTCAAGAGTTATCATTATGCATACCTAATTTTTCTTTTAACTTATTATTTATTAGTAAGCTTACATGTGCTCTCAACTATTGTGTCTTATTCTTTCCTAATCGTCGTCACTTTTAGGATCTTATGATGAAGTAAATTATTGGTAGAAGCCGTGAGCTTGGAGGTCTTTATTTTCTTGATACACATATTCAGAGAGCTGTTGCTTGTTCTAGTATGGATTCTCCCTTTGAGGTATATTGCTAGTTGGGTCAACCTTCATTGTCATCCTAGACGAAGTTGTGTCCTCATTCTCAAAGTTTGTTATGATTGGGTTATGAGTCATTTCAATTTGCTCAAGATCACTATTTACCCTTTGTTCGTAGAACTAATGAAAGAGTCATTGTTTCCTTTTGAATTAGTCCATTCTGATGTTTCGGGTCTAAGTCCTATTACTTTAAAGTCTAGTTTTGTTATTTTGTTTCTTTTGTGGACGATTATTTATGCGTAACTTGGTTATATTTAATGAAAAATCATTCTGAGTTATTCTTTATTTCTGTGCCTTTTGTGCTAAAATAAAAACTCAATTTAATGTTTGTGTTCGTATTTTGCAAAGGGATATTTTCCAATACTTTCAACTTATATATGACTTAGAATGGTATTATTCATCAATCATCTTATGTTAGTACTCCTTTCTAAAATAGTGTAGTTGAAAGAAAAAACAAACACTTTCTTAAAGTAGACAAACACTTTCTTAAAGTAGCCAAAGCCCTTCTTTTTCAATTGAGCGTTCCTAAATGTTTTTAGGATGATTCCATCTTATCAGCCTCTTCTCTTATTAATCATATGCCACCTTCTGTACTTAAACGGTGACATTCCTTACTATATCCTCTTTCCTTCAAAATTTTTGTTTTCTATTGAGCCTAAAATATTTTGTAGCAGTTGCTTTGTTCGTGATGTTCATCCGTAAGTAACAAAATTAGACCCAAAGTCTCTTAAACGTGTGTCTCTTGGAAGATAAAAACATTCATTTACTCAAGATTCGTATTCATTTATCTTTTCCCATTTACCACTATTAATTCATTTATATTATATTTTGTAATTTTTATTATTATGTTTTGTCAAGTTAAAAAAAAAATTACCTTCTGTATTTTTTTTTCTAAATTTCTTGTCATTTTTCTTTTAGTTTGTAACAAAATTATACTCTGTAAATATGTAGTAAGAATAGTTTATAATATGAAAAATAATATGAATAACATTTAATAATTTTTATATAATATATTAGGAGTTTTAAAATTATTTATATGCTTAATGTAATATTAATATTTATTTGATAATTTATAAGTAATGTTATTGTGAGTATTTAAAATTGATATGAAACTTTAAATATTATTTTTAACTAATTACTTTCTGAAATATTAATATTAAAAGCTAACAGTTTAATGATAAAAATTAAAATATTAATAATTAAAATTTATGTCAATGTTTCTATTTAAATAGATATAAATTAAAATTTAAATAAATTATTATATTAATATAAATCATATCATTACAATATTTTTTAGATTGAAAAATATATTTCATGTAATTAATATTAAAAAATAAAATTAATTTTATTACTAAAATATTAATATTTGAAATAATAATATTACAAATCAATATTTTAATATTGTACTAATAATTTTATTATTTAAAATTCAATAATAATTTAGTATTTATGTCTATATTCTTATATGAATAGAAATCAAAAGAACAATCAAATGATAAGTTACATTTTTCTTTTATTCATTCAAACATAAAAAAATGGGCAAATTACACATAAAAGCCCTATTTTTTTTAAAATTTACCGAAATGGGCATGATATTTTATTATTTACCGGAATGGGCCATTTTCCCCGAAATCGCGTCCACGTCAGCGCGATGTCAGGGGATGTGTCAGCAAATCGCGTCCACGTCAGTGCGATTACTTACGTGGCAACAAATAGCGTCCACGTAAGCGCGATTTGCTGACGTGGAAGCAAATCGCGCTTACGTGGATGCGATTTATGCCGCACGTGAACAGTACCCACCGGTCAAAAAATTGACCGTTTATGTTTTTTAGCTTGGAAAGCTTTGAAAGGCCAAAACTTTTGGCTCGGTTGTCCGATTGAGACGATTTTTTTATTTCGGATAACTTTTCGAGATCTACGCGCTGACAAACTGCAGAAGGCGGTTTGCCGTAGTTTTCGTCGAAAAAGATCTTTTTTTACCTCTAAATTTTGATTTTTTCGGTTTAAAATTGAATTTTGAAACATTCAAATCATTATTTTCCTTATTTATTTGAAGTAAACACCGGATTTTTTTTACAGAATTGTTGTATTATTTTTTCTAATTTGACACGTGTATGGAATAGGTCCGATAAATCGTTAGAACGTAAGTAATATAATTAAGATAATAACAGTATTTTTATAATATGTCAATTAATTAGTTTAGCTTAGTTGGTTAAAATGCTTACTCTTTTCCCTTAGTACCTTGGTTCAAATCTTATTGGTAATAATTTTGAATCTTTTTTGTACTTGTTGCATTTATTTTTTTAATCAATTAACTCTTCAATATTACATTAATATATATTATTAGTACAATAGTATAGACGAATTGACAATTTGAGCTACAATATTATGAATATTAACTACAATGCATAATTTGAGCTACATATTACAGTAATACATATTGAGGCAAAATACTAAAAAAAGCCCTATTTTTTAAAAATTTACCGAAATGGGCCCGGTATTTTATTATTTACCGGAATTGGCCATTTTCCCCGAAATCGCGTCCACGTCAGCGCGATGTGTCAGCAAATCGCGTCCTCGTAGGCGCGATTTGTGTCCACGTAAGCAAAGCGCTCTTACATGGACGCGATTTCGGGGAAAATGACCCATTTCGATAAATAATAAAATACCAGGCCCATTTCGGTAAATTTTAAAAAAAAAGGACTTTTTTTGGTATTTTGCCCAAAAAAATCATTTAATTATTTTTTCATATTTCCGAAAATATATTAAAAATAAGTGAAAATAAAAATAACATAAAGTTATTAAAAAAATATGAAAAAGAATATTTTTCTTCTCAAATTTCATTTCTTTCATTTTCCCTCCTTTAACCCTTTCCCTCTTCGCAACTTTCCCTCATCCTTCTCTCCAACCCTCACTTTCTCTTTTTTCGAAGTGAATTTCTACGCTCCCCTCTCTCTCTCTCTGGTTTCCTCTCTCTTTCTCTATACCGTATACCTCAATGTCCGGTGTGGCTCGAGCCTCCGCTTGCCCCACGTCGCCGCAGCCTCCTCCTTCTATGACTGCCGTCTCCGCACCAGCACCGTCGGCTCCTTCGATTGTTCCGCCGATACGCCGCCACCTGGCTTTCGCCTCGATGAAGCCGCCATTTGTTCATCCGGATGATTATCATAGATTTTCCTCTAATAATAGTAACAATAATTTAACCACCGGTAACAATACTCGTGGAATCATCGCCGATCAAGAAGTTGAAGCGATTGTTGTGAGATCTCCAGTGAGTTTTTTTTTGTAATTTTCAATAAATGTTTTTCACATTTTTTCCTTAAAAAATGGTGGTTATGTCGTGGTTAGTCAACTGTCAATATGTTTTTTATTTAACGATAATTTTACTCTCATTTAACATATATCGTTATATTTTGTTCGATTGCAACTTTTATTGACAATTGATAATCTCCAGTTTAGTTGTTCACTTAGTGGAGTTGAAATTATCAGTATCATTAGCATTATTTGACTCTGCAGTGAAATTGTTATGCTTGTACTTTAATTCGTGATTTTTTTCGCAGTGCATTTATGTTTTTGATGATGTATTTGATGGTATAATGGGCTTTGGGCTGAATAAAGTGCTTCTTTGCTGAACTAAGTTGAAATTTAACAATGCTGGCATCATCCAATGGCTGAAACTTGATGGCTTATGCACTTTCATGCTCTGAGAAACTAGTTTTTAGCACTATAACTTTTGACCGACATGATGAAAGTGAATATCTAGCTATTGGGTTTTTGTTTGTAATGTTTTGGATTTCAGACGTAATTGCAATTGGTAGCATATTAGTTTCATGTAATAAACTTGCTATACTCGGAGAGGAAGAAGATGCATGTGCTGCATTGTTGGTTTAGAACAGATTATTAGATGCCGTGCCCTATGTGAAGAAAGCTTGAAGTCTGTAAATTCTTTGGATGTTGCTGCTTTGATGGTTATTTGATAAATGATTCGGTTGACATTGTTATGACTCTGGCTGCATAATTCCCCCCTACAAATGATGATTGCTAATCTGTTTCAAAACCTATGTTCATATATGAAGTATTCTTTTCACTTATTGTCCTCCACCTAATAACAAGTGAATCATTATTGTTTGTACATACTTGATTGTTTCATGGCATTGATCACCATGAGTTTAGGCTTTGTAAAAGCCTTTGCATCAATTAGTCAAGTAATTCTGATGGTTTTTATGGTTAACACTTAACAGTAACTCTTCTTATGTATTTTATCATATAGTTGCATTTGTTAGACTTAGTCTCTTCACCCCCTCCCCTTCAAATTAATCAACTATTAGTTTAAGCATAGCCATAATAACTTCTGAGGTGAACTTGTATTTCTTCCTGCCATTAGCAACACTTTGAAACACCACTGGTTTTTCTCAGAAATTAAAAAGGAAGAGTACAACGGTGAACAAGGAAGTTGAATCTAGCCAATGGACAACCAGTCCAAGAGTTACCAGCACAGCCAATAGTCCGTTCCAGACACCTGTCTCTGCTAAAGGAGGAAGGATAAATAATAGATCAAAGGCCTCCAAGGCCAATAAGTCTGCTCTTCAAACACCTGTGTCAAATGCTAGTGAGAAACTTTTTTGCTCATTTATCCACTTTTTTATCTCATTATTTAATTGTCTGCTATGAACTTAGTTATTAGAAAGAAACTTATGTTTCAGTCCAAAGCGTATATACCAATTTAATTACTGTATCATCACTATCAGTAGTCTAATGTGCCAAGAAAGAGAGATTTTTATATGGAGAGGAACGACTGATATTATGTATGGTAATGGGCAGGCTCTCCAGCTCCTCTTACTCCTGCTGGCAGCTGCCGTTATGACAGTTCTTTAGGTAACCTTAATAATGCTTTTTTCTTTAAAAAAAATTAAGCAATGGGTATTTGTATTTCCTAGAGCTTTTATGCATGGTGAGCACAGTACTAATGTGGTTGAAATTTTTAGGTTTCTTGACAAAAAAGTTCATCAACCTAATAAAGCATGCTGAAGATGGTATCCTTGACCTAAATAAGGCCGCAGAAACACTGGAGGTAATGATAAACATTTAACGGAGCTTATGTACCATTGGATGTTTTGTCATATTATTGAAATGGCTCTTTTATTTATTTTTTCTTTTTCCCCTCTATATGTTGCAACAGGTGCAAAAGAGGAGGATATATGACATAACGAATGTTTTGGAAGGCATTGGTCTTATTGAAAAGAAGCTGAAAAACAAAATACGTTGGAAGTAATTATTAATGATTTTAAATGTTTTCAAGAATTTGTTGTTTTAATTTGGTTTGTCATTCTGGTTAACCTTCAATGAATGTGAGACTCATTTGAGGATTAAATCAAAATTTATTAGGGGTGTTGACGATTCAAGGCCAGAAGCGGATGGTGATGTCTCTTTATTACAGGTATTAGGAAGTAATATTGGTTTTGTTTTATCTTGCCCAGGCAACTAATCTTCCTGTTATTGTGCATAAGAGTGTGTTTCTATTTCTTTATTTTGGTTTATAGCTTTCAAGAGAATGTTCCACCATCGATGGTTGATCAATTTGTACATATGATCTTACTTACTCTTCTGTATGCAGGCAGAAATTGAAAACCTTACCATGAAAGAGCACACTTTAGATGATCAAATAAGGTTATGCACTGCTTATTCTCTTTTTGAAGTAGTAACTCTTACTGTCTCAAACCTGTTTAGGATTGCTGATGCTTCTAAAATATTACAGAGAAATGCAGGAAAGATTGAGGGATTTGAGTGAGAATGAGAACAATCAGAGGTAAGAATATTGTCCCCCCTGCCTTGTACCAGGGCCCAGTTAAGTGCTGTTAACTGCTGATTCTTTGCAAATGATGATACATTTACCCGTTTTCATTTTTTTTTCAGGTGGCTTTTTGTAACTGAAGAAGACATCAAGGGTCTACCTTGTTTTCGGGTCTGTTTATTCCATGTTTCTTTAAATTTATTTCTCTGCAATCATCTTCTGCACTTGAACTGATCTCTATTTTACTATGCTAAATTTTCCATGTTGCTTTTGGCAGAATGAAACCCTGATAGCAATTAAAGCTCCACATGGAACAACTCTGGAAGTACCTGATCCTGATGAAGTAAGCTGATGGCTAGAGCATTCTAATGAGTTAGGACCATTTTCTACTCTAATGTTTTGAATGCATAATTGCCTTTCTTCTCCATATTCTAGGCTGTTGACTACCCACAAAGGAGATACAGGATGATCCTTAGAAGCACAATGGGTTCCATTGATGTTTATCTAGTCAGGTATTGCTCCCTTCTTTTGTATATGCTAAACTATTTAGCTGTCCATGATTATGTACAATCTTTCTTTTGAAATTAATCTAAGTGATGATGAACAACAAAGGTTCTTGTTTTGACATCCTTCTCTTTTGTCTTTCTTTTCAAATTGTTGGTTTTCTTCAGCCAATTCGAGAAGTTTGAAGAGGTGAATGGTGTTGAGCCACCTGCAAGTGTCTCACTTGCTTCAAGCTCTGGCTCTAATGAAAACCAAGTTGAGTTGGTCAATGTTGAGAGAACCAGAAAGGAAATTGAACCGCAGGCAGTACAAACTCATCAAATGGACTGTGATGTTAATGCTTCACAGGAGTCTGTTGGAGGAATGATGAGAATTGTTCCTTCGGATATTGATGTAAGTACTGCATCTTTTACCAATTATTTCTGTAGCAAGCTTTATAGAGAATGGATATATGAACTATAATTAATGGCAAAAGGTATTTATAAATTTAGGTAGTGTGGAATTAAAACTCATTTAGAACATTGGTCATTACCCCTCTTTATGAGAGTAGCACCTAAGATCAATTTCCTTTTCCTCCATGCACCAAAATTGGAGGAAAAAAAAGAATGAAAAGAAAAGAAAATGAAATGAAATTAAAATATTACACGCTGGTCCATATTTTTATGGTTAAATATGTAATTTCGTTTTGCCAGTAGTCGGATATGTAAATTGATTATCACTTTTCTTTTCTTGTTTTTAGAATGATGCAGATTATTGGCTTCTATCAGATGCTGACGTTAGCATTACAGATATGTGGAAGACAGACTGTATCCTTGTAGAAATTTTATAGCTCTTCAATATGCTTGACCCCCAAAGGAGGGAAAAAGCACTTGCTCAAACTCGTTTTCTTTTCCAAATCAATATACTTTAATAGCACAATAAGTGGATGTCTAATCCTTAACTCCAAGAATTGCAGGTGTCGAATGGAGTGGGGTAGATATACTGGATGCTAACTTTGGAATGGCTGATATCAGTACCCCAAGGCCACAATCCCCTCCATCCAGGATGGTTGAAGTGCCATCTCCTGCTTTTAACTCTACTCATAGGTAAAATTAGTTTTCTGACCAAGTACTGAAAACAATATCCTATCTTAAATTTACATGGATCACTGGATAAAAATGTGGTTGGTAACTTGGGGTGAAGGATAATGCAATTTAGCGTGGTTGAGCAAATTATGGGTTAGTTGCACAAATACAAGTGTTGCACACTGGATGTCCGGGCTAGATGAGTGTTGAAGATGGAATAAAAGCAATGGACAATACCGGGACAATGATACAGTTGATACTGTCCATCAAAGCTGATTATATGTGCATTAATGCCCCTTTGTTGATCTGAGCTGCTTAGTTAATCAGTTTGAAATATTGAAGCAGCCATACCAAGTGTAGATGTGTAGAATTGCTGCATTTCGATGACAATCATTGATGATGAGGTTTCATTTTACCTGTAGAAAGTGACTTCTAAAAAATATTTTATTCTGATAATATTGGTAAAAAACTTTTTATTTTGAGTATTATTGAACATAAACATTTAAGGTTGAGTTAAATAGCAATTTCTACTTGAGTTGTGCTTTGCGCATGGCTGTCAACGTTTTTCAAAGAAGTATTTTCTTAGATGTTAATATTTGCATAACAAACGGAAGCTAAGCTGTGATACTTATTGGGAAATGATATGTTTATATGATGTATTGTATATGCAGATTGTGACCAGATTGCTTGCTTCCCTGAATTTCATCACTAGGTGGTTGCGTCAATAGTATGCTAAACACAGTTTAAGTTAAATACATTTTGCAAGTTTTTCCTTTATCTGGAGAGTTATAATTGCATATCATATAAGCGTTTTCTGATTTGCATATCATACTGGTAATAGTATGTTGGGATAAGGTCAAGAGTTATACTTAATTGCTATCCATAGAAGATAAGTTTAGCTTTCCTTCACCATAATGCAAGGAACAAAATTAATGAGAATAAAAGCATATTCTTGTTTTTAGTGTAAAGGAGGTTGTTGTTCATGATAAGGGTTGTAGATATTGAGATTTGAAACTCATAGACTTCCTTATGTTATCTTTTTCAAGTATGATTGTATGAATTAATTGATTTTTGGGTTCATAAAAGCTAATTTTCATTTCTTGTTTTTTAGGGGGTGTTGGGTATAAAGGAGCTTGTCTTGTAGCTCAGGATAAGGAAAGGATTGTATACGGATAGGGGTTGTAGTTGGGTTGAGCCAAGCTCGAACGCTTGAGTTGAGCTTGATTAAATATTATTATCTAAATTTGAGCTCAACTCAAAATAAAATCAAACTATTTAAGCTTGGCTTGGTTAAGCATGTATACATGATTTATATACTCGAGTTTGAGGTTGTTCCATATAAAATAATTTTGGGTAAAATTGTAATTTAATATCAAAATATTAAAGATACATTTATAAATAAAAGGTTTGTTTAGGTTTGTGAGCTATTTGAATTTGAACTCTGCTTGTTAGATAGCTTGACCCACTTGAGTTTGAGTTTAACTCGAGAATGATTGAATTGAATTTGATATTCAAATAGCTTTTGAGTAAAAGTGTTTTGTTAAATTCCTTTAATTTTAAATGTTAAGTTCTAAACTTAAACTTTTTAGATATTATCTTAAAAATGATTGTATGAACTAATTAAACTAAGTTTTGAGTTTAAAAAAATATCATGTTTTCATGTGGTGGTTCAAGATAAGCAATAAAAAAGCAAGGATAGAATATATCCACTAATAGTATTGCCCATTATAGATTAATTTATAAGAATATGTTGAAAAAAAATATTTTGAGAAATTACGTTGAAATTCTTTAAATTTATCGATTTATGCTATTTTTGAAGAGAAAGGATACGTTTTCACTATTATATTAGTGAAAGCGCGTCCTATAGTCTTTCTTTTGAAAATGTGTCTTACATGGCGTGTTTTAATTGATGTTGTAGTGAAAATGCGCCCTGTAGGATGCATTTTTACTTGCCTAAAAATGATTTTTTTTTTGGTTAGAAATTAGAAGTTTGTATATTTATTTTCATCTGTGTTTGGGATAAACATTGTTATAATTTTAAGGAATGTTTAAATTTACGATGGTGACGTCGAGTTGAGTGACATACAAATTTCATCTGCCATGTGAGTATGGAGCCATTACCTAGGAAGTCAAATCGCGTTTCAACTCAAAGTCTCAGTTGACGATGATTATATGGTCTGGGTTTGAAGTGTAACTAGGATTTCAAGTTTACAAATGTTATGTTGTCAAATGATGGAGCATAAATGGCCCCTACCTGACAGTGGTTATGCGAACATGACAACTATTTTTTCCAGAGGATGGTTTATAAAACCCAAACAGAAGTACAAGGAAGAAAAATGCAATGGCTTTTTAGTATAGTCAAATAATTCATTTTATCTATGTCCACCAAAGGCGGGGACCTCGTTATTATAACATATGACATGTTTAAGGTGTAATAAGTTTTACTAACAGGGT
This sequence comes from Gossypium hirsutum, assembly GCF_007990345.1. Lineage (NCBI taxonomy): Eukaryota > Viridiplantae > Streptophyta > Magnoliopsida > Malvales > Malvaceae > Gossypium > Gossypium hirsutum. Next base: position 32,247,586 of record NC_053437.1, read on the forward strand.
CACTGCCCTTAGTGGACATGGACAACACAAATGATTTGATTATATTGGAAGACCCCTTCGTTTTTTTTTTCGCACTTTCGTGTGGGTTTTATAAAGTATGTTCTTCTGACGATGAGAAATAGGTTGTCATGTTCGCATAACCATCGTCAACTAGGGCCCTAGCTATGCTCTACCCTTTGGCAACAAAACCTTTGTTACTTTAAAGCCTTAGGCTTAGTTTGGATGGGCGGTATGTTTGCCTCCGGCAATGTTAAAAACAACAGTGGCGGTGAGATTAGTTACTGTAGCGGTGAGATTGGATACTATAGGGGTGAGATTAGAAATAATGGTAAGGTGTGTGTTTGGATTTAAACGCAGCTGTAGCGGTGAGGTGAGAATATAAAATGACTATTAATAACATTAGATTAGAAATGACAATGTATTTATGTTATATTATTTAATATAAAACATAAATTAAAATTATATTTTTTGTAAAATGATAATTAAAATATTAAAATTATATACAATAAAATTAAAATATTTTTAAATTATATTCATAATAACATGTCAAAATATTTTACAAATTATATTTAAATAAAATAATAAAATATATATTAAATTGTATTTATAGTAAATTTATAAATAAAAATTATAATTCTATTGAAAATTAAATTATATTAAATAATGACATATTAAACTTATGTTATGTGTATTAAATAAAATAAATAATAAAGGAAGAATTGGTGGGGTAAAATAATAATTACCCTTGTTTTTGGACTTCCAAATTAGTCCATTGGAGCTTTTAACTCCAGCGAATATGGGTTACAATGAGGTGAGAAATGCTCACTGGTGTGCTTGCCAAACACTTCAACTGGAGTTGCGTTTTAGTTCAAATTTTTTTACTCTTTAAATCTCACCACACTGGAGCTTGCTGGTGATCCAAAGGGGCCCTTAGTTGCACTTCAATCTCAGATGGTATAATCGCCGTCAACTTGGATCTTGAGTTACTAAGCAATCCCGATTTCTTAGGTGATGACGTCATACTCACACTACAAGTGAAATTTGTAGGGCATTGAGTTGCATGACATTACTATGAACCCAAACATAACTTAAAATTATGACAGTCTCCCTTAAAGCGAGAGAAATAAATCTTTAAACCTCAAAAAATTCAACACGCAAGAAAAAAAAATTCGTTTACTGAATTAAGGGGATGAGAATATGCATTTATATAGGGGATGGGGAGAGGTAAAAAGGGGTTTTTTTTAATCTCGGGTTGTAAAGGCTTAGATGCAAAAGTAATACAGTTCGTTGTGGTTCAAATATTCAGAGAGAAAACGCACCCTGTAGGAGGCGTTTTTGTCTAACATGTCAGTGAAAGTGCTTACTGTAGGAAGCGTTTTCTCTCTTGCCAGTTCAACCCCCAGTCAACTCTATTACTTCTACCTCTGAGCACTTGCAACTCGGGATTCTTGGGATTAAAAAAAAATCCCTTTTTACCTCGTCTCATGCCTCTGCGGGGTAGCGATTTCTCCCTCACAAAAAGAGCTCTATAGAAAGAACTCGATACATGCCTTTGATATTTAACTTTATATTACCCTCTTAGGATTTCGATTTCTGTTTTGATCGCACACATACATAACGAGTTTAATTACACCATGTCCTACCACAAGACATGGTTGGCAAAGTAGCGGATGGGAGAAATCCTATAACGAATTATGGCAATGGTGTCAGGTACTGGAGCGATATGTACTAGGTTTCGTAACCGAGTTGCAAACAAAACTTGCGTATTATAACGATCGCTTTGTCCTTGAAAAAAAGATATTTCCATCACTTTTTCTGAACTTTCAAGCAATGCATAACTGCATTCCGGTATTGTAAGTCACTTGTCCAAATTGACGGCACATTCCAATACGGAAGCTACATGCATAAGTTGTTAATAGCGTTGCACAGGATGGTAATTGAATAATCCTGCCAATAGCTTTTACAATAACTCCAAAAGAATTCAGTGATGATTGGGATTTTGTCTTAACTAACTTTAGAAGGCATGTTGTGCCACAGCTTGATGTGCGCATCATTTTTTACAAAGGCATTGGAATACAAGCTACTTTCGAATTATGTTCAAGCCTATGAGATTGTGCACATCATAAGTATTGTTAGCGTCATATAAGGTCTAACTACATGAGTCGATACCATAAGAATGCAGAGCGGCGACATGTCATTAATATGGGTACATTGTGTATAGAATTGTTTTCCTGTAAAATAATTTAACATATACATTTTGGGTCGTTTTTCTTGAATTCGTTGTTGATTGTCATCGACAAGGTGCGAGCTTGTCCAACATTGATTCTATGAAATGTTGGAGAGACTACGGGCTATAACCAATTGGTTGCGCAATACTTCGATGGGATACCTCTAAAGCAGTGGACGTTGTTGTATGATGAAGGATTAAGATATGGACACACGACTTTGAACCTAGTGAAATGCATTAATTTCGTACTAGAGGTGATGCGTCATTTGTTGGTAACCTTAGTGGTTAAGGAAACGTATTTTCAATTAGCAGCCTTATTTCCAAAGCGAGTTGAGACATACGGGACAACTAAAGGGTGGTCATGTTTGGTGCGAGTCGGTGTTGAAAGATTTAGGGAAAATGTAGAAATTGCGAACTTAATGACTTCAGTGTGTCACTTACGACCAAATCTAGTATTCCGAGTTAAGCAGCCTCACAGACCCGATCGTGGAGTTATCGGTGGAGTGTACAACGTAGACCTCAGACAAATGACATGCGACTAAGGAGATTTCAAGTACTTCGTTATCCATGCGCACAGGCAATTTTTGCATGTGCCTCAGAATGTATAGATTGCATTACCTATGTTAACGAAGTTTACAGATTTGAACACATGTATAATGTTTGGAAATCTGAATTCTCACTTGTCCCTGATGAAAGCATGTGGCTGCTTACCTCGCATGCTTCTTTCAAGTTGGTACCAGATAAGAACTCGCAGTGGCGCAAATCGAAAGATCGACCGAACTCAACTCGGATATGAGAAAATATGGATATTTGAGAGTGGGGAGACACCGAGGTTATACATATACTGTACGAACCCAAGGCATATGAACTCAACATGTCCACACAACCTATGAGCATCGAGGAGAAGAGCTAATTAAAACACTAACTTACTAACTTATTCATTAATTTTTTCTGTAAAGTGTAAGTTATTAATATTTCTTCAAGTAAGATATATTATAATCCGGAATTGGGAAGCTTCTGATCAATTCTTTGTTCTGTCAAAATTTTGTACTTAACAAGTTGACGGAAAAAAACATGAATGAAAAAAATAACAGAAATAATTGTAAAATTTAAACTCACAATGATAGGTTACAAAGCAAACTTAATAAATTTGTTTTGGTATATTGTAAATAAGTGTAGATTTAAGATGTAATACAAATTACAGAATTTGGTACTAAGGAAAACGTGTCTTACAGGGCTTGTTTTTACTGCCACATCAGTGAAAATACGTCTTGTATGACGCGTTTTCTTTCTCTTCTAAAAATGCGTCTTACAGGACACATTTTCATTGATGTGGACGCATTTTTCTTCTCTCTAAAATCAGCATAGATCGATAAATTTAAAAATTTTCAACCTACTTTCTCAATTGCCTTTCTTTTTTAGCATATATGTTTAAATTAACTGCCAATTATATTAGTAGATTATTAATAAGAAAAAAAAATCTAAGTAGGCTGCATAATCACAAGGTTACTTCTGGTCTGACCATCTAAAAGTGGCTGATTGGTATTAGGTTTGTATTTATTTGGCCCCGTGAACCTTTGATATCCAGCGGATCAGTAGTCCATTTGCTTAATTTGAGAATCTATGATTCAGCAATAATAGTGCATGTGAATCCTCTAAAATACAATCCACTTGTTTATCTACTCTGACTCTCTATGCTCTTCCACACTTGCATTTTATACTTAAAATGAGTTTTTGACTAAGAGAAATTTAGGAATTGGATTCCACTTGACTATTATCTGTATCAAATCTTTTTTATTTATTTGTTTATGCTTTTTTAACGTATTACTTTTACTATTCTTTGTTACATACTAAGCCAATTGTAGGTGATACATGCTCTTTAATATATGTATTATTTGGTTTTAACTTACCAATTTTTCTCATATTGGGGTTTGAAATTTTTTGGTCTAATTTAGGTTTTGAATTTGACAATTGTTGCCACATTGGTACTTGAACTTGACAACTTTTCTCACATTAGGGCCATTGGTGCTTGAACTTTTGGGTTTTCAATAGAGTTGTCTATGGGTCGAGTTTGGACCGGGCCAAGTAAAAATTCAAGCCCCTTTTTAGGCTCGGTCCAAAAAATTAGCCTGAAATTTTGCCCAAACCCGGCTTAGATAAAAATGCTAAAACCTGAGCTCGACCCAGCTTGGCCCATTCATATTAAAATTTTTTATATTATTTTTATATAAAAATAAATCTAAAAGATACATCAATTATACTAAAAACATTAAAATAAATGATTCCCAACAAATGAAAAAAAAATTAAAAAAAATACTTAAATAACACTAAGTTAAGTGCAACTTAGCAAGCAAATACCTTTAAAATAATAACAAAATTAATAATAAAACAAGAGTTATATAATATCCAAATAATAAAAAAATAATAACAATATAATAGTAAAATGATAGTAAAATAATGAAAAAATAGTGGCAAAATAGTAAAAAAAAAAAGCTTACTCGAGCCTCGGCCCATGGACAAGTCTAGTCTTTAAGGATTAACTTGGATAGAAAAAACTTTAAGTTCCAATATGAGAACATTTGCTAAGTTCAGGGCTTAGCTTTAACACACAAAAAAAAAAAAGAAAGAAAGAAAAAGGTCAGACCCAATTGTGAAAACAATTGCTAAGTTTAGGATCTAACTTTAGCAAAAAAAAAAGTTTAGTCCTCAATATAGAAAGAATTACCAAATTTAAGTCTCAAAATGTGATTTAACCCTATATATAAATGAGGCATGTGACATTTTTTATTTTTTATAACTATGTTGTGGAGTTAAAAATTTATTGTTAATATATGAAAAATGAATTTAGTTTATATGACAACTTATTTAGTATATTGTTAATGGAGTCTTTAAATCAAGATTTAAAGAGTGGCATATATCTTTTATTAAGTATTGAGAAAATGAGATATATGGAAGTATTTTAATTACACTTGTAGAGTTAAGATTTTTAATTGTTCATGTATCAAATATTAATCTTATATATATATAAATAATTTTTTTTAAAAGTAAGTACTGGTTTTTAAGAGTAGACTGAGGTGAATAATTATTTTTTAGGAATATGTTATATAAAAAAGGTTTAATTTGCGATTTGATTTTTGAAGTATATTTATTTTGTTATTTTAATATTTTATTTTATTTTTTGTCCTAATTTGATATCTAAAATATGTTGAAGTTATGTGTTTTGGTCCTTCTTTTAACAAACTTTAAGAAAAAGAAATGTTTGGTAGGTTTGACCAATAAAAAACTGCCATTTGACATGTTATATATCATTTTTTTTTATAAAGTAGTTATAAACCATAATATATGTAAAGAAAATGGAAATAACATATAAAAAAAATGGAAAAGCATATAAAATCTAAATTACATAAAATTATATATACAAGATGAATATGATGATGATGGCTAAAGCATTAAAAGGATACCTCAATATAAAATTTTTGTAACCTTTGCTTCTTAGCCATGGTTTTCCGAGAAACAATTGCAACATAAAACAATCGAAGTATATTTAAGCGTAGAAAAAAGTAGTAAAATCAATATGAGTTTCTATTGGCCTTAAGGCTAATTGAACAACAAAGCCCCTATATTTTTCCAAATTTTTATATATTTAATTATTTTGAATATATATTTTATAGTTTATATATGATTTTTTATATTTCCTTTCCATTTTAATAATTTTTATAATTTATATATATTTAGATTTTATTAGAGTTGCACATGGGTTGGGCCGAGTCAAGTAAAAAAAAATTAGGCCCGTTTTTTAAAGCTCAGGTTTGATTCGACTCGAAAAATGGGCATAAAATTTTGCCCAAGCCTGATCTGGAAAAAAATGCTAAAACCTGAGCCTGACTTGCTCGTATTAAAAATTTTATATTATCTTTTATATAAAAAAGTAAAAAAATACAACAAATGCACTAAAAACATTAAAATAAATGTTTTTCAAAAAATAAAAAATTTAAAAAATATACTTAAATGACACTAAGATAAGTGCAACTTAGCAAGCAAATACTCCTAAAATAGTAACAAAATTAATAATAAAACAAAAGTTATACAATATCCAAATAATAGCAACAAAATAATAATAATATAATAGCGAAATGATAGTAAAACAATGAAAAAAATGTCAAAACAGTAAAAAAAACAACAATTTTCTTTTTGCAAATTCGGGTCGGGCCCAGGCAAAAAAAAGCTTACCCAAGGCCTAGCCCGTTTAGAAAACGATCATTATTTTTTGTCCAAGCCTATTTTTCGGGCCTATATTTTTACCCAAACCCTTTCACTTTTTGAGCCGAACCAAATGACCTGGCCCATTGACAAGTCTAAATTTTATATATTTTTCTTAATTTTGTATATATATAATTATTTCACATATATTTTCCAGATTATTTATATATTTTTCTAAATTTTTAATATTTTATTTTTATTTTTCACATACATATTTTATCAAAGAAGAGTGATATATTTATAAAGGAGCGTTAAGTGACACTTTTTCATGGGCCAAAACATGTCAAATGATATTTTTTTCATTGGCCAGATCTACTTTTCTTAATATCTGTTAAAAGAGGGGTAAAAAATATTAGAGTATGCCCAAAGATCAATCATGAGATGGTTGTAATAACATACTTGATTTATCATGTTTATTAATATAAGGCGTTACCATTATTATTTCAGTTTCTTTTCTGTGTGTATAAATAAACTGTTTTATAATAATGTCCTGAGAATAATATGATTATTCTTAAAAGGTCCTTAGTCAAGTATTATTGTTGGATAAGACAACAATAATGCATTAAGACTAACATGTAGTTGATTGATGATAAAGAGTTGTCATTGATATGAAGTATCATAATCGATGCATGAATATGTGTGTTAGAGAACAACATATTGGACTGACCCGTTATGAGTATGTTTCTTGGATTATTATGTAATTTTCACGACATTACTCATAGTGATTAATATGTATATGTCCAAACCGTTTTTTTTAAAACAAAAATTTTAGTTGTCGACTTTTTTTTAAAATAAAACTAGAGTCGCCACCGATCCTTTATTAAGGTGTGATCGGCTCACCTCAAAAATTATGTTGGTCTATGAATTTTGAGAAAACGAGTTCGAAATTCTGTTACGCACGAGGAAGGGTTAGCACCCTCGTAACGCCCAAAATCGGTACCAAATAGATTATTTGATGTTTTTGTGTCGAAAGTTAAAAAGATTTTAAAATAAGCTTGAATGATGAAATTTGCAAAAGGATAACCAATTGTTCAAGTCATGTAAAGAAATCGAATCCCAATACGTTAGGGTACAATTCCTCATAATTCCCCAAACTTGAGTATCACTTTTATTTTATACGAAAATCTTCATTTCGAGAAAGTAACATGTCACACCCAATACGTTAGGGCACAACAAGTTAAGTTCCCAAAAATGATTTTTATGCATTTTGAATAAAAAATATTCTCGGTCATTTAAGATTGACAAAGAAAATCGGAACCCAATACGTTAGGGCTCAATTTCCCTCGAAAATCCCAAACTTCCAATAATGCTTTTATTAAAAAAAAAACCCTTTAGTCAAGAAGATAACTTTGATGAATGGTAAAAACCAAAATATATTTTCAAAAAGGGTATGCTAAAAAAAATAATGTACAATATGATACAAAACTTTAATGTAAAACACATATGAGTACATATTTACAAAATATATATACAGGTACAATATACAAGCAAATTCGAAAATACGAGTGGGCACGTACTTAGCATACAAATATAAGTGTACATATGAAAAGGGTGAGTGAAGAAATACATACAACAAATTTATAATAATTTCCGAAAATATGCATGTATATATGTAATGACAATAAAAGAAGAGTATAAAAACATGCAGATGTGTATACATTTTCAAAGAATAAGAAAAATGTATTAGCATATACATATAAAATATAGAGTTTATAAAAGTAGAAAATAAAAAAATGAAAGCGTATGCATATGCGTACATATTTATAAGAAAAGAACAAAATATATAAATATAATATATAAATAAACTATGAGAAAATATATATAAATATATGTGTGAAAATCTGTATGTATATAATATAAAGAAAATGTATGAATTATAAAATAAAAAAATGTATATGTATTATAAAACGTATGTATGTTATAAAAGAAAATAGTAATAAAACCATGATAAAATAGTATAACATAATTTAGAAAAAAAAATAAAACAGTTTAAAAAAAGGGTTAAACTGAACTAAAAGGAAAAAAATGGGTAAATTCGGAGAAAAAAAAAGACCACGTTGAATGCGCGCGTGAGAGTGGAGGACCAAAAGGGAAATTATCCCCTCCTTCCAAAACGCTGCGCAACGAGGGACTAAATTGAAACAGACACCAAATATGCGGCCCAATTTAAAACAAAATAAAACTGGTTTAATTGATATGCGTTGCAAAAGGGAGGGACCAATCGTGCAAATTTCCCATCTGACTTCAGAGCGCGCGGATCCTCCCCTTTTGGTCGGGTCACCGCGCGGGTCAAGCCTGGCTAAAACGGCACCGTTTTGATCCGTTATTTAAAACAAATTTTTACCTTAAAAATCATTTGAAATCAAATAAAAGAAAAAAAACTAAAAAAAACCCCTCTGCTAGGGTTTTAAACCCAGGCCGCCGCAACACACCTTCGCCTCAAGCCTTGGCCCTCCGCCGGACCTCCGATTCGAGCGCGGCTGGGCTTCATCGGTGAAGCTTCGAAGGTAAACCCCTCACCCTTCTTTTGTATTATTTTTTTAATAAAATGAAATAAAAAGAATAAAAGCCTATATTAAAAAATGGTTCACCTTAAAAACGTAGGTGTTTCTTTCAATTTCCTTGTGTATTTCTTTGTGTATTTTCGTTAATACAATATCCGTCCCTCCTTTTGTTTACAAAAATACTAGCTTTATATATAGCCGAAAAAAAATAGTGAATAAATTTGTTTATTTTTTGCTGTTTTTCTCTTTGCGGACTCCTTGAGTTCGTGTTTGCAGGCGTATGGGGAGCAAACGTGCGTGGAGAGGCCCTCCGAGTCTTGCGGCGATCGGAGTCCTTGCTGGAGGCAAGGGCTTGCTGTGGCTAGGGTTCTTTTTTTTTTCAATTTTGCTGTATTGGGCTGCTAGTTACTGGGTTTGGGGTTTGGGTCTATTAGGTGGTTTGGGCCTGAGTGTTATAATGTAAAGTGGGTGTTGGATTGGGCCTAGACACATTTGGGTTTATACAGCTGCCCCTCTTTGCTCGTTATCGTGCAACGAGAACAGAGCAAAGACTACAAGGCCCAATTGTGCCCAGTCTTATTGAGCCTCAACTTCTTTAATGCTTCTCTTCTTCAGGTAACATTGTTCCTTCCTACTGCATCTTCAGAGGTATAGGAACTGGTGCTTCAATCCACTCTACTGCAATGTCGGGGAGATAGGATTCATATGTTGTAGCTTCTCAAAAGAACAAAATCTGCTATATTTAATCTGCTCCACTACAACTTCAGGGAGATAAGTCTTATAGCTTCAACTTGTTCTGCTACAATTTAAGGGTAAATCTGATGTGATCTACTCTACTACAATTTCAGAGAGATGAGATCTGCGGTTTTAATCCACTCCATTGCAACTTCAAGGAGATAGGATTGGTTACTTTTGTCTGCTCCACTGCAACTTCAGGGAGATAAGACTTGTATCTTCGATCTACTTCACCACCCGTATGGGAAGACAAGATCTGCTTTTTTCTGATTTACTTCACGCCAATACATGAAGACAATATCTGCTTTCTTCGATCGATTCCATTGCTGCCCAGGGAGATAGAATTACTGGCTTCAATGTACTCCACTATAACCTCAGGGAGGTAAAATCCACCATCTTTGATCTGCTCCACTACTGCTTAGGGAGATAAGATCTGTAATCTTCAATTTGTTCAACTGCAATGTTAGGGAAACCAGATCCGCCGTCGTAGCTTCAATCTGTTCCATTGCACCGCTAAGGAAGTAAGATCCGCCGTTGTGGCTTCAATCTTTTTAATTGCAATATCAGGGAAACCAGATCTGCCGTCGTAGCTTCAATCTGTTCTGCTGCACTGCTAAGGAAGTAAGATCCGCCGTTGTGGCTTCAATCTTTTTAATTGCAATATCAGGGAAACCAGATCCGCCGTCGTAGCTCCAATCTGTTCCACTGCACTGCTAAGGAAGTAAGATCCGCCGTTGTGGCTTCAATCTTTTTAATTGCAATATCAGGGAAACCAGATCCGCCATCGTAGCTCCAATCTATTCTGCTGCACTGCTAAGGAAGTAAGATCCGCCGTTGTGGCTTCAATCTTTTTAATTGCAATATCAGGGAAACCAGATCTATCGTCGTAGCTTTAATCTGTTCCGCTGCGTTGCTAAGGAAGTAAGATCCGCCGTTGTGGCTTCAATCTTTTTACTTTTCAACCCGCTCCATTGTTACTTAGGGAGACAAGGCTTTATGATTTCACCGATCTGCTCTCTGTGGAACATGACCTATATGACTCACTTTATGAGCCTAATTATGCCTAATGATTAGGATGTCATGATCAAATGAATCAAATGCTCCTAACTAGGCGTGTATGAATGACATTTGAATGTTATGTCATAAAAAATGCATATTGAATGTTTAAAGTCATTATTGCTCATTAAGGCTTCCTTTGTGACAACAACGCTTCGTCAAATCTTGAAAATTTTAATCTTGACTCTTGACCCCTAGATATCTCCGACCTTTTAACCCGGTGAAGGTCTAAACAATAGTCCTATTTCAAGTTCCTGAGCTATTTAGAGATTTCTAGAGTAATATGAAAAACTTCCCTTGTGAAAGTTTTACTAGTCCATTAATCGTCATTCTAATGCAACATGCTTGCGAAAAGATCATAACGATGGATAAAACAAAATTAGTTTGGGAGGATAGCTCGCAATGGATTGTCAATGATAGATGAATTGTCTGGGGACATTTATATTGAAAAAGAATGACATATTTTAACAACGAATTCAATACAAATACTATAAATAGGTGCCCCAGATATCTCTGCTTGAATTTCTCTATACAGCTTTTCGAGGACCCTTCTGAATTCAACACGTGTTTAGAAGATTCACAGTATTTGTTGATGCCCCAAGATGTCGTTTATTCCTTTCTGCCGAATTAGGTATAACAAGACTACCACGTGACAATCAAAATTTGAGCCGACCTTTTCAGGTTTTCAACTCAAATCCCCTTTGGTCTTAAGGTGCCCTTTGTGGGTTTTCACCTTAGCCTTTCCTTTTTTTTTTTTTGGAATCAAAGTGCCCTTTGCGGGTTTTCACCTTGGTTCCTTCCCTTCTTCAAGTAAAGTATCTCTTGACCGAATCTGAATTTACTGGATTAGGCAAGTTTCTTCCATCCATTTCAGCCAGGATCAGGGCTCCTCTAAAAAAGGCCTTTTTTACAACATAAGGGCCCTCCCAATTCGGCATCCATTTCCCCTTAAAATCCTTTTGTAGAGGAAGAATTTTTCTTAACACCAGGTCCCCCTCGTGAAATTCTCTGGGTCAGACTTTCTTGTTGTAGGCTCGTATCATTCTTTTCTGGTACATCTGACCATGCTGAATAGCCTTTAGCCTCTTTCCCTCTATCAAGTTCAACTGATCGTATCGAGATTGAACCCATTCCCCCTCATCCAATTGTAGCTCAGTCAAAACCCGGAGAGAAGGGATTTCAACTTCGATGGGCAAGACTGCCTCCATGCCATAAACTAAGGAGAAAGGCATTGCCCCAATGGAGGTCCTAATTGACGTTCGATAAGCAAGGAGGGCAAACGGTAATTTCTCATGCCAGTCCCTGTAAGTCTCAGTCATCTTTCCCACAATCTTTTTTATGTTTTTATTGGCCGCTTCCACTGCACCATTCATTTTTGGGTGATACGGTGACGAATTATGATGTCTGATCTTGAATTGACTGCAGACTTCTGCTATTGAGCTGTTGTTCAGGTTCAGCGCATTGTCGGATATAATTCTTTCAGACATTCCATATCGACATATGATCTCTCTTTTCAAGAACTTACTGACTGATGACTTTGTAACATTGGCATACGAAGCAGCTTCTACCCATTTGGTGAAGTAGTCAATAACCACGAATATGAAACGATGCCCGTTTGAAGCCTTCGGCGATATTGGCCCGATGACATCCATACCCCACATGGAGAAAGGCCATGGAGAAGTCATGACATGAAGAGGTGAAGGAGGTGCATGCATTTTATCCCCATAGATTTGACATTTATGGCACTTTTTGGAGTAATTGATGCAATCCCCTTCCATAGTGGACCAGTAATACCCGAATCTCATAATCTGCCTAGCCATTGTGAACCCACTGGCATGCGTTCCGCAGATGCCCTCATGGACTTCCTCCAGAATTTTCTTTGCTTCCACGGCGTCCACATATCTTAGCAGTACCTGATCTTTTCCCCTCCTGTACAAGATCTCCCCATCTAAGACGTAATCAATGGCTAGTCTTCTCAGAGTTCTCTTTTCATTCTCCGTTGCCTGGCCAGGATACTCACGATTTTTTACATACCGTAGTATATCTTAATACCAAGGAATATCATCGATTTCTCCTTCTTCAATATTGTAACAATGAGCCGGGTCTTCGTAGATACTCATTTGGATTGACTTCATATCCCCATGTCCGTTCAGCTTGATCATGGAGGCTAAAATAGCTAGTGCATCAGCCATCTGGTTCTCATCTCGTGGGAGATAGCAAAAAGTGATGTCCTTATACTCCTTAATCAATTCGGGGACCAACTTTCGATAACTGATTAATTTGGGATCTCTCGTTTCCCATTCACCTCTAAGCTGATATATCACCAATGCTGAATCTCCATAGACCTCTAGCACTTTGATTCCTCGCTCTATAGCTGCACGAATACCCATGATGCATGCTTCATACTCTGCCATGTTGTTTGTACAATCAAAATCCAATTTGCAAGTGAAAGGATAATGATCACCATTCGGGGACACTAGGACTGCCCCAATTCCATTGCCCACAGCATTCGAGGCTCCATCAAAGTTTAACCTCCAACCGTGACTTTCTTGTGGATTTTCTTCAGTAGCCGCTATACACATCAGGTCTTCATTTGGGAAATCAAAACTCAACGGCTCGCAGTCCTCCAGAGCTCTACTAGCTAGAAAGTCACCAATTGCACTCCCTTTCACAGCCTTTTGGCTCACATAGACAATATCAAATTCAGACAGTAAGATCAGCCATCGGGCCATTTTCCCATTCAAAGCAGTTGATTCCATATATACTTTAACGGGTCTAACTTTGAGATTAGCCAAGTCGTATGGTATAACATGTACTATCTTAATCTTCGGGTTGTCCAAATCAAGGCACATCATAATTTCTCAATAGGCGAATATCTCATTTCACAGTCAGTGAATTTCTTGCTGAGATAATATATCGCCCTTTTTTTCTCCCCGTTTCATCATGTTGGCCTAGCACACACCCCATGAAATTATCAAATACTGTCAGATACAATATCAGCGGCCTATCCGGGCTAGGTGGTGACAGTACTGGGGTGTTAGACAAATACTGCTTCACCTTGTTAAAAGCTTCTTCGCATTCTTCATCCCAAGTACCAGGATTATGTTTCTTCAGAAGACGAAATATAAGGTCACATTTCTCAGGCAGTTGTGAAATGAACCTAGTGATGTAATTCAGTCTTCCGAGGAAACCTCGAACTTCTTTCTGAGTGCAATGTGGAGGTAAATCTCGTATTGCCTTGACTTTTTCTGGGTCAATCTCGATTCCCTTTTCACTGACTATGAAGCCTAGCAACTTTCCTGACCTGGGCCCAAAAGTGCACTTCGCTGGATTAAGCTTGAGCTGGAACTTTCTCAATCTTAAGAATAACTTTCTCAAGACCCGCACATGTTGGCCCTCCGTTCTAGATTTCGCGATCATATCATCAACGTAAACCTCGATTTCCCTGTGCATCATGTCATGGAACAAGGCTACCATGGCTCTTTGGTATGTCGCTCCTGCATTCTTCAATTCAAACGGTATCACTTTATAACAAAACGTCCCCCATAATGTAATGAACGTAGTCTTTCTCTTGTCTTCAGGATGCATCTTTATCTGATTATACCCAGAAAAACCATCCATGAAGGAAAACAGTGAAAAGCCCACAGTATTGTCTACCAATGTGTCGATGTGGGGTAATGGGAAATTATCCTTTGGACTAGCCTTGTTCAAATCACGATAATCCACACACATTCGTACTTTTCCATCTTTCTTTGGAACTGGTACGATGTTAGCCACCCACTCAGAATACCTGACTTCTTGCAGAAATCTGGCATCAAACTACTTTTGGACCTCTTCCTTTATCTTCAACATGATATCAGGCCTCATCCTTCTGAGCTTTTGCTGCCATGGCTTGCAATCTTCTCTTATAGGGAGACGATGGACTACCATGTCGGTACTTAACCCCGGCATATCCTGGTATGACCATGCAAACACGTCCTTGAACTCTCGGAGTAATTCGATGAGGTCCTGTCTTGTCTTTGCAGAGATATCCTATCCAATCTTCACCTCTTTACCCTCCTCTAAGGTCACAATTTCTATTGATTCCCTGTGAGGTAGGATTTGTTTCTCGGCCCTTTCTACCATCTTCAACAAGTCAGGAGACAAACCACAGTCTTCGTTGTCTTCAAAATCATGCGATCCCTCTAAACACATGTTTCGTTCAAAAGGAGACTCTAAATTTGTAAGAGTGACATTCGCATCATTGATATCGTGGGACCTGTTATAGGTATGAAAAAAAATATGGATTCAGGAATTTGTTTGGTGCAATATGGTCATGAATGAAATGCAAGTGTAGTTTAAGAGAAACTTAAAATAACTACTCTTATGGAAAGAAAGATTTGCTCCAAAAATGACTGCAAACATGAACTTTATTAAAATAACGATTTTCTGGACATGAGCCTATTTCACAAAGGAATCCTTATCACTTCTAGGCTAAAAAGCAATAAGGGTGTTCTGGACATTACTCTGAGGAAATCCTAAAAACTACAGGTATTTCTTCTGCAGTCCAGTTGTTTAGCTCCCTTTCCGACTCGTAAGGACGAATATCTGGCAAAGTTCTTCCTGGCGTCGCTTTTTCATACACGACATGAATACTCCCTAGCTCTGTGTTAATACTTCTGACCCCTAACATTCCTTGATAGACGAACCCTCCCGATACAAAAGTCTTAGATATGTGAGGAAAGGTTATGGGTTCCCATTCAACTTCATCCCCTGTCAAACGAGCCCTTCTTCTCATTTGTTTCTTCTCTCGCTCCATCCTTATTTGCTTAGAATCTGGCTTATAACCTAAGCCAAAACGATCGTGCTTACCCTTCAATACTGGGACCTCGGCTCGACTCTGAAGATATCTCCCCAATCCTTTCCCTGGCAAAGCTCCTTTTCCAACTGTCAATTGTAGCCCCATCTTTGTGGTCTTTGATATTCTCGGCATCGGGATCTTGTTTCCCTCAAAGATGAATGTTGCATTTACAAACTCTAAAGAATGGAAAGAGCACTCGATTGCATCATCACTCGTCTCCAAATTAGGTGCATCGTTAGTCACAGATGCAATGATATCCTCTTCAGCATCTATCGTCACTACCCGGCCTTCTGACACTAGCTTCAGTTTTTGATGTAATGATGACGGTACCGCACCTGCTGAATGAATCCAAGGCCTTCCTAATAGGCAACTGTAAGAAGACTTGATGTCCATAACCAAGAAATCTACCTCATAGATAGTTAGACCAATTAACAAAGGTATGTCAATTCTTCCTATGACTTTCCTCTCGGTGCCATCAAATGCTCTCACCACATTCTGACACGATTTCATATGCGAACTATCCACAGGTAGCCTGTTGAGCATGGATAGGGGCAATACATTTAATGCCGATCCATTGTCTACCAGAACTCCCGGTAATATGCACCCTTTACACCTTGTAGTGATGTGTAAAGCTCTAGTTGATCCCATACTCCCAGGTGGTATTTCGTCATCGCTGAAAGAGATGAAGTTATCAGCGCTTATATTGTCGACCAGTCGATCCAACTTGTTAACAGAGATATCGTCGGCCACATAAGTTTCATTTAGCACCTTCAGTAGTGCATTTCGATGTCCCTCCGAGTTCAAGAGTAAAGCTAGGACAAATATGCGAGCTGGTTGTTTGTGCAGTTGTTCTACAACACTGTACTCGCTATGCTTTATGAACTTCAAGAACTTTCTAGCTTCCTCCTCTTTGATTGGTTCATTGACCAACAATTCGGGTTCGACCGCCTTCTTCTTCTTTTCAACCGAAGTTTCTTCTTTTACTGGCTCTACTCGATTTTTCATCTGTTCGCAGTGCCTTCCTTTATCCTGATCCTCTTTACTGACCATATCCTCCTTCCCCGGGATTGTCACATTACAATCGTAATTCCAAGGAACCATCCTATTATCCTTATATGCAAACACAGCCGGTTTTTGAATGATTACTTTTGGTGTTATTCGTGCCCCAATCTCACTGTTCTGAGGTCGCGAGATAATGACCACAGGACGGTTAGCCTTCGGGACTCCCAATGCCAACTCTGATGCGCATACATAACTCTCATCTTAAACTCCTTCACAGAATTTCACCTCCCTATTATCCATCATACCTTGTATCAGGACTCTGAACCCCGTACACTCCTGGATTTCATGCCCCACTTCATGGTGGAACTCACAGTAGTTCTCCCTCTTTTCACAACTTTCTTTTGAAACGATTAGTCCCCTTTTCACCATCTCTTTCCAGACCCATCTTAAAGGAGTTTTTACATCCGCAATGTCTGCCTTGATTCTTCTGTCTTCACCCACCATATTTACCCCACATTCAGTGTGATTCGGTAATGGGTTTTCTACCTTGGTCGAGTCATCAAACTTAACGACACCCATACCAATGAGCTTTTCAACTAACTTCTTAAAGGCCGTACAGTTTTCTATAGAATGCCCTATTATTCCTGCATGATAGTCGCACTGTGCATTCGCATCGTACCATTTGGGATACGGGGGTTGCAAGGGCTTCAGATAGAAAGGGGAAACTACGTGTGCGTCGAATAAATTTCGGTATAGTTCCTTGTACGACATAGGAATTGGTGTGAATTGGGGCCTCTGAGTATTTTGCCTTGTACCGACCTCTTGTCTCGACGAGCTTTGCTGATTGGCAGCCACCGTTCCTGGCTGACTCACTGTTACTGACTTCGAGTAACCCTTGTTGTACATGCCCGCATTGTTCACCTCGTTTTCCTTCCTCTTCAAGGCCGGTCTTCTGCTACTCTCTCCCGCATCAATCTTCCCACTCCTGATGTTGTTCTCAATCATCTAACCATTCATGACTATGTTAGGAAAGCTTTTTGTGGCACTTCCTAACATACGGTGCCTTCAGGGTGTTAATGAACAACATGGTCATTTCCTTTTCCAAGAGCGGCGGCTGAACCTGGACCGCAACCTCCCTCCATCTCTGTGCATACTGCCTGAAGGTTTCACTCGGCTTCTTCTCCATGTTTTGAAGGGTGATTCTATCAGGAGCCATGTCTGTCACATGACTATATTGTTTCATGAATGCTTGTGCCAGGTCCCTCCATGAACCAATCGTGGTACGACTTAACTGATTGTACCATTTGGATGCTGCCCCTACAAGGCTGTCTTGGAAACAGTGTATCAGGAGTTGGTCGTTGTTAACATATCCCGTCATTCGTCTGCAAAACATGGTGATGTGAGCTTCTAGGCAGCTTGTCCCATTGTACTTTTCGAATTCAGACATCTTAAACTTATGAGGGAGTACTAAATCTGGCACTAAACTCAGCTCTTTTGCGTCAATGCCTCGACAACTCTCAGTGACCTCCATCGCCTTAAACTTTTCCTCAAGCCATTTGCATCTTTCCTCTAACTGTCTCGGTAACTCCTCCTTCACTCTTTCCTTCTCAACCACTTCATCGAAGTCAGGAATGGCAGAGTTAATAGGATTATTTTCGGGATTAGAACCCGGCCTAGTTTGGAGGTTCGAAATACCAGCCCGAAGCTGCTGAGGCATGATAGTGACAATAGATTTGTGCAGGTACTCAGCTTGGGCTCGCGTATGTGGAGGAGTGAAACCTGGAGGGTAAAAAATTTCATCATCAGTTCCCTTATCGACATTTGCCATGTGGCCCTTTCCTTTATCACCTCCCTCAGTTATCAGTTGGGTTAACTTTGCCACTATATCTTCTTGGGATTCTCGCATCTTCTCAGACATCTCTTGTTTCATCTTGTCTAACCGCTCCTGCATTTGTAGCTGAAGCCGGTCTTGCATCTCCTTCTGATACTGTTCGAGCTTTTCTAATCTCTGATCCATATATTTTGTCTTTGCTCGAGTTCCGTATCGGTGTCGGGTTGGTTGGTTGGTTTCCAGGTTAACTGAGCAATAATTTTAACTTATTAGGATTTAATAAAGGTTTTTAATGCATATGATGTGATGCTAATGCATATGATGCGATGCATGAGGTGAATGCAAAAAAAACGTTAATTATATAATTCAATTCCACTCAGAAAACTTTACTAGAGAAAAAATTTCTTTACATAAAATGGCTATAAATAAGGCATTGCCCTAATACTTAGAACTTTAATCTCCCTAAGTAATGATGCCAACTTTTGCCCCTGATCTGATTCCGATTCATACTTCACACTTAGTATATCAGCATGTATTGCCAAAGTCTGCAGGTGCTCAGCTACCTCTTGAATCTGAACCACAACTTCTCCCATAATGTGATCCCTTCTTGCAACTTGACCCTGGAGATAGTGAAGCTGTTCACTTTGATGATCTTCGTTTGCTTCCAGATGCTCAATCCTGGCTTCATAGTTCTGCGATGTTGTCTCTAATTCCTCTATAGTTTTCTTCATTTGCTCGATCCTACTTAAACTTGCTTGCAGTTCTGCCACTGAATTTCGATTTTGATATTGATAAACAATCTTCTCGAGTTCGGCCACTCTAGCCCTTAGTTTATCTCTTTCATTCTGGCTTTCTGACAAACTCCTCTCAAATGACTTATTTTGCTTTTGAGCCTCCTGAAATCTCTTTTCCCACCTATCAGCCTTGGCATTTTCTTCTTGAACCTCTTGACACCACTGCTCTGAGGTTTTTCCCAACCCAACAGTTCTCATTGACAAACGTAATCTCTTGTAATCTGTCTTCAAGCTGTTCAGGTCTTTCTCGACTTTGCGCTTCCCTTTTCTCAGGCCTTCGGTTTCCAGTTTCTGAACATCTATGTCCAGCCTTAAATTCATCTTCTCCTCTTCCATTTGCTCTATCTTCTTCTCAAGCTCAGAATTTCTTCTTTCAAAATCTTGCTTTATAATTTCTAGCTCAGAAGGGACCATATGTACATGCTTTTCCACAAATTGTCTGTGTCATTGACCTGGTACAGGTATGTTATCATTAATCCTTCTATTAAGCCACTCGATATATTCAGGCGTCGTTGATGGACCTACTGCCAACCTCTTCAATCAGCGAGTCTGCCTCCAAGCATTAGTCATTTCTCGTATCTTCTTCTTGTAACCATCACATTTATACGAGAATTCACACTGAGCTAATCCATGGGTTGTTGATACGAACTACCTTGACCTATACTGTCTCAATACCAATAACAGTGCATAGCCAATAGCCCCCCAAATCCCAAGTAAAGGGACCCAGTCAAAATCTCCATACCTATATAAGATCTCATCTGACAGCATCCAAGGAGCTCTCTATTCAATATCCCCCTCTTGAAGATTCTGAAGAGTTGCCATCCATTTTTCCTCCGAGATATCATCCTGCCTCGGTAATGCCACTATTTCCTTCAAGGGCGAATAATTTTCAGAAAAAACCCGATAGAAAACCTTATCCACCTTCCAAAAGTGACTATGAAACCATGCTAAAAGGAGCTACGTGCATCCAATGAATCTACCTTCACCTACTATTCGACATTCATTCAGAGATCTGAAGGTTTCTGCCAGAATTGCTGGGACCGGTGTAACCCCCTTGTCAAGACGGTCAAAAAGGTCAGTGACTGCTTCATCAATATGTCCCAAAGCTTTAGGAAAGACAACTAAACTGTAAATACCCAAGGCAAAGACATCAACCCTCTTCCTCGTATCCGGGTGTGCCAAAATTAAATCTTTTAGGTTCCTCCATGGAATGCACTTACTATCTCCCTTTTGTTTGATTCGTGCTGCGACCCATTGCTCACTCATCCCTGTAATATTCATCAGTTTCTTCAAAAAGGTTGGAACATTAGCAGCTCTTGAATAGGTTTTGTCCACTTGAATTTTTGAACAACGAAGCAATGCCATGTATTCCTCCACCGTAGGCACTAAGTCAACTTTTCCGAAGGTAAAGCAACTATAAGCAGGATTCCAAAATTGGGCTAAGGCACGAAATAAATGCTTATCCACCTTTAAGTCGAGCAAGTAAGGTAGGTCTCCATAGCTAAAGTAGAAGAGCTGCTTAATCTCATCATTCCACCGGTCCCAAATTTCCTTTAGTTCCTGTAAGTTATTCTGAGTCACGCTAACACGAGTGAAGTCCCATAACTCTGACACATATCCCTCGGCCAAACTATCGCCTTTCTCTTGCTGCATTGTCTCAGACCAAGTTTGGACCGCCGCATTATCTTCCACCTTATCAAGAAACCCTTTTTCCATGATAAGCTTTCTATTTAGCAACCGAATATGAACTAACGCCATTTTAGGATGAAATGCCATGCAATAATGATGTCATGCAATCAAAACAAAAGAAACCCAAGTCAGTATCACATATAGAGATATAATCAAATACAAACATAAAATAGCAAGAAACACTTAAACAGGAATCCCCTAAGGTTTTGGGATAGTTCTACCTAGGCCAAGTTCCTAAAGCTCACTATATGAGGTTTAGTTTCTAGAGTAAGGGTACCCAAACCAGCAGATTCCTCGATCCTCACCCATTATAGGCTCATGTGGATCGAGTTCGGTTTAGGGGGACACATTTCCCTATGGACTCGAAGTACCATACCCTACACGAGGTGAAACCTCACGAAGGACTAGTTTCTTGCTCCCACTTAAAGGGTAAAATACAAAATGCAAATGCAAAGTTGGCAACATCAAAATGAAAAAAACGATGAATGCGAAGGGAACTCGTGAATTTTTAAAACTTTTGATTTTCGACACAAAGACAAACATAATCAGTTTATGGCTCGACTCTCAAAGTCCCCAGTGGAGTCGCCAAGCTGTCGAAACCGTTTTTTTTAAAACAAAAATTTTAGTTGTCGACTTTTTTTTAAAAATAAAATTGGAGTCGCCACCGATCCTTTATTAAGGTGTGATCGGCTCACCTTAAAAATTATGTTGGTCTACAAATTTTAATGAAAATGAGTTCGGAATTCTGTTACGCACGAGGAAGGGTTAGCACCCTCGTAACGCCCAAAATCGGTACCAAATAGATTATTTGATGTTTTTGTGTCGAAAGTAAAAAAGATTTTAAAATAAGCTTGAATGATGAAATTTGCAAAAGGATAACCAATTGTTCAAGTCATGTAAAGAAATCGAATCCCAATACGTTAGGGTACAATTCCTCATAATTCCCCAAACTTGAGTATCACTTTTATTTTATACGAAAATCTTCATTTCGAGAAAGTAACATGCCACACCCAATACGTTAGGGCACAACAAGTTAAGTTCCCAAAAATGATTTTTATGCATTTTGAATAAAAAATATTCTCGGTCATTTAAGATTGACAAAGAAAATCGGAACCCAATACATTAGGGCTCAATTTCCCTCGAAAATCCCAAACTTCCAATAATACTTTTATTCAAAAAAAACCCTTTAGTCAAGAAGATAACTTTGATGAATGGTAAAAACCAAAATATATTTTCAAAAAGGGTATGCTAAAAAAACTAATGTACAATATGATACAAAGCTTTAATGTAAAACACATATGAGTACATATTTACAAAATATATATACAAGTACAATATACAAGTAAATTCGAAAATACGAGTGGGCACGTACTTAGTATACAAATATAAGTGTACATATGAAAAGGGTGAGTGAAGAAATACATACAACAAATTTATAATAATTTCCGAAAATATGCATGTATATATGTAATGACAATAAAAGAAGAGTATAAAAACATGCAGATGTGTATACATTTTCAAAGAATAAGAAAAATGTATTAGCATATACATATAAAATATAGAGTTTATAAAAGTAGAAAATAAAAAAAATGAAAGCGTATGCATATGCGTACATATTTATAAGAAAAGAACAAAATATATAAATATAATATATAAATAAACTATGAGAAAATATATATAAATATATATGCGAAAATCTGTATGTATATAATATAAAGAAAATGTATGAATTATAAAATAAAAAAAATGTATATGTATTATAAAACGTATGTATGTTATAAAAGAAAATAATAATAAAACCATGATAAAATAATATAACATAATTTAGAAAAATAATAATAATAAAACAGTTTAAAAAAAGGGTTAAACTGAACTAAAAGGAAAAAAATGGGTAAATTCGGAGAAAAAAAAAGACCACGTTGAATGCGCGCTCAAGAGTGGAGGACCAAAAGGGAAATTATCCCTTCCTTCCAAAACGCTGTGCAACGAGGGACTAAATTGAAACAGAAACCAAATATGCGGCCCAATTTAAAACAACATAAAACTGGTTTAATTGATAACCGTTGCAAAAGGGAGGGACCAATCGCGCAAATTTTCCATCTAACGTCAGAGCGCGCGGATCCTCCCCTTCGGGTCGGGTCACCGCGCGGGTCAAGCCTGGCTAAAATGGCGCCGTTTTGATCCGTTATTTAAAACAGATTTTTACCTTAAAAATCATTTGAAATCAAATAAAAGAAAAAAACTAAAAAAAACCCCTCTGCTAGGGTTTTAAACCCAGGCCGCTGCAACACACCTTCGCCTCAAGCCTTGGCCCTCCGCCGGACCTCCGATTCGAGCGCGGCTGGGCTTCATCGGTGAAGCTTCGAAGGTAAACCCCTCACCCTTCTTTTGTATTATTTTTTTAAAAAAATGAAATAAAAAGAATAAAAGCCTATATTAAAAAAATGGTTCACCTTAAAAACGTAGGTGTTTCTTTCAATTTCCTTGTGTATTTCTCTGTGTATTTTCGTTAATACAATATCCGTCCCTCCTTTTGTTTACAAAAATACTAGCTTTATATATAGCCGAAAAAAAATAAAGTGTATAAATCTGTTTATTTTTTGCTGTTTTTCTCTTTGCGGACTCCTTGAGTCTGTGTTTGCAGGCGTGTGGGGAGCAAACGTGCGTGGAGAGGCCCTCCGAGTCTTGCGGCGATCGAAGTCCTTGCTGGAGGCAAGGGCTTGCTGCGGCTAGGGTTCTTCTTTTTTTTATTTCAATTTTGCTGTATTGGGCTGCTAGTTACTGGGTTTGGGGTTTGGGTCTGTTAGGTGGTTTGGGCCTGAGTGTTATAATGTAAAGTGGGTGTTGGATTGGGCCTGGGCACATTTGGGTTTATACAGTATATAATCCTCAGACTTGAGATCATCATAATCCCAACATCTTGAGTTGTATATTTTGATACAGTCAAACGTACACCGTAACTGGTTGTTCTATAAAGGCTGATGTTGGATATACCACAATCTATGTAGAGGGATATGGTTGATCGATATAGGATAAGTCCCTCCTACATAATGGGAGTAATATCTTAGGCCACTTGATTGAGTGAGACTAGAAATGCATGGCTATGCTCAAATAAGCTGATATGAGATGTCATACTTATTTGTATATCATAGTCTACTTAAGATATCAAGGAACATGGAATGAACTATACAAGTGTGACTATTCCATGATTTGTGTTCAATCCAAAGATAAAGGACTTAAGGATTAGTGCATGAAAAGATTAATCATAAAAATGTTATGTCGAATCATGATTTCTTGTGACTTAGATAGCAATGATTGCTAGGTGCCACTCATTGTTTGTAACATTGGAATCGTTCTAACATTATTGCTAACGTTACAAGAACCTACAGGGTCACACCCTATAGTTGAAATGAACGGGATAAAACATAATTTGTATTGTGTTTGGTTGTCGCATGAATTAAATTAATTATAGAATTAATTTAATTGGGTAATCAAATATCGAACACATTATATGTACAAGGTTGTTGTACACATAATGAGAATATGATTTTGGTTCGTATATAAATAAATATAGTTTACCGAAATCTTTATTATAATTAATGTAATTATAATTTTCGGTTTTTTAAACATTATTATATTTATTTAATTTTAAGAAATCCTTAAAAAATAATTAGATATCAAATCCCGTTTTTCTTTGCTTGGTGAGTCTAGCAACCGTCAAAGCAAAGTCTTCTCCAAAACTGTTTGGGGATTCCTTCCGTTCATAGTCAACTGGGTGGATTACGTAAAGGTCGGAGTCATCAAAGATTGCGGCTTGGTTCGAAAGTAGATTAGATTACTCATTGCCGAGGCGTCGCTGTCTAATCAGAATCACCATTTGGTAATTTTGAAACCCTTTTTCACCCCGATTTGTTCCTCACACATGGATCCATGGTTAGGATCATCGGGTGTTTTATTTTTCCGCTGCGCCGTAGGGGTGCCGGCGTTCCAACAAAAAACATAACTTTAACATACTTTAAGTATCAAATTGAGACAAAAAAATTTAAGTATCAAAGTGAGAAAATAGATAAATTTTAGGGACAAACCGTGAATTAATCCTATAAAAATAATAATATAATTACCTTTGTGTTCTAAAAAAAGTATATAATTACCTATTATTTGGTTTGTAAAATATATATTTAGTGGATTCTTTAGCAATTTAATTAGATATTTTATAATAATAAAAATATATATTTTGGTAGGATTAAAACTGAATGGTAACCACTGGTTATATTGAATTATAGGGTTACAATTTTAATTAATAGCAGTTGACACTGATTAATATCAGCATCCTTTGGTTTTGCAAGCACAAATGGCACATTAAAAGAGAATTTTAAAGCTATAAAGAGAAAACAAGAAAAAATAAATATGAAACGATATAGACAGAGAAAGTGGTTCTTGCTGTCATCTTCAGTTTCTACAAATAGAAATATTACTACGGCGTAGTATTACAAATTTACAAATGCCATTAATCTTCCTTGGGAAAACAAGCAACACCCTTAACCATCATTTCACTGAAATCCACTTATTTCTTTTTTAAAAAATAAATCCTATAAGACCAGTCAATTTAATTAAGTATTGGATATCTATGACATATTATATTATGAAAGGAGTAGTTTGGTGAGATTAAAACACATGGACCCCTTGCTCACATGCAGGATTGATTTATAGGATTTATATTTATACATACATAGCTTCTTCAATCCTCATTCAGCTCAGTTTCGCTATAAACTTATCATTTCCTCGTAATTTAAAACCAAAATGTCATCAACCAACAAGAAAAAGCTCATCCTCAACACAGCTTCAATCAGCTTAGGTTGCCGCAGCTGTAAGATATTGAAGCTCACCAGTGTTTTCAATCCAAAACCCAAACTCCAGTCTCCTTACAATCTCTCTTCTTCCAATTCCTCCAATAATAAAACAACCCCTTATAATTCCATGTCTGAATTTGGAACCCCTACCTCTTTTTCTTCACACACTACTAATCAGTACTGGCAAATGGACATCGAAACAGACAAGGAAGCCATGTGTTCGCCGCCGGCGACCACCGTACGAGGGTTGGGGCGTATAGGGGGAGAGAGCCTGGCGGTGGAGAAAGATTCCGATGATCCTTACTTGGATTTCAGGTACTCCATGTTGCAAATGATACTGGAGAAACAGATATATTCCAAAGATGAATTAAAGGAGCTTCTCAACTGTTTCCTTAACTTGAATTCGTCTTATTACCATGGGATTATTCTTTCCGCTTTTACTGATATCTGGAAAGGACTCTTCTCTATCAAGCCTGGTGGTGGTGGTTCCCCACACCTGCTTTCCCAATTTTATGCTGACATGTGAGAGTAATGAGGGGTTAATAAGCTCAACCTTTTGTTTGGAGGGTTCTTTTTTCTTTTTACCTTCAACTGTAGTCCAATGGGTTAATATGATTTTATAAGTAAAATTTGACAGTTGAGGTTATTAATAACCCATGTTAATTAAGATATATACTATTTTAAACAAATATTTTCATCTTCAATGTAGTTGTAAGTTGAAAATGTGAAGCTTTTTTCATGCATTGAAGGAAAATATGTATTTTTTTAAATATATATGTTACTACACCAAAACAGGCTTTTAGCGGCGTTTTTAGCGGTTTTGGACAAAAAACGCCACTAAAAATCGAGCATTAGCGGCGCTTTACGTAAAATGCCGCTAAAGATCGAGCATTAGCGGCGTTTCCAGGAAAGAGCCACTAAAAATTAGCATTAGCGGCGTTTTTTGGAAAAACGCCGCAAAAAGTCTAAGCGCAACAAAGTACCTTTCAGATCTTTAGCGGCGTTTTTAAAAAGGCGCTGCTAATGCTCAGATCTTTAGCGGCGTTTTTGAGAAAGCACCGCTAATGCTCAGATCTTTAGCGGCGTTTTTGAGAAAGCGCCGCTAATGCTCAGATCTTTAGCGGCATTTTTGAGAAAGCGCTGCTAATGCTCAGATCTTTAGTGGTGTTTTTAAAAAAGCGCCGCTAATGCTCAGATATTTAGCGGCGTTTTTGAAAAAGCGCCGCATAAACATTTTATCTGCTATTTACTATTTAATTTATTTTTAATTGAATATTTGTTAAAAATGGATAAATTTGAAATAAAAAAACATAGAAAAATATTTGTTAAAAATGAAGAAATTAAAAAACCATTATTTAAAATAATTTTAAAAGTTTTTGTGTACATGATTGATTGATTTTTAATTTATATATTAAATAATTTCAAATATAATTGTAAAAGATACGATAGTATTAATTTTAAAATATTTAATTTAATTATCATTATAGTTTAGTGTTTAATATATATGGTTAATTTAGGATTTAGGGTTGGTTTAAGAGTTGCAATTTTAAGGTTTATAAATTATGGAATTAGAGATTATGGGTTAGGGATTCTGATTTAAGGGTTGTGATTTAAGGTTTATGGGTTAGGGGTTAGGGGTTAAGGGTTAGAGATTAAGAGTTAGAGATTTAAGGTTTATAGATTCAGTGTTAGGTTAGGATTTAGGGTTTAGATTAATTAGTGTGTTTTAATTTATATATTAAATAATGTTTAGGGGTTAGGGGTTAGGGATTTGGGGTCGGGTTAGGGTTAGGGTTTATAATTTAGATTAATTAGTGTTTTTTAATTTCTATATTAAATAAGGTTTAGAGGTTAGTGGTTTGGGGTTAAGAGTTAGTGATTTAGGGTTTAGAGATTCAGGGTCGAGTTAGGGTTTAAGGTTTAGATTAATTAGTATTTTTTAATTTATATATTAAATAAGGTCTTATATAATTGTAAAAGAGAAATAATAAATTGTAAAGATTATTAGTTTAAAATTGATATGCAATATACAATAATTGCATATAAAAAATTGTAAAATATGCGAGCTTTGGCAGTGTTTATAGCCAAAAAGCCGCTAATATGATTTAGAATTTTTCAAAACGGTGTCGTTTCATTACAATAATTTAATTTATTAGTGGCGTTTCTTCTGTAAACGCCGAAAAAGGTAACATTAGCGGTGTTTATGACTAAAAAATATTTAATTTAAACCATTTGATATATTTAAATATTAGATTTAAAAAAATTAATAAATAAAAAATGTAACAAATTGATACGGATAGGTAACTGTCTATTTTAGATTTATAGGACCAAATTATAACAAATAAAAATAAAATACAAAAACTAAAATCATTCCACATCGAACATCTAGCAAAATAATTATATTTTAGTTAGGAAGAAATATCTCTAATAAAATGGAGATTAGATCGGAAATGAACAATATAAAATCATAATTAACGTCTCAATCTTTAATAGAAATTTGATATGTGAGAGATTATTTGATAGTAAAATAATTTTACTTTAAAAAATAGCCATTTTATATAGCAAAACATTTAGCGGCGTTTTCATAAAAATGCCGCAAAAAAATCAATTTATAAAAAACAAAATAAAAAAATTTTAGCATAGTGATTTAGGGTTTAGAGATCGGGGTCGGGTTAAGGTTTAATGTTTAGATTAATTAGTATTTTTTAATTTATATATTAATTAAGTTATTATATAATTGTAAAAGAGGGGCTAAGGGTTAAGGGTTAAGGGTTAGGGGTTTAGGGTTTATGTTTTATGATTTAGGGTTTTAAAGATAGTGGTTTAGGGTTTAGGGTTTATGTTTTATAATTTAGGGTTTAGGAGATAGGGGTTAAAGGTTTAGATTAATCAATGTTTTTTAATTTATATATTAAATAATTTCTTATATAATTTTAAAAGAGATAATATTAATTTTAATATATTAAAATTATGATTATAGTTTAAATTATTTATAAATAAAAGTAATAGATTGATATGGATAAGTAACTATCTATTTTGGATAGGACCAATTATAACAAATAAAAATGAAATACAAAAACTAAAAATTATAATTTTATCTAATTCTTTTAAATATTACTTAAAATTTAAAAATTATTTATTTAAAATTTATATGAAAGATACAATAATTTAATTTAAAAATTATAAAAAAGTATAACGTTAGTGGCGTTTATGAAAAAACGCCACAAAAGGTAAGAATTAGCGGCGTTTCTGTTGAAAACGCCACAAAAAAGAGCAATAGTGGCGTTTTTATTCCAAACGCCACTAATATTTTTACAAAACGACGTCGTTTTGTGTTTATATTTTTTAATCCAAAAATTTCAAATGAAATATTTTTCCCCCTTCTTTTTCCCAAAATCGATTCCCCCCATCCCTAGAAATCTTTTCTTCTTTTTCCCTCATTTTATTTTTCCCGAGCCATTTCTCCCCTACCCCGATTCCCTTTATTTTTCCCCTTAATTTCCCCAAATCGGCAGCCCTCTGCATCTCCTTCACTTCCACATCATTTGAGCTCCACATCCATTTTCCCATAACTCTCTTCAAGGAAGTAAGAGTTATGTCATGCTTTGTTTTCATTTGCTTAGCAAGAAAATCCAAAGGGAAATGAAAATGAATCTCCAAATCCAAACTCAATCCTTGTCGACACACTTTCCCCTTCCACCCTTCCCTCCAAAACCCAAATTCCTTCAAACAAAACCCAAACCCTCCTTCAAATTATGCTCATCGCTCTCTACTGTTTCAGTCCCACCAACAAAAACCAGCCACAAGCCATTTCCCGCCGAGGTTTCCAGGACCATAATGGAATTGTCTTCTATAGGGACCCTTTCCACTCTAGCTCAAGATGGGTGGCCCTTGGGTGTTGGTATAAGGTTTGCTGTCGATGCTGAGGGCACCCCTGTTTTGTGCTTGCCTCAACCTTCTCCTGATGCAATGTGGGTTACGGACTCCTCAGTGTACAATACAGGGCAGTCTTACCAAACCAGTTGATGTAACCATTTTAAGGGTAAGGCTGTTTCTTTTTTTTTTCAAGTGATATTACTTTATAATTTATACATGATGTTTTACCAACACTATGTAGATCTCATTTTGAATGTTTGCATGTTTTGGTTTCATGTTCTCCTAACAGTCCATTTCTTTACCCTGTAATGTGCTGATAAAAAGGGAAAAAGGAAGGAAGAAAATCTAAAATTTAACATTCGATGTTAGCTTTGTTGCACCTTTTTTCTCATTGAGTGTTCTATTTCTTTGTGTTATTAGTATTTTCGTTCTTTTCATGGTAGTGTTTTTGTTCCATATTTCCTTGTTTTGTATTGGTGCCTCTCTTCTGGTTTATTTGTAAGACAGCTCATTCAATAAGCATCCATGTTATAAGCATGATATTTATTTTTACTTAAGAGTTCTAACTTTTGGGTTTTAATTGTGTTATTAATGTATTATTTTAAATTCTAAATTCTAAATTCATTAATTTTTATATTTAGTTTTAAAGTTAAAATTTTCGTAGAAAATTTAAATCCTTAAAACATAATATAATATTTATCATAGAAATAAATATTATTTGAAAAAAATAATTTTTTAAATATATGTTTTTAGCGACGTTTGTGGGAAAAGTGCCGCTAAAGATCTTGAGCTATAGCGGCGTTTGTGGAAAAAACGCGGCTAAAAGTCATGACCTATAGCGGCGTTTGTGGGAAAAGCGCCGCTGAAAGTCATGATCTATAACGTCGTTTGTGGGATAAGCGCCGCTAAAGGTTCTGACCTATAGCGGCGTTTGTGTAAAAGCGCCGCTAAAGGTTCTGATCTATAGCGGCGTTTGTGGGAGAAGCGCCGCTAAAGGTCCAGATCTATAGCGGCGTTTGTGGAAAAAGCGCCGCTAAAGGTCATGATCTATAGCGGCGTTTATTTCTAAAAACGCCGGCGTTTTTTGCGACGCTTTCAAAAACGCCTCAAATACTTTTAGCGGCGCTTTTTAGCGCGGCTAAAGGCATAAAAAAATGCCCCTAAAAACCTGTTTTGATGTAAAAGGTCCACATATGTATATTTGGAGCCTAAATGTTAATAGTTTAAAAGCAAAATTCATGAATGTACATGAATATCACAGAATAATTATATGTAATTATTATAATAATGATATTTTTTTTAGTTAAGAATTTGAATTGTCAAAATACATTTGAATAACAAAAACTACATTTAAGAACAAAGTTAGACAAAGGTTTAAAAGTCACCATAACCAATCCTACAAAACTTGGAACAAGTAATTTGTATCTTCAATCACATTTAATTTAAAGGGATTCAAAGATTAAAATAATTATTTAAAAATATCAAATCTATATAATTACAAATAATTTCATTCAAATTTAATTATTAAGTGTAGTTTTCTTTTTTATTTAGGTAATTTCACAAAAAAAGAGAGAGGGAGTTTTCGCCCATAATATATATTATTAGTAATTAAAATAATGTTAGGATGTATAAATTATCTAGAATATATTAATTAAGTTAGTTATTTGTATTTAATCAATGGAGATCTTGGTGGGGGGATTTGAGTTGAGTAGACTCTAGACATGATAATATCCAAAGTAAGTAGAGATGAACTATTATTAAAAATGGGGTTGTGGGTGATTTTTTTTTATCTTGATTTGAAAATGAAAATGGAGAAGTAATTAGTGGTAAAGTAGAGTATATTTGATGATGGCCACATATGTTTGTTGTTGTTTGCTAGTGGGCAGCAGTGGGGCAAGTCAACCCACGTCACCCCCATTTTTGTATTCTTGGGTGGGACAACATAGCCTTTAATGCTACCTGTTTCAACAGTTTATTACTATTTTTTTAACCATAAACAATTACAAAATTATTTATTCCTAATATTTTAGTCATTCATTTCATCATTGTTTTACAACATAAAAAAAAAAATTGGCAAATGCGAACTTGCATAGGGATCTGTCATTTACATATGAAAATACTACAGGCAGGTATGTTTGTATATTTGTTGGATTGTGCATATCTAATAATTATAAATGAAATGTTGAAATAATATGATGAAATTTATTAAAACATGTGTTAAATTTTATTGATATTGGTATTTAATAAGGAGGAGATAAAGAGAAGAAGGTAGTAGTGATTAGGAGGTCTTCATCTATATCAGGTGTAGAGTCGAAGTATCAACAGAGGAGAAAGAGAGAGAGGAAGGAGAAGAGAGATTGTAGTGCTAGGGTATATTGCTTAAGGGAGTAAAAGGGAAGAAAAAGGATCCCTTCAATATCGGTATAAATAGGGGTAAGTTCCCATT
The DNA here is from genome assembly GCF_007990345.1 of Gossypium hirsutum. Taxonomy (NCBI): domain Eukaryota; kingdom Viridiplantae; phylum Streptophyta; class Magnoliopsida; order Malvales; family Malvaceae; genus Gossypium; species Gossypium hirsutum. The sequence continues at coordinate 32,279,696 of NC_053437.1, forward strand.
ACTTAGTAGAGCCACCTCATCGACAAAATAGATGGTGGCCCTCTCATGTGGTCGACCAGATGGTGAGTCTGTTATATGCTGGTTGTTTTTAAGCATAGTATAATGTGGGCTTGCTCTACATTCTCTTAGTTGTGATAATATGAGGATGGTAGGCTTCAATAGTTCTTTAGTAGTCTCCTCTTGGAGATAAGAGCGTACTGCATGAGTAGCTTAATGGAGGATCCACTATTAGCATGTAGCTTGATAGGGGAGTCAATAAACAGTCAAAAGTGGGTGGTTTGATAGGGGAGTCAATATGTGATCTTTCTCTGAGTGGTATAAATTATGCGGATAGTTGATTATTGAATAACCAACTAAATCACCATTTGTGGATGTCTCTTAAATCATTTTTTTGTACTGAAACATAACTAAATTAGAGTAGAAGTATAACAATTTTATTTATATAAAACTTCGAAACAACAGGTAAAATAAAAACAATTCAATATATTGTTGCACTATTTGAATTTTCGTCTTATGATTTTTCCTTAACCAAACATTCACACCTCAAAAACGAAACGGATAGAAGTAAAATAAAAAATAAAATAAAAATTCACGAAAGAAAACAACAAATAAAAGGGATAATGTGATAAAATAAAAATAAAATCCAAATTGAAAACTCTGGCATTGATTTGAGTTCTAAATATTAGATGAACCTAAATAAAAAGAATTCAATTGAATGTGTTTTTATTTAGATTCATTTTGATTTATAGTTGATTAGGGTTTGGACAAACATAAATTTTTTAATAAAGTTTTATGATACATTTTTGGAATTTTTAGAATGTTAAAGGAATTTTTTTTCAAAAGTTTCTTTTTACAATTTTTTATAATTTTAAATATTAAAATTTTCAAAAAATTCTCAATTTTTATATTCATGTGGTTTTAGACAATTTTTTTTAGAATTTTATAAACTTTTTCAATTTTTATATTCGTGCCCTCAGGCCTATATAGGGGTGCCCTTTGTCTTTCCTTGTAGCCGATAGTGTATTTTCTTGCAAGATTGTGCATGCAAGCTAGATGACAGGATCGTTACAGGTTAATTGTCGGCATGGAGTGTATTGTGTGGTCCTACTCTAATATTCTCGTTCTTGAGAATGTACGAGGTTGTTACGCCTTAGTGCTCCCTACAAGGGTGCATAGCAGGTTGCTCCTAGATCGACTTAAACGAGATTTGTAAAGGGCCGCCTACGGACTGTCCCATATGAATAGTTGATACAGATACTTGTGGAAGGTTGTATGTGGACCACTCCTAGTGAAAGGTCATCTTAATTGTCCAACAATTTATCATGTGTAGCGTTGAGGTGAGGTATAACACTAATTCAATCCTTATATTGAAGTAAATAGCTAAAACTTTAATCTAAAGCATTTCGAGTTTACTAATATTTAGAAATGTACTGTTTTATTTCAAAATTAAATTTATAGAAATTAAATTATTCACTTTTATTAATAAAAAATGATAAAAAAACCTCTTTAGTCCTTTTCAATTTCGAAATTGAGTAAATCAATCTCTCTAAAAAATTAGAGCAATTTAATCCTTGTCATTTTTAAAAGTGAGCAATCAAAAACAATTAGTCACATTGTTAATATCTTTTGTCAAATTGTGCATAATTTTGATTGATATAATAACAAATTTAGCCATCGATGTTTACATATTTTGTTAATTTGGTCTTAATTCTAAAAATTTAACAAATTTAGTCTCAACATTTATACATTTACAAAAATATTGCAGGCTAAATTTTTTAAATCATGATCGAATTGATAGAATGTGTAAATTATGAGAGCTAAAATTGTTATTATTAGAGTCAAATTTATGCAAAATTGATGAAAAACATTAACATTGTGATTAATTGTCCTTAGTTGCTCACTTTCAAAATTGACAATGATTAAATTGTTTCGTTTTTTAGAGGAACCAATTTGCTTAATATCGAAATTGAGAAGGATCACAGAGATTTTTTTACCAAAAAAAACTAATTTACTTTTCATCCTATAATACAAAGGCCTATTATATAATTTAACCACATTGCAAACGACAATTTAAGTAGCTGGTGCAACACCAAGGACGGTACCAAGGGCGCAGGTAGGGTTTTGGCCTAGGGATGACAATCTCGAGCCGCATGATGGATTTCAAACCGCTTCTCTTCAAATAAAAATATTATAAATAATTAGCAAAATGAAATTGAAGTGGGATGGTGTGGAGTGAGGACGGATGCATTTAACATCCATGGAAGTAATAATGACTTTCAATATCACACATCCATAGTGGAGTGGGTTGGATGATGAGGCACAACATGCCAACAATGGGGCGGTAGTGAATTTGGCAACACTCATCCCACTCCATTGTCATGATGCCATCCCTACTCTAACCGCACAAATGACAAAATATCATTTTAGCATCTTTAAATTTTTAAAATTATATTTTAGTTTAATGGTAAAAATATACTTTGACATGATAAATTTTCAATTAAAACCCTTTAAAAATTCTAAAATAATAATATATAATGATAAAATTGTACTTTAACCTCTTTAAAATACTATAATATAATATTGACATTCCTAAAATTTTTTTTTGACTTCGTCCCTATCAATATTATATTAAAAACAATAATTGAATTTTGCTGTAAAACATTTGAAAACAAAACTTATAATTTCAATACGGACTATTAATGCCTTGACTTGTATAGAGTAGTGGTTAAAACTTTTGTTGAACACCCGTTTGATACGATTTCGAACTGTGTTATCTCATCTGTACTCTTAAATTGTATAAAAACTATTAGTTGTTTCTTTAGTTGTTGCATTTTTCATATAATAAACATCCATCAAAAAAAAAATTAAGGTTTTCTTTTTCGGTGAAGGTTGATTTTAAGTTTTTACTCAATGCCTATTCAAACTCTGAATATCTCCTCCACCCCAAATATTGCCATAAGTTTCACCTTCTTTACTAATAGTTTCGCATGGAAAGATTTTGCAGTTCTGATTGGTGTTTTGATAGAGTCCATTTTCAAGATACCCCATTCTTAATTTGTTGCAAAACTATTACATTACTAAAAAGCTAAAACAAAAAGAAAATGCTTGCTGGCCAACATCCTCTCTGTCTTAGTTTAAATTAAAGCCGTAGATGACATTTTGTTTTTCACTTTGTCTTGTCAATAAAGGTGCTTATTAAAATGTGGTCTCATTTCAAGTGTTTGTCAAATCCAAATAGCAAATAAAAAAAATCATGAATCTGAGAATCTTTTTTTTTTCTGTCTATTTGTTTTCTCCGTTGTGTGATCAATAAAATGACTTAAATAAATGAAGAAAGTTGGTCATATAAGATTAGATTAAAATTAAGATTAGATTTTTCATTAAAAAAAAGTTTAGATAAGTTGATACAAAGGGTAGGAGTTGATGGTGGTATGAAATTTTATATTAGTTTTTTAAGTGAATCCCATGTTCACTGTTCATGAAACGTTTCATTAGTCATGCAAGTTGAGATACGGTTTTCTAAATCAGTTGAACGAGTTATTTTTTGTTAAATTGATTGGCTTGAAGAGATTTTCCTTAGTATAATTCTATAATAAACTTAAAAATATTTAGTTGAATAAAAGTAGAAGTTAGGTTAATTAAAATACCAAGAACCTATAACTTAATGAAGTAATTAAAAAAATTTAATTTTTTATTGCTCATCATAAAATTGAGAATTCCTTAACCGAAGAAAAAATTGGTAAAAGATAAAAAAGATCAATCTTATTATTATTATTATATAAAATCATACCATTTAGTTAAACATAATTTTATTAAATATTTATTTTATGTGGTTGGTTCAATATTGAATCAATTAAGTCAGTTGAACTAATAATGAAGGTATCAATTATTTACTTCTGATTCGATTATTAAATATTAATTTAATTGGCTGAAATACTCGCAATGATATTCAATGACTATAGAATTAGATATCAACATCTCACTCTTCCTATTTCTATACCCTAATCTCAAATTGCACAGCTTTGTTTGTAAAATAAAATGTGGATCACAATTTGAAAACAAGCCTAAACTTCACTACTTCGAAATGTTGTTTAATGTAGAAAAATATCAAAGGAGAAAGACATAATGATCATCTCTCTCTAGCTATTCTTTTAACACTTTCCCTCATAGTGGGGAACATCACATTGCTTATTTGCCTACAAAATAGTACACAATGCCTTAACTCAAAAGCTAAAAAAAGAAAGAAAAGAAAAGATACTAACATGGTTTTCTACAACAAAAACAATCATCTTCTTTCTTTTAAAAAAAGAAAAAGCAAACAAATATATTCTATAGTTTTGTACTGAAATACCTGTTAAGTACTTTCATCTCCCTTTCTTGATGTTTCAACTCTTACATTTGCTTATATGATGTGCATTTATGGACAATTTTAAAAAATATATTATTTAGTAAATTTGGAGTTTAAATTGGCTTAACTTTTTCCCTCTATTCACAAGCCATGCTTTTTATACAATTACAAGAAATCTATGGTTGGTAGGGTTTAATTTTAAGTTCTATTTCCCATCTTTTGTTTATCTATAATATATAAAAGTATGGGTTTAATTTTTTTTTAAACTGATAAAATTAATTTTTATTGTTAATTATATTATTAAATGGCATTAGAATAATAATTTATTAGTATTATTATTTGATAATGATAATAAAATTAATATTAATTAAATATTAATTAATATGATAATATGTGAAATTGATTAACATGATTATATCTTTAAAATTTCTACGTTAAAAATAACATAATATATTATTAATTAATAATACCATATATCTAGAAAATCATTGAATATAAGTGGATAACGTTAAAATAATAAAATTCCAAGTTTTTTTTATTAAATATGATCTTATTGTAAATACGATAATAATTAATACTATTAAATTAGATTTTTTATAATTAATAAAATTAATTGTGTGAGATTAACATTATATATATAAAGATAATATCAATATATTTGTAATTTGATCTAAAATGTATAACTTTATTTCTTCTTAATTTATATGTCAAAATTCAAAAAAAAATAGATTTAATAATAAATTTTATATTTTTATAATTAAATTAAATATTAAAATTTTTTATAGATACTAATTGCATCTACTCAAATCTATTCGATCCAACATAAATCTTAACTCTACAAATAGTATGACTCATATCTATTTAAGAAATTACGATAAAAATAATTTGATAAATTAATAATTAGTATTTTGTATTATCTATGTTTCTCTTAATTTTTAAATCTATAAAACCAATAGTGTAATGACCCAATTAAAGTGGTGTAGGAAAAACCAAGTTTTGAAGTTGAATTGTTAAAATCAGATGATTAAGTTTAGAAGTGAAAATTTACGTATTGTTTACCATATGAATAGATTAAATTATTTAGAAGAATTAAAATGAATTTAATAATAATTATAATACAAACGCTAAATTGAAAAAGTAACTGATATTAAAATTTTAATTTAAAAAATAAAAATAAGATAGATAGTTAGAAATTAAGTTAGAGGTTAAAGAATAATTAGACCAACTCACTCATGGGTTAGTGGAATGAAATGATTAAACTCACTTATTACTATTAATATGGTTGTAATATATATATTATATTAATAAATTAACCTAAGATAATTAAGCTTAATCATATCATTAAGCTTAGTGAATATATATATTATATTAGTGGTCACCAACTCAAGTCCTAGATAAGACCTGAGTCAGCTACCCGTGACCTGAATATGTCCCACCAAATGTTGAGTGCGAGGCAAACCATGAGAGGACAGTAAGGGAGTTCGCTGATCTAGCTCGCAATGCGAGCTTGCGGATCTAGCTTGCATGAACCGAGTGAGGATCGGGACCCCAGTCCATATATACCTAAGGTGCTTGCTGAAGGCTCAAGGTGCTCACAGAAGGGAGATCATGTGTTCTACAGGTGACCTAGAGTGAGATACGTGTCTAGCGAGCTTAAAGCCCGCTTGGAACGTCAGTCCCAGGTATAAAGAAGACCACGTACAATGTAGGCGACCCAAGACAAAACAAGTGTCCAGCAGGCTTGGAGCTCGTACGGAATGTCAATCCTAAGAACGATGGAGTCAAAACAAAACAGTGGGGTCAGGTTGCGAGTTATGATAGTATAAATACCCGAATGCTCCTGCTGATGAGATATGAGACAAAAGTACTCAACAATTGGTGCGGTGAGCATAAATAGACTTCCGATCATCATATTTCAACAAGTTTGGTTCTTTTTTCCTCAGTCGGAGAATAGAAATGGCTCACCCAAATGAAAATTTTCCTTTCAACCTTTCATCAGAATAGGCCGGAGCCTCAGGCTCTAACGGTCAGCATAATGAGGTTCATGAGGGAGCAAATGGCCGTCAGTGGCCACCGATAGACCAGAGAACTTCGGTAATGGATTTCGCTAGGGAGTTTCTGACCCTCTGGACCTGAAAATTTCGCCGGCTAAGGGTTATTGCTCCCTCCAAACCAAGAGGCACCCCCGCAACAGTTCTTTACCCTCTAGGAGCAAATGAGGTTCATGAGGGAGTAAATGGCCGTTTAGGAACGCGGTTTGAGTAACAATAAGCTCTTCAGTATAAGCTGTTGAAGTAGAATGAAGAGTTGAGAAGAAAGGTACATTTTGATAACTCTGGCTTTCAAGACAACATGAACACTTAAGATGAGGTTCTGGGTATGCAGGTGAAAGAGTGACAAAATAAGATAGATGAGCTACGAAGGGATGTAAGGAGTTGCACATTGAATCTCAGGACATGGATTGGCTGCTCTGCTCCAACAATCCATTGGCTCCCGAGATCATAGAAGTGAACTTGTCGCGTGACTTCAAAATTCCAAAGGATATGTTTGAGGGAATGAGGGACCCACGAGCCCACTTGATGTAATACAATGACTACATGAATATATTGGGGGCATCAGACGCAACAAAGTGCAAGGCCTTTTCAATGATACTTAATAGAAGCGCCAAAGACTAGTATTTCTCTCTTCCCTAGGGTTCAGTCAGGAGCTTTTCGCAGTTGGGACAGGCGTTTTTAGGATGGTTTAGAGCCCACAAAGTAATATGAATATGCTTATGGGGTTAATGTTAGTAAAGAAGAGAGAGGGTGAATCCCTTCAGGATTACGTGAAGAGGTTTCATGCAACAACCTTCAACACGAAGAATTTGGAGGATCAGTAGGTCATAGACGCTTTTATAATGGGAGTACATAACAATCACGTGTAATATTCCTTCACTGATAATAAACTGTAAAGTTTGGCTGACTTGTACGAGTGAACGCACAAGTTCGTGGATGAGGAAATTAAAAGGGCATCTCGTGACACCTTTCAAAAGGAAGATAAATAATCCAAGAATAAGAAAAGACCTCACAGTATACATGCCCCTTTTGGCCATTCGTTGCGTGTAAGAAATGATAGGCCACAGAGAAATCAAGCTCAAGGTATTTCTCTTAGGGCCCCACAAGAACCTCAACTAGAGCACATCAGGAGGTACATCCCACAGAGCAAGTTTAATGCTTATACCCCATTGGAAGCCACTCGTACCAACATTATCAGCCAAGTCAAGAGCTTTGACATCTTACCCAAGTTGCCCCCGATGATGAGCATGATGAGAAGATTAAATTCAAAGGACATATATACCTTTCACGATGATATGGGGTACAAAATCTAGGATTGCTTTATGCTAAATGATGCTATAGAGGAAGTAGTACGAAATGGTGAGCTCGCAGAGTTTGTAAATCAGAGTGGCCTAAACTAGGGTCAAGGCTCGCGCAACTATCCTAAGGGTAAGCAAAAGATTAGAGGAACCATTCATGTGATTGTAGGCACGGATGAAGAGTGGATAGATTCCAATGCAAAAAGGAGGGCACATATGAAAAGTGTAATGTCAATCAGCGCTCCAAAGAGGTTGCCCTAACAGAAAAGGTAGAGTGTTGAATTCAGTAGTGATGATGAGGAATTGGTGTGCGATGAAGAGGATAATAATTCGATAATTGTCTCAGCAACAGTTGTAGGTTTTGAAGTTAAAAGAATACTTGTAGACAGTAGTAGCGCAGTCGAGGTGCTGTCTTGGGATGCATACCAGAAGATGGGGCTAAAAGGACAGACGTTGTCTAAAGCTAGTCTATTGTATAGCTTCGTGAACCATCCTGTCAAGGTGAAAGGCTCATTCACCTTACCAGTCACCTTAGGGGAAACCAAGCATACAATTGTGAGGTATGTTCAATTATATGTGGTAGACCACCCAATAGCATACAATGCTATCTTCAGGCGACCGATAATGAGGATGAAAAAGATGGTAGTTGTAACGTTCTACATGAAGATTAAGTTTTCAATGAAAATAGGGGTCAGATTCTCATGCTCAGATCAATGAGCTACGAAACAATGCCATATGCTGTTTATCAATCAAGTAAGGGAGCCCACCATCGAAGGATAGAGCTCGCGGGGAACAGTTTAGCAAATCAGGTCCTGAATTTAGACAACTTAGATGTAAAGGATGAAGAGAAAAACAAAAAACCCGAGGCCACGGAGCATACCGAGACTTTGCAACTATTTTGTGACAATGAGGAAAAAATATTAGAATCTTGTCAGCTAGTTGAATATCCTCCCAGAAGTAACGTCTAAGTCAGGTTTGAGAGGTTACATTTAGTGGTATCAGAGCATAGGTTAAAAACCTCGAACTAAATTATCAAACCTTTTCTGTAACAACCCAAACCCGACCTAGACGTTATGGCCGAATCTGACGATGTCACAAGGTAGTGCTTTTCAAAAAATATGTTGTCCCTAAATCTCCTTTTCTATTTAACCATTTTTTTCATTATCTTATGTTAATTTCAAATCGTGTCGTTTGTTTCTAAAACATTATTCATTTACAAATCATTATTCAATTTCAAAACGTTTTCTTATTGCGGAAGCTTTTAAACAGTTTGCGTATTCGTGGTATTTTTGATAAAATATTAATTTTATTTAAAAACTCGAGTTTTACCTAACACTAGCAGATTTAAATCATAAAATCGTATAAAAACCAAATTTAAACCAAAATCCGTAAAGGCCATAATTATAGCAAAATACTCTCAAATAAAAGTAAAATCATAAATAGGTAATAAACAGTGTAAAAGAAGTCGTGTGGCCACCATTGAGTCCTCCACCGTACCGATCTGCCTAAATCTAGGGATTCCCTGTACAGATTTAATAGAAGGGGTGAGTTTACGTAAACTCAGTGTGTAATCCCCATACAAATGAACAAACAGTAAACAGATAATCATAGTTTGGGCTTAAGCCATTTTCAGTATCAGTATCAGTCTAGTTTGGGCCTTAGCCCATCTCAGTACAAAAACAGTCATGCAGTAGGACTTTAGCCCATCACAGTATCAGTAGCAGTAACAGATATGCAGTCACAAAAATCCTACCCATCCAACCTCTCAACACCATCTCCGTCCAACCCTACATTCCATGTGGGGATATAATCAACCCACCCATCTCTACAATCCATGTAGTATTGAATGCAGCACTAGACAGTAGTTTGCAGCTGAGCTACCAGTAAATTAGGCTCGAGGCCTTTTAGTACACTTCCTCCGAACATTATAATTCCCCAACCCAATGCAATGCAATATACAGATATGACATGCTATAACATAATATCATGCATGTAAATAGGGTATATAGTATCAAATCAGTGGGACATCATCGGCTTAATCATATCAGTCATACAGTCATTTCAGTTAATTAGGGGTCTAGGTAAGCTTACAGACCCTACAGTAGGTTCACAATCGACTTGGGCGACCAGTGCAACCTTATCAGTCAAACAGTGAAAATGGGCCTACAAGCCCATAATGTTCGCCCGTGTGGCCCACATGACCAAAATTGGTATTGGCCTCGTGATCCATTTTAATGTAACCCGTGCTAGTTAATTATTCATACGTGTTTCACTATTTACTCATATGATCCTTCAAAGCTGTCTACTTGAGTCACTGTAACTAAATTATTTGTATCTTAAGCTAAAAAATTTCGAATTAAGATCCGTAAATTTTCGTTGAAACCAAACTCACATATCTTCTTACCATAAAATTTTCAGAATTATTGGTTTAGCCAATAAGTAAGTTTATTCTTTAAAGTTCCCCTATTTTGCTGTCTGACAGTTTCGACCTTTCTGCACTAAAAATTAATTATCTTCTCGTACAAAATTCAGATGATGTTACCATTTCTTTCTATTGAAAGTAGACTCATTAAGTATTTTAAAAATATAAATTCTAACCCATAATTATTTTTATACAATTTTTAATAATTTTCCAAAGTTAGGATAGGGGATTCCAATATCATTCTGACCTTGTCTCACTAAAATTCAAATATCTCATAATATGAAATTCTTTTGCTTACTATGTTTCTTCTATGAGAAACTAGACTCAAATATTTTTAATCTCATATTTTTTTCATCCTCTAATTCAATTTTCACAATTTATGGTGATTTTTCAAAGTTAGCCTACTACTACTGTCCAAACAGCAAGCAATTTTGACTTTCCGCCGAATCCCTTATTTATGTGTTTCGGGTAGACACCTGATTTTGTTTGATGCTAAAACAGTCCCCAAGCACTCCAAAGCCTATAATTGAACAAATAACACCATAATCAGTCTTACCTCATGATTAATCAGAATCCCGAAACCAAAATACTTACTTATAAAATGATAAACACTTACCGCAAAAACTTCAAAACGGTACGTTTACAAAAATCACGATGAGAGCCTTAATTCTTAGGAAATGCTGCTGCCAACACCTCAAAATTAGTCTATTGAACACAAAATAATCTCTTAAAATGATACCCAACAACTTACTGAATTTTCACTAGTGCTACTTAACGTTACGAAATCAAGAGAAAAGAATGGTTTAAGGGGGAACAAGGGAATTTCGGTAGTAGAGGAAAGAAAAGAAAAGATAATCGAGTAAGAAGGAAAGAAGAAAAAGAAATTCGGTAGAGATAGGGGAGAGAAAACGTTAGAATGATGGAGAGAAAAATGACTTTTTTTTCGAAAAAGGAAAAAGATTCACTCCTAAAATCGCTCCCTCACTTCCCACTACACATCCACCACTGAGAAACCAAGTTCAGCGCAACCCTTGCCGAAATTAGGAGCAAAAATACAACCTTTGCCGTCCCAAAAATTCGAACCCATGACTTCCCTCACACCAACACTCCACTTATCCACCAGACCAGCAGGCCCATTCTGTTAATTATTTGCCAACTTTTACTTAAAAACCTACTGACAAAAGTAGGGCTTATTCATAAAAATACCAAAATTTGCCCAAGTCCTGGCTTGGACTTGAGACCTCCCAAATACTCCTAGAATACATAACCACTAAAGCTGACAGATGTTTGTGTCACACATTCATAATACCCAAAATTAAAATTTTGGGGCATTACATTTTCAAAACGGGTCTGCATTCATGCATACATGAAAAAAGGTATCTTTGAAAAAAACAAACCACAAAATTTTGAAATTACTTTTTACAGGGAATAACGGAGTCCAAAAGTTCAATGCAAAGTCTATAGAAATAGTAACAACTTTAGTAAGAGTATAGAGATTATTGCATGAAACTTTAATGAAAGAATTATAAAATGTGAGAGCGTAAAATACTAAACAAAGTACTAAAAGCTCTTACTTGAAAATCATAGATTCATAAAACACAGAAATGAGCGCACGTTGAATGATAACTCATGGTAGGAGGGGCCATAGGAGCAATCTTTGAGGGCTCCAGTTGAGTCGACTGCACCATTAGGACCAAAACAGGATAATGAACAGAATGAGGTTAACAGTGAACCCACTACTGAGGGTGAGAATATGGAAAATGAGAATATTAATGATGACCATGTAAGAATGATCCAGTAACTCAGGTTTTATTAAGGGCTTTGAATAGGGTTGTTGGGGCTCCAACAGGAGGAGTTAGTTAGGGGACGATTGTTGAGAGGCTCCGCTCTAGTGGGGCTGAATTGTTTAGGGGTATTGCTGGAACTACTTCTACAGTGGATGAGTATTGGATTGAAATCGCTGAGCGGATTTTGGAGGATTTGGACTGCACTCTTTAGCAGAAACTTAATTGGGCCGTGTCATTATTAAGGGATGAGACTTGTCGATTGTGGTAATGAATGATTGGAGGTACGCTCCCAGAGTGAATTAATTGGACTTAGTTTTAGGATGCATTCCAGAGTAAGTTTATGTGCCCTCATTATGTGGAGGCTCGTCATTTAAAATTTATTGAGCTTAAACATGGAGACAAGATAGTTTCATGGTATGAGGCAAAATTTCTAAGGTTGAATCACTATGCATCTAGTATAGTGGCGTTTGAGTAAGAAAAGAGTTTCCATCTTCAGGAGGGTTTAAGGTATGACCTCAAGGTTTAGGTAGCTCCGCATCAAAAGCATGTGTTTATGAGTAGATTAAGCGCGTGTAGCATGAAAAGAAAGGGAAACAGAAAGATCAGCCCAAAAGAGAAACGTGCCCTACTGGCCCAAATTCACGATCTGTTAAGCGGGCCAGAAAGGCTAGATCACCGTAAAATATGGAAGCAATAGACCTTAGAGAAGGGCAGATTCGAGTTTTCCAATATTGCCAGAGACGTCATCCGGGCGAGTGTTGGAGGAGGATGGGTGCTTGTTTGGTATGTGGTTCGATAGAGCATAAGATTAGGGATTGTCCTCGTCGTTAGGATCAGGTGCAAGCTCCAGCTCAGAATTAAGGCCTAGTTGGGGGTCAAAATCAGAGAGGTAATCAGGGTGTGCAGTGGGGCCGTAATCAAAATAAAAATGGAAATGGTAATTGGGGTCAGAGAGCATCAGCTCAAGGTGCGAATCGAGTTGAGGGGAGACAACCTGCCTTGGTTTATGCAGCTAGGAGCTGAGAGGATAGAGATGTGGCTAACATCATAGCAGGTACCTTCACTATTTATTCGAGACCCTATTTTGCTTTGATTGATATAGGATCTACGTATTCATATGTTGCTTGTAATGTGGCTGTAAAATTGGATTCATAAAATAGTGTAAGAAATCTAACTAGTTTAGATTCGTAAAATAATTATAATTTTGACGAATGGTTTGAACCCATAAGTGGGCATTTGGGGGTTGGTTTAAAGGTAAATTGATTGAATTTATACTAAATTTTGGTTTAGGTTCGTATAAGAATTTATTAAGGAAAATTGAAAGATTGAAAGATTTGCTAGTATGCTACGAGGAAGCGAGAAATAAGGTGTGGGTCCTAAACCCATAAATTTATTTGATAATGATAAATGGCATGTTATATTTGATAATTAGCATGCTGATTGGATTGACTTAATAGCCAAATATTAATTTTGTGAGTGGCCAAACCAAGTACGTTTTGAGCCTTAAAAGATTGATGTGTTGACAAAATTACTAGTTTGACAGCATGAATATGTGATTGAGATTGCTATGCATAATTGTATTATGTGATATAAGAATGTAATTAAATGGTATGAATTATTGAGATATTAGGTTTATGCATGATTTAAATGCATGGAATATTTGCTATGATGTATATTCATGAGGTTGCTATTTATGCACAATGAAATTCATAAAGTATGTAAAATTGAATGATATGTAAAATTGAATGATATTGATAGATACCATCTTAATGGTAATTTGAAAGTTGGAACATTGTTTTCTTTTACCGAAAGTATGTGATTATTGAGGACATGTTGAACATGTCAAATAAATATGAAAAGTATTGAAATATTTATATGTATGAGTTTGTGTGACATATTGCATATGCATTGGGTTGGGATATTTTGTGGTTGGCGGAGGAGTTCCGTGGAGTACTGGCGGCATATTAAGTTTGTATATATTCATAGTCAGTGCATTATATTTGGAGTACCGAGGGGATTGGCGATTTTATCGCATATTATATGTTATTGGTGATTGTATCGCATTATTTGATATTCGATAAATTTTTTGCATTTTTGATTATTGGTGGTTTTACCACATTGAGCTATGCTCACATTTGTTAGAGTTTGGCAGATGAGTTTTAGGGAACTCGTGGTGTGTAGCGAATGGTATGGGTAGGATCTTACATGTGCATCTGTCACGATCATGTGCATTTTAATTGTTATTGATAATATTTGAATGTGCTATGGGTATCTCTATAAAATTGCTTGAATGAATGCTTAATGCATGTTTGTTTAGTCTTACACTGAGCTTTTTAACTTACCTTATTACCTTAACTTCTCAGGTAATGAACGAATAGAGAACTTATATGCGAAATGAGGAATTTCGATCCCTCGCGCATGCAAGCTCCGTTTCATCACTTCATACTTTTTGGTAAATTGAACAACTTTACCCTCGACAAAGGTCTTGAAAAAAAGTTTTCGTGGTGGACAGCGGGGTAATAATCGACCATCAACTTCTCACATTCTAAGCATATTCGACGAAGAAAAGAAAAGAAACGAAAATGCAAAGAATTTATTTTTTACCTTCAGAAAGATCTCCAGTTGATTTCAATTTCAAGAGTGAGTAAGCGTAAATCTTAGGTATCTGGAAAACCTCTCTTTTAAAGAAAAATTTCCCCACGTCTTGATGGTTTGAATAGCTGAAAAGTTCTAACACATTGAAATCCAACGACTGACGCGTATCACACAAGCTTCAATAAATATGAAATGATGGTTCTAAGGAGTGCCACTTTAGAACACTCTTTAGGCCTAATAGGGGGACTATTGTTATACATTAGTAATCACCAATCCGAGTCCTAGATAAGACTTGGGTAAGCTACCCGTGACCCGAATAGGTCCCACTAAATGCTTGAGTGCGAGGCGAACCACGAGAGGACCATAGGGGAGTTTGTTGATCTAGTTCTCAAGGCGAGCTCACGAATCCAGCTCGCACAAACTGAGTGACGATTGTGGCCCTAGTTCGCATATACCCAAGGTGCTCGCTAAAGGCCCAAGGTGCTCATAGAAGGGAGATCACGTGTTATGCAGGTGACCCAGAGTGAAACATGTGTCAAATGGGCCTAAAACCCGCTTAGAATGTCAGTCCCAAGTATAGAGAGGACCACGTACACTACAGGCGACCCAAGGCGAAACATGTGTCCAGTGGGCCTAAAGCCCGTTCAGAATGTCAGCCCCAGGTGTAGAGAGGACTATGTACACTATAGGCAACCCAGGACAAAACACGTGTCTAGTAGGCCTGGAGCCTACGTGGAATGTCAGTTCTAGGAACGATGGAGTCGAGACAAAACAGTGGGGTCAGGTTGTGATCTGTGATAATATAAATACCCGAATTCTCCTGTTGATGAGATACGAGACAAAATTACTCAACAATATATATACAAGAATTAGTGGGAGAGAGAAAACATTTTCTCCTATTCTCCACCCTCCCAAATCAAGAAATAAAAGAAAACAACGTTTCTTTCTCATCTCCTCCATTCTCAAATCTAGCTAAAGAATTAGGTGAGTTATTGTACAAAATTTTACTTGAATTTTTGTTAAAAGATGATAGGTAACGATGACCCATTACTCAATTTAGTGAATTGATAAGCTTAGATGTAGTTTTCTATACATAGGAAAGCTTAAGAAAGTTAGGTTTAAAGGTTAATATTCATGTTGGCTAGTATGAATTAAGATTATAGTAAAATAATTTAAGATTGTAGTGAAAAGTGTTATATTAAGCTTGAATTAAGCTTAAATTTATATAATTAATTTTGTGATAATAGAGATTAAATTGAATAAATTGAAAACTGTTGAAAAAGTATGCCATGAATTGAAAGCTAGAAGTCCCTATACTATATTTGTTAAGTCAGATTTAAATTTGATTAGATAGATCACAAAATATAGATGTTTCGAGTACTATGGTCGTAAAGGACTATATTGAATTAAATACATTCATGTTTGGTTTAGTTGAATTGTGTTGAATTATGTGATTAAAGAAGTTTTGTAATTGTATTATTGAACGTAGCCAAAGATGATGCTAGAACGTCAAAGGCGAAAGGAAAGGAAAAGAAACAACAGAAGTTGTATAGCTCTTGCGATTTGTGCTTCTATAATTCAATTTAAAATTGCTTTCATAGATTAATTAGTTGTTATAATCAATAAGACTATGCATCAAGGTAATGATATCTTTCCCTATAAACTTTGAATAATAAATTCAATTGGTGATATTTGGAATTTGTGATAAAGATTTAAAGTTGTATTTATTATGTCTATAAATGTTGAGATGTTGATATCATGATGATATGTACTACAACGATGACTATGATGTTAATGCCCTGTTAAACGATGTCAGACGTTGTTCGAGTATAGTTGACATGCCATAGGGTTATCGATATAGTAATTTAAAGTCATCGTTGTCGGGTAACTCAGGATGGTAGAATATATAAATTTTAAAAGTCATCATTGTCGAGCAACCTTGGATGATAAAAGAAAATAGATCTGAACATTTGTCCTAATGTCTATTGTCGAATACTAGGGGCTAAAATGAATTAGTATTGAAATAAATATTGAAATGTGAAGCGAATAAGGAAATTTGAATAAAAATGATTTGATAAGTTTATATAGTAAATATTAATGTATTGGGACTTGTATAAATTATTTTAGTTGTTCTTAATATAATGTATTTGAATTATATTATCACCACTGAGTATTCAATACTCAACGTACGATTTTGTTTATTTTCGTGCACAAGTCTCGGATGAGGATTTTTGTAAGTTGAAGTGTCGATGCATCTATTCTCAACAACTCAGCTCGAGAATCATTTTACTACCTCTTTTGTATGTATATATGTGTTTGAGTTGGAATGGCATGTACCAAGGTTGTTTTGGCATGTTGTTCAAATGGTATTTTTCTATATTTGAAATTTGGCCTATGAACTTTATCTTTTATTTAATAGATAATTATGCTAGTTTATATAAGTTTGATTATGAGAAATAGTAGGTTAAATAATGATAAATTGATGTTTATGATTTGATGATGTTTGATTGTGTTTATATGTGTTAGATTGATGATATTACTTTGTTGTAAAGGTTAGGTATACTTAAGGAATCATTTGGTATAGTTTGGACTCTTAAAATTATGCATTTAGGGAAAATTTATTATTAAGTCTCGAGACAACATGAACATGTCTCGAGACAACATGAACATGTCTCAAGACCATAAGAATGAAATTTACCTTATTTTTCAATCTACATGGTTAGTGTCTCAAGACAAGTGAACTTCGAAGGTAAATTAATTTTGCCTTGCTTTAGGTCTCGAGACAAGAACCCCTTGTCTTGAGACATCTAAACATCAAAGCTAAAATAGGAAAATAATGGAGGTTGGTTTCGAGACACAATTTTTAATGTCTCGAGATAGTCTAACTTCGAAGTAAAAATACTTAAAATACATTGAAACTTGTCTCGAGACAAGAAGCCTTTTGTCTCGGGACTCATCATTAAAATTTGATAATGGAGTTTGGATTCGAGTTCCAACTCTTAAATTGACTTAGTATCATCCCATAACTCGATGAATTAAATTATTATATATCTATGAAATTAAGATTGTGATTGAAATGAATGATTGTTTTTATATGAATAATGTTTATGTTTTAAATGATATGATAATAAAAAAGTAAGTTAGCCTGAGTTGCTTCGGCAATGTAATGTGATATCACACTTGGATTCGACGATCAGGTCGGATATGAAGTGTTACATTTAGTATAATATAATTATAATGATTTTATTAGTGATGTTTCTATTACAAAATTACGTTCGTAACAAATTATTAATAAAAAATAATTATAATTATAATTAATATGTTTTTATTATCAATGTAATCATTATTATCACTTAATTAAACTTTGAATATATATTAAATTACACTTTTTATTTTAAATTAATTATCACTTAATTAGTGTTATAGTTATATACCAATTAAAACTAATATTTAGCACTATAAATAAATGCATTAATAAGACATTTTCATTCAAAATAACATTTAAAGAATTACTGAAAAAAATCACATTTTAGCATTATTTATTAGGTATTGTTTCCATCGTAAAAAAAAAAGAAGTAGTATGATTTTCTTTATCATTTGAGGATTTAGTTATTATTATTTGATATTAGATAGTTTTATTATTATTTGATTTTAGTAATATTTACACAATTGTGAATGTTGTTTACCATTCATTGTGTTGATGTAATGTTTCTTTGTAGGTGAAAATTTGAATTTAAATAACAACTTATTTTATCTAATTACTTAATATTTTACCTTTGGTTGCTTTTCAAATTTTTTTATTTCAATTACTTTTAAATGTTATTTTATTCTATAAATTATTTTTCCAAAATTAATAGGCTTAAGATCAATTCTTATTAAATTAGAAATATATATTTTAAAATTAAAAAAATATATTATTTAATAAACTTTAAAAGAAAATAAGTAAAAGAAAAATAAAAGGCATGTGAATTTTGGGTGTTGGGCAATAAATGGATAATAGTTAGGCTCTTAATCTACATGGCAAAAATTGTCAATATTTAGAATTTATGTGGTGGCTGTGAAAAGAAGAGACAAATATAAAAGTTTGCGAAATGAAGTTAAAAGGGTCCAATGGGTTGTTACTTAATGATTTGGAAAATCAAGATTTGACACTTAATAAAGGTAAAGAGGTTTGTGACAAACGAGAAGAGGGCAGATTATAGTCAAATCAAATGAATTAACTAAGTCACTATAAGGACAATGAAACCCCATTGTTTAAAATCTTTGTCCCTCAAAGAGGAACCTCCCCTAATTGCCTTTGTCTTCAAAAAAGAAGGTTTATGCTCCTAATGTTTTCCTTTGATAGACTTTATGGGTTGCTAGATTCCAACTATCTTCAGCCAACATTGAAGACTTACTAAACAGATATTGGGGGTCCATGGTTTTGTGGCACAGTCATGTGGAGACAGGTTAGCAAGCTAAGCCCATAAATTAATTTGAAAATTAAAAAGTGTAAATATTGAATTTGAATTTAAAATATAATAAATAGCAACTTTAAAGGTGAATTTATGCATAATTGAGCTTTGCAACCGTTTACAAAATGCTGAGAATTCTTAGGGTGCCAAGCCCGACATAAACTCGATGGATTAAACCAAGTATATATTATAAAATTAATATATAAATTTAAGAAAATATAATTAAAACACAAAGTACCTCTAATATTAACATTTTAGTAAATACATAAAGATGAAACGAGGTTTTTTATCACCCCCAGTGGAGCCCATGAAATGGCAAACCCAAAACTATTGACAAGTTTTCATGGGCTAACATCATCATATGAAATGGCCAATTTAATTTATTTGCTACACACTGTAGAAAGTATAAAACTCTCCATCCATAAATTAAAGAGAAAATTTAATGAACTAAAATTTAATGTTGAACTAAAAGCCCTAAAACTTTTCTAGAAAAAGAAAATTATAACTTTGAAAATCTAATTGGTTTTGGGTAAAGATTAAAAAGTTTAAATATACGTAGCAGAAGATGGTATTCGTTTCTTTTATTTTAATAATAATAAAAAATATTACCAACGTAGTATATCATTTGGATTATTTACTAAAATAATAATAACCCGTATGATCCTACGAATCTTGGCAAGTCCCACTCTTGCGACAAGCTCGTTAAATTTGGTGTGCGTTGGCCAACTTATCATCAATGGATGGGGATTTAGGGCCATAATGTACCAAAAAATTTCAGTCCCTTACAACTCTGACATTACAACTGATGGGACTTTGCGGCCATCCTTCCCAATGCAAAAAAAAAAAAAAACTTAAATTGTTATAGGAAAAAATATTTATGGTCTTTTTGGATCGGGTTTTTTTATAATAATATTATAAAAAAATAAAAAATAATTAAAATATTATAAATTTTTTATTTACCAAAATATTATAATTATTTTATTATTTATCAAAATATATAAAAAAATAAAAAAACCTGCAAAATCTGCACCGAAAATGACAAGAGTCTGATCAGGCCAATGGCATTGGTGGCACCAAAGGTGCCAAAGCCATTGGCATTGGTGCCAAAACCATTGGCGGCACCAATGCCATAATAGGGGGGTTGGTGGTGGGGGGGGGGAGGAGAGGGAAAGAAAGGAAGGAGAGGAAAGAAAGAAAAAGAAGGAAAGAAAAGGAAAGAAGAAGAAGAGGAAATGAGAAGAAAAAAGAAAGAAAAAGAAGGAAAGAAAAGGAAAGGAGAAGAGAAAAAAAAAGAAGAAGAGGGAAGGAAGGAAAAAAAAAGAAAAAAAAGGTAATTTTTTTATAAATTTAATTTTTTGTAATATTTGTGTGCTAAAAATTTATGTATGTATATTATACGTATTTTATTATTTTATTTAGCATATATATTTTATGAAATATATTTAGAATGAAAAAATTAATGGTATGTAAATTGTATGTTGATTAGGGCTTTTTTTTATGAAATTTACTTAGGAAGTTGAAATTAGTTATTTTAGGAAAATAGCATTAAAAGTAAAATGATAAAGAAATATGTTTAAGAAAACATAAAATACGAAAAGAAAAAACGAAAATTGTATATTCACCGAAAATAATAAAATGCGAAAAAATGCGAAAAATGTACATGTAATAAATTTCAAACATAATAAATTGAAATAATGTAAAATTATAAAATTAAAAATTACAATATTTTTTAAAATAATAAAATACGGATAAAAAAATACGAACAAATGGCCGAAGTAAGAGTGTATTAGTAAATTTTAAAAAAAAATTCAGAAATAATTAATACAAATAATTGAAACAAAAAGTAATGAAATAATATAAAACAATAAAATACGAAAATAATATATTTTTATTGAAAGTAATAAAAATCGGGAAAATAATAATACGAGTAAAGGGCAGAGAAAAGAGTTTTTTTCAGGTTTTTTTCGGGTTTTTTACCAAAATATTACAAAAAAATAAAAAATACAAAAATATTATAATTTTTTTTATTTACCAAAATAATAGAGGGAAAAAAAGAGGGTGATGGAGGGGAATAAAAAAGCGGCACCAATGGAGAGGAATAAAAAGGCGGCACCAATATTGGCTAATTGCCTTTTAATCCCTCCTTATTTATTATTTTCTTTTATTCCCCTTCAACACACTAAATTAATAAATTTCAAACATTATGCACTGAAATAATGTAAAATTATAAAAGACTAAGTTTATGATATTTTTTAAAATAATAAAATGCGGAGAAAAAAATACGAACAAATAGCGGAAGTAAGAGTGTATTACTAACTTTTTTTAAAATTCAGAAATAATTAATACAAAATATTTCAAAGAAAATGTATTGAAATAATATAAAATAATAAAATACGAGAATAATATATTTTTATTTAAAGTAATAAAAATCGAGAAAATAATATGAGCAAAGGGCAGGGGTAAGGGTTATTTTCTTACACCAAATTAATTTAAATAACACACTAAATTAATAAATTTCAAACATTATGCACTGAAATAATGTAAAATTATAAAATTAGAAATTATGATATTTTTTAAAGGAATAAAATGAGGAGAAAAAAATACGAATAAATGGCCTTAGTAAGATTTTTTTACTAACTTTTTTTTCAACTTGCAGGCATCGTAATGGCTCGATTGATTAGAAACAATGAACACATATTGATGCGGCTAATAACGAGGTATGATTTTTTATTTGTTAATCACGAGTTCTATTTATTTAAAAAGGATATACGCAGTATATACAAATAAATTATGTTATCGTAATATTTTTTTCTGTAATTTAACACTATCAGGACTCGTTCCGAGTATTAAGGGGCCGTGTGAGTGTTTTAAAGAAAGCTCCGGATGCACGATTGATGCCGTACTTGGAGCTAGCCGGATTTGGGTCAGTAGTATTGATCCGGTCCTCCGACTTGCGCTTTGATTTATTATCTGCACTAGTGGAGCGGTGGTGCCCGGAGACTCACACTTTCCATTTTCCTTGCGGGGAGTGCACGATTACCTTGGAAGATGTTGCATTGCAGCTTGGGCTCCCAATTGACGGGAGTCCCGTAACGGGAGTATCTTCATTTACCGATCCGGCTGCACTTTGTTATCAACTCCTAGGAGACTCGCCAGGGGACGGTAAGTCATATTTTTCCGGCATAAAATTTACATGGCTGAAAGCCATAATTGGACAATTATCAGCGACCGCCACTGAAGGTGAGTTGATGTGCGTTGCTCGAACATACATCATGCATATGGTAGGGGCAGTACTCATGCCTGAAGCAAACGGCGACAGTGTGCATTTGATGTACTTGCCCCTGCTAGCTGATTTGTCCACTGCTAGGTCGTATAGCTGGGGTTCCGCCGTCCTAGTAATGCTGTACCGAGAGCTTTGTCGGGCGACAAAGCCGGATGTTTCCGACATCGGCGGATGCCTCATACTGCTGCAGTCCTGGGCGCTTTACCGGCTGTCATTTTTGGCATCCGTTAGTCACCAACCGTATCTGTATCCATTGCCACTTAGGTGATAAAATATAAATTGTCATTATTTGTAGTCATAATATATTGACTAATGTTACCAACCCTAAACCCTATTATTTTTTGTAGGTGGACTGTTCGTCTAGGCATCGGGAAGACGTATGATGTCCCAATACACCGTCTCATGATTGAACAGCATGCCCGGGAAGGGGTAACCTGCTATTCTAATATTCATGACATCTATTCTATTTCTATATCTTACTCACATGTTATGGCTCTAACTCGTTACAATGTTATTAATCATGCAGTTTATATGGATGTCATATCGGAGGCCAGAAATTACAAATGTTGTACCCTCGTCTGCATACGTTGATTCCCACATATAGTGCACTAACGCACCAATTATCAATTTCAACGTAGTCAAGTGGTATCACGGAGACCGAGTGCTACGGCAGTTTGGATGCATCCATCCTATCCCGGATCCGCCGTGCCAGTTGGGGGAAGTTCACGGCATGACAAAGAGAGGAAGATTTCAATTGGATTGGGGAATTCAGCACCAGAAATTTGTGGCACTATGGAATGATAGATTGCGTCGAATACCTCAGATGGTTATGGCTACCGACCCGCAACCATCATTAGAGTATATACAATGGTATTATGGTTGCAGGAAGCCATATTTACTTGGAGGCCAATCAACTGTAATCCCCCCGCACGTGCAGCAACTTGGGGGATTGGACGCAGGGAGCCCGGTGGATCCGGATCCGATGGCATATTATCCTTCGCAACCAGCAGAGCCCAAGCAGGAGCCCCAGCCAGATCCCGAACAATCACAGTCAAATGTGGATTCACATGACTATTGTCCGGATTTGACGGTCGGTAACTATTTTCTGAGCTTCGTAGAGGGCGAATACGCCTACGAGTATGAACTGTTTGGATCTTACCCGCCGCAGTACGGTATGCCAGGCCCGTCCGACCCGTATTCGTAGCATCATAGGACTCATTCCGGTTCAAGTTCGTCGGCGGCGAATGAGCCACAGGACTTTTCCTTTATGTACGCCACACCCCCACCTGCGCCGAATGATGTGTTGGTCGTCGCCCAGGACGTGATCGTCGACCTCCGCGTAGGTATACCCCCAGGACAACACCATCGAACCATCAATTTTAGGGGTTTAATGCACTTTTTGTATAAATTTAATATTTCTAATTTAATTTTTTCTTACTTCTGAATTTTTTTGTATAAATAGAAATTATTCTATTTATTCTTGGCATTAAAGCTGAATCCAATTATGAATGCCTCAATTTTCGATATAATTTTAATAATTCCAAATGCGCACATGGTATTTTATAACTTAATTTGAATACAATTTAAGCGTAAGCATAAGCCGAATAATAAAAATTATTTCAAATCAATTATACTTTTTATAACAATATGCATAAAAATTTTACAGTATTGGGTCAATTCCGACCTGATCCGAACGACTGTCCAACATGAAAGTTTCGGTTAGGGCATTTATTTCGACTATGACCACTTAACCTGCATATTCCACAACGCTTTCCGTTTGATTTCTCCTTAATGTCCATCTCATTACGGATTCTACTTGACTGCACACGACCCCTTGGATTCCTCCGTAGCCCTCTGTCTGGGAAAAGCTCGAAAGTCATCGGCGGTACCTCCCACGTAGATAGGTCAGGCTGGACGGGGAACTCATTCTCCCAGACACGCAATGTGCGCTCCAGCGTATACACATCATCGACTAATTGTTCAGCATCAATGTTGACTTTAGCACACGCTGTCACGACATGCGCACAGGGATAATGAAGTGTTTCGAACCTCTTACACTCGCACCGTCTGTTCCGGAGATCAACTCCGTATGACCTAGTTGGTATACCAGGTCGACGACTGATGGTTTCAGTAACTCGAAACGTTTCCAGTCGTCATGAATATATTTCCACGTTCATTGACCTCGCCAACCGATGGTTTACGACCATTGCATCCCTGACATGTTCAACAAACACATGTCCCGCCTGAATCTAGTCGACTTGCTGTCGACCCATTCTTGACATCAAAGTAGCTAGCCTGTAGAAAGTAGCAGAAAATACTGATGCAATCGGAAGATGACGTGTTTTCAACAAGACAGCGTTGATCCCCTCCACTAAGTTTGTGGTCATTTAGCCATAACGAAAGCCTTCGTCAAAAAATTGAGCCCACTGTCACGGCTCCATTGTGCCCAACCATTGTCGGAAAGATGTGTTTGTCTACCCCTCCATGTTACTCTCAAGTCAGATCATTCTTTGCCAGAAAATATGTGGCTCTAACTCGTACGTTGCATACGTATTAAGAAAAAATAAGTTCTAGTAAGTCGATAACATTAAACATTACAACTTATATTCAAAAGATAAGGTTATCATTTACCCATTGCCACGACTTGTCTCTTCTAGTCTGCATTCTTATAATCTTTATGGAAGTTAGACGCAATGTGACGAATGCAGTAAACGGATCTCCACGGCATACTGGAACGCCTAATAGCTGCAATTAAACCCTTCCCTCTATCCGAGATGATGCAAATGTTATCGTTCCTAATAATATACCTCCGCAGATTTGTGAGGAAGAATTCCCAAGACTCCATGTTCTCTTTATCTACGATAGCAAATACTATCGGGAGACGTTTCTGTTACCGTCTTGAGCAACTGCAAGAAGTAGGATCTGTGTATATTTTCCATACAGCCAGGTCCCATCCACCTGCACAAGTGGCTTGCAGTGGGGAAATGCCCGCACACATGGATCGAACGTCCAGAACATCCGATGGAAAATCCTTTTTGCCGGCTGTAACTGGTCATCCGGGCCGTAATATGGCCTTGTCTACAACTCAATCACAGTCCTCGGTACGTACTCCCTCATAGCATCTATCCAACCTTGAAGCTCGTTATACGATGAATCGTAATCCCCATACAGTTGGTCCATCGCCATCTGTTTAGCTATCCATGCCTTCTGATATGAGACTCGATATTGGAATCGTGCTTGCATTTCGACAATCAGTACCGAAACTTTAATGGTCGACATGTCCTTCACCATTGGCATGATACACGTACAAATAGTTTTCGAATCAAGTTTTCCATGATCTTCTGTCATACGTGTTGATGTGCATGTATGAGGACCAACAAATTTTCGTATCTCCCACATCTAAGAACTTCTAATGAATGCAGCTCGTACCCGCCAATTCAAGCCTTCCGCTGCCTTCCAACACTCCCTAACATATATTGTCGGAGTATACACGGAGACTTTATAATCCACCGATATATTCATGCTGTACCGTTTAATGGCATATATGTACTCTTTTTTACAGCTGAATCTCTGGCCTATGAATAACTCCTCATCATCAAATGTTACGGCCAGCCCGCGAGGATGAACTATTTTAGGGTACTCCGGGAACTCAGCTACATACGCTGCGTCGGGGTCTATGAGCGGCATGTATGGCCTAGGATTATTGTGTATCAAAATATGCCGCATTCTGCTCCCCGACCGAAGAAGCGTTAATGCCTTCATCATCAATATCATCAGGTACATCGTCTACATCGGGATCACCGTCACTATCGACCTCTTTATCCCAATGATCGCCACCACCTTCTTCTTTGCCACCACATTCTTCTTCACCCCCAACCATATCAACATCGAGTGTAATATTCAGGTCGATACCGATCCCACCCATAGTTGATTCACTATCAACGTATGATATTGGAGCCACCATCCACGGTTCTTCAGCCCCGTCTTCATTATCAGATGCATTAACATCTTCATTTTGCTCCATACCGACTAACTCAGCAAATAAGTGAATCGGTGCATTCTTCTCACTCCCATTCCCACAGTAGAGATCGACCATTGTCTCTACGTCTTCGTTGTCTACAAGTTCCATTTCGACGAATTTGACCGGATTTGTCAAAACTGGAAACTTGTAGAAAATTTTTGATATCCTTCTCCCACAACGTCTAAGAATTTTTGCATTAATCCTTGCCTTCATTTCATCGAACGATACATTTCTATTAAATCTCATTGCTATTTGTTGTCGATATTCAAATACACATCCAACACTTGTTGTCAAGATGACTCTATCGAAATAAACGCATACAAGAAACTTAGCATCCATCTTCAATATTTAATCTGTCAAAAAAAATCTCATAAAAATTCTCGAATGGTAAATAAATTACTAATCCTAATAACTAACACAATAATTTTATACTCAAAATAATACACACTAAAATTATTAATTAGAGTTTTAATAAAAATAATAACTAACTAACTATAATAATAATACTAGTTTTTTACTAACTAGTTTATATTGGTAAATAAAAATAATAACTAACAATAATAATAATACTAGTTTTTTACTAACAATAAGACTACTAAGTTACATCTTAATACATTAATAACATCTTAAACTAACAACAACAACAACAACAACAACAACAATAATACTAACTAAAACTATCAATTTGAGTTTTATTAATCTTAATAACTAACCTAAAACAAAAAATATTACAAAATATAAAAAAAAAATAACAACAATATAATCAATTATTTTTTAAAAAATACCTTCTTTTTCTCTTCTCTTTTTCTCTTCTTTTTCGCAACACCTCTTTTTCTTCTTTTTTTTCTTCTAATTTTTCTCCCTTCAGCTGGACAGAGGTCGTGTTTATAACACGAGTAGTGCCGCCAATCTGTATGGCACCATTGGTGCCGCCAATGGCTTTGGCCTGATCAGACTCCTATCATTTTCGGTGCAGCTTTTTGCAGGTTTTTTTTTGTTTTTTGTTTTTTTATATATTTTGGTAAATAATAAAAATAATTATAATATTTTGGTAAATAAAAAAAGTTATAATATTTTGGTTATTTTTTTATTTTTTTATAATATTATTGTAAAAAACCCGTGTTTATCTCTAATATAATGTATTTAGTTTTTTTTTTGTCTCAAGTTACAAATTTGTTACAATATCTAATCTCACAGTCACTGTTAATTTTATACTAATCGTAAGTAAAAACATTGCCCATCCAAAAGGACCCTTAATGTCAAAACCAATATACACTATTTATTTCATATTAATTTAGTAAATAAACCATAAGGTATATTATTTTGGTAATTAAAATAATTAAGATCGATATTTACAAGCAATTACAAGCAGTGATAGCAGTAGTGGTTAAGAGTAATGCCAATTATTTTAAGGATTAGTGATGAACAAAGTAGAAAAATAAATGACACACGATATGTTTAAGCGGTTCGATTTCCCTATATTTAGGGGTTTTGCCTAGAGAGATAGTTCATTATCTTGGCAACTTCTACAACAAGTGATTACAACCTCTAACACTTGTTGAAAAAATTCAGTTTAGAAAACAGATTTGTTACAAACCGAAAAATTAAAATATTCTAAAATCGAGTAATTGTGTTATTTATAGTAATAAACCTTACTAAATTAGTACATATGTTTTCGGCTAAACGGTCTAGTAATTTCCTAGATTTCAACCAACACGATTTTCTCTTATATTCTTGAAGGTTTACTAGTGGTCTCTAAATTCATGAATTGATCTCGCACAATGAAAACTATTAATTTTCTAGTGGGAAAAATTAATTTTTCTCTACAAGCTAGAAACATGATACAAAATCTCACAAAAAATAGAATTTACTTAGAAAAAATTTACTAAGTTTCGTCAGAGTAATTGCGCTTAACGCATGTCTTTATGACCTAGCCCACAGTCTCTATTTATAAAGAAAAATCACAAGAGTTCTAGTTGAAAAAGATATAACAAAATAATAATATTTTAATAGAAAATACATATAGTCCCAATCCCCTTTTTGAGACCTAGTGTCCTGCCCATTACATATGGGATGGGCCTGTTGGGCTCATTTGATTATATGTGCTATCTGGACTTTAAACTAACTCATCTAAGTTATCCAATCTAATAACAAATTTTCTATTCTCAACATATTATTTATTTAGTTAAAATAAATTTAAATAATTCCCATTGTTAAACCCAATTCTAATTCCGTTGTAGTAATGACGACTTTAACGTATTAAAATCTATGAATAAATAAATTTAATTGTCTCATTCAATAAAGCTACGATGACTAAATACTTTAATTTCCACTTTGAACTTCAATTATTTAATTACAATAAGTTAAATAATAATTTGAAGAAATTATATTAATCTCTAAGTCATCTCTTGTTCATAGTAAGAAAACACATTCATTGTAGATAGTGATACATGCGATCTATTTCCCTATTTCGTCATTTTCATTCATTCATTTTATCGGTTCAAATGCAATTCATAAAGGGTTGTGTTGAGCTAGGGGACAGACCGAATGAACATATACAATTAGGGCTCAAATAATTTGTAATTAAGTTTTGACTGTTCATCTATTAATTACAACATTATTTAGTTATGGAGTCAATCCACTAAAAGTACCATGACTGATATTTCCCTTATTATATACCATTATGAAAGCAACTTATTATATGCTCATCTAATGGCCTTGTCATATGTGTGTTACCGTCATAGGGTATCCTTAATCTCTTTGGGTAAAATTTGTTCACCCAATATGATCTTATTTTGTCTCATGGTAACCATTACATCTTTCATCATAAAAAATTCAATTACTAACATATATTAATCAAATCATTTTTACTAGAGAAATGACTCGTGGCCACTTTACTTTTCCATCAACCATATTAATGCCTATGAGAAGATATCATTTACCCTGTATTGGGCTATGAATTCCACTATTGTAAATAAAGTCATACCATGTAGAACTTGTATGCCTAACGTACTAGCTTTTGGCTCTATTAGCAATTGAACTTGAGCTTTTAATACATCAAAATATATGAGTCTTACACCTATAGTCAGAAACTTACTTAAGATTAAGGTAAACCATATTATGAAAGTCACAAGTGAATAAATCCATAAATGAATCTAGGATGAATTCAACTTGAGTCGTATCTAATGTGTTTTTAGTCTAGACAATCACACATACGTCTCTATCTTCCAGGAGTCACCAACTCCGATGCTCAAGACAAGCTATCTCCCAGCCTAGACTTGATAGACAACATAATAGTCCACTGAATTGATTTGCTCAATCTTGATTCTTCAGACTATGGACCATTTAGATTACCTACTAATATAACTTTTTTTTTCGCATCATAATCCGACCACATGATTCAACTTGATATCAGTTAAAAGTTAGGTAATCAGCGAGGCAATATTTTCTAATAAAATTTGCTAATTACATGCTTAAAATAATCGAGGAAAAATGAAAAACACAATATGTAAATGATGGAATTTCATGAAACTAATCTATTCCAAAAAATTACAAACATATATGACAATAGCTACACCAAAGGCACTATATTTGATGTGATTTCCAGAGACTTAATATAGTTTAGAAAATTGCTTGTTTCAAAGGATCGTCTTGAAAAGGTTCAAAGGTTGGTGGAAACCATGACTTGTAACACTTGAATATTTTACGGAGCCAGAGTTATAATCGAACTCGACCCGTGTAAATTTGACAAATGCTAGAACCTTGGTATAGTGAAGATGTCACAGTTCGGGGTGGTAAACTAAGTGAAAAGTCAAAGGGTTGAACGCCACAAATTCGAAGGAAGTTTGATAAGTTCAAATAAGTTTGGTTAAAAACCTTGGAGAGAAATGATCACAAATAAAAGTCTTTTGTGTTAAAATGGTCTAGCAAAAATATCCCACTTACATGATTTATATACGCCCTTAAAATGGCCATTCAAATTTGACATAAAATTAATTCACATTAACATAAGCACATTCACACCTAGCACTTAAGTTGTTCACACTCAAACATCAATGTGCTCACACTCCATGAAGTAACCTCGGTTCATGCGTGATGTTTGGTGCATGCTTGGCTGAATAAGTGTGATGTCTCTTCACTTGGGCATTCATTCATGCTTAGATAGGAAGTATTCATCCAATTCAATGTAGGTGCAGCCCTTTAATTTCCAAAAATCTCCCTTGGCCGAATGGATTTTGCATGGCTCACGCATCACTTAAATTGAAGTTTTAATGTGCCTTGAATACATGAATTGGCAGCATAAATCTCTTAAATCCTCCCCCTATTTTGGTTAATGTATGTTCTACTTTAATGGTCGATTTAATGAGGCACATCTCCCTTGTTTGTTAATGAAATCTTCCTCACCAAGGAATGCATGAAGGCATGTACTTGGCCCTTCCATACAAATGGTTTCACGTATCTTCATAATGGCTTAAATGTGTTGGTTCCATGAATGTTCCTTATGCATACATTTCAACATTAAAGCTGGTCCACCAAATGGTCACCTATAATAAATGTAAATAGACATAATTTACAACAATCACAATGCACACTTCGGCTAAAACACTTCACTAAACTAAACACTCAACTTAGTCTCTAGATGCACTCGCACATGACACCATATGAACAATTGAATCAATCAAGCAACATGCTATAAGTAACACACACATAAATAACATGACTTAAGGTAAAAGCGATAGCATACATAACACACTTCACACGCATATAACTAACACAAATATGACACAATCTCACGCATAAACATATAATAACATCAAACACTTAAAAATATAATGCATGATAAAATCTATGGATAAAACAAAATAATAATATCTAGCACGTTAGATCAACAAAATATGAAAATAACAAACAAAACATTCGTTTGAAGAATTTCCTTTTAGTTTTGGGCCCCTCGCGCTTGGGCCAATCTCGAGATCTCCAAAGTGCATCGTAACATGATGTGACCGGAATCACATCAATATCTTAACAACACTCACTAGACTAGACTCACTTTTACACCTAAGATCTAGACAACTCTCCTCTAAGTTTTTCCTTTGAAAACTTAGTACAAAAACCAAGTAACTTGAATTTTCACTCAAGGCACTCACAAGAGTTCCTCAACGAACAAGAATAAGTGCTCTCAGATAGGGGTGAGCAAAACCCGATTCGATTAAAAAAATTGAAAAAACTTCAAAATTTGAGTTAATCACCAGTTATTCGAGTTATTTGAGACAACTCGAAAAAGTAATTCGAGTTTCGAGTTCTAGTTGAATTGAATTTTACAATTAAAAAAATCGAATAATTCGAATAATTCGAATAACAAATTTGTGTAAATACCCTTTTAGTCATTGCCAATTTTGGAAATGAGCAAATTGGTCTTTCTCAACAAAAAATACAAAAAAATTTAAAATAATTTTAAAAAATTCAAAATACTTTTTAAAATTCAAAATATTTATATAAATTCTAAAATTTTATATTTTTAAAAAATTATAAAGAATATATAAAGAAAGTTAAAAATTTAAAATTTTTCTAAAATAATAATTTTGGGGACCTAAATAAGTTAATTTATGATTCAAGCTTATCATACTAAAGTATCATATTTATTATTATTTTGCTTTGAAAAAGTTTTCAAATATATATGATTTCAAACTTTAATATGGAATTAGTTATATTGTAACAATATTTTAATTTGAAAGGTTTAATTTTTTAATTTAGCTCAAACAATTTCACTCGATTCAAAAAAAAAAAAATTCAGATCGAGTTAGGATGATAAAACAAGGCTTGTCAACTTGATTAACTCGAAATGTTTTCACTTGATTCAATTCGATTCGACTCAATTCGATCGAACGGTCATCCTTACTCTTAGACTTGTACAAAACCTATACAGGTCTCTTAAATTTATAAGGAATTTAGACTTGATAACATATTATGTAAATTACAATCAATCTTCCCATAAAACTAGTAAGATAAGAAACATAAATAATATCTTTAATGAGCTCAAGATAAGTCTTGAATCTTCAATATATGCTTCCCAATCTCACCAAAGTTGGGAAATCGATTTTCTTGATCCAATCTAAACCAATCTCTAGGATAAGTTGCTATAACTAGTTAGGGTATCATAGATGGACCTATAGTCATCCAAAGTATTAACAAGAATCAAAGCTTGGTTGATCAATTAAATTATTTCTAAAGTCGTAGAATTTTCTTCTGATTCAAATGCAGTCTGATCGAGATTTTGTTGAGCTAGTAGAGGGACCAATCAGACATACACAATTAGGCTTGAGCAATTGCAATTATGTCTAGAAGTATCGTTCTGATAAAATACAATTTAGTTAATTATGGAGTGAGTCCACAAGGAGTACCATGATTGAAAACTCCTTATTGTATACTCTTTACGAAAGTAATTCATCCAACTGATTTGTCCAATGACCTCGTCATGTGTTTGTTACCCTCTATGATATCCTTGATTCCTTTGAGTTAAATTCGTTCAGTCAATACAATCCTATTTTATCTCACTGTCACCATTGTGTCTTCTTAATGTTTAATATGATCACTGTAACTAATGACTGTGATAAATTGATTGTTCTGGAAGAAGAAACCCATGGTCACATTCCATATTTATCAATCCACACAATGCTAATGAGAAGATATCTTTAACTTTTTAATCTATCTATAAATTCCATTGTTGCTATTAAAACAATGCCATACACAAGTCATGTGCCCAACATACTAGCTATTGCCTTGATCATATTTAGAGCATAAGCCTCCACTTATATCAAAGCGCACGAGTTACATATGTATGGTTTGTGACTAACTCAGGATTTAGGTAAGTCACTGTCACATCTTGAAAACCGAGTTAGTAGAATTGTACATTAGATTATGGGTTGAGAGAAAAATCAGATTTTGTGTCATAGGAATTAAAATAGGATAAAACAAATAATTAGTTAATAATAGTAATAATAGTAATATAATTAAATTAAATAATTATGGTATTAATAATTGGGGCATTAGTAAAAAATAATAATGATAACATTAGAGACTAATATGGGAGTAGTGGTTAAAGTAAAGGTTAGATGTGTAAATTAAAAACTACTGTTTAAAAGGGGAGCTATTAGAACAAGGAGAATAGGGGAAGACTTATAGGGCAAATAGCCCATTTTAAAAAAAAGGTTAGTTGGGTATAAAAAGCCACACCCGTGGTCTATGTATTTTTATTTTATTTTTCTCCATTTCTTTTTCATTTTTAAATTTTGTTAGATCTAGATTGCAGAATTTTCTCTAAAAAATTTCTACATCTCCTATATTTTCTAGGCATCCAAACACTTTTTATTCTTTCAATTTAGCAAGAAAATCACTCTTTATTCTCTAATTTCTCATCTAAACTTAGCACATTTTTGCTCAATTGGTACAAATTCGTGGAGGTTTTCAAATTAAAGGTAAATCTATTATTTTCTTATGTATTAACTTTTTATTAGGTATTTTTAAATTGAATTTTCATAGATCTAAGTAAGAAAATTATAAATCCATGGTTTTAGAGCTATCTTTTGCATAAAAATGGTGAATCTCATAATAAAGAGCTAAGAGATGTTTTTAAAATGATTTGTAGCATATTTTGACGAGATTAAGAGGTTTAGAAATTCAATTTATCAAAATCTTTAAGTAATTGCATGAATTAAATTATTTTCTTTTGAAAATGACGATGAACAATGTTTTTCTGAAAAAAATATTAATTAAAGAAATTGAGCAAAGTTAGAGATATAGATCTATGATTAGACTCAGGTTAGGGGGTTAGGAGGTAGAAATTAATGATTTAATTAAGTTAAAAAGAAGAAATTAAGCGAAATAGATTATACGAAAGAAGTCGAATAAGTATGTGTGACTGGAGAGTCGTTGTATGAACACAAAAGAGATAAGCTAGATTGTTTTTGAATGCTTAGTAATATGTATATTTTGTATGAAACTAAAAACGTTAATGGAGCCTCAACAAATTAGGATAAAGGCAAGCATAAAGTTGTCTAGTTCGACGAGCCGGCTAGAGAGTCGAAGTGAGGCTTTGTAACACCTCTAACCCGTATCCGTCACCAGAACAGGGTTATAGAGTATTATAGGAGTTTACAGTATAAAACAAACAGAATTTCAAACTTTTCATAACATATCAATATTCTAATAAAACCAATCAAAATCATACATACTATCCCTTATACGAGCCCTCGAGGCCCTAAATACATGTTAGAAACAAGTTGGGACTAAATGAGAAAATCGTAGAATTTTTCAGAAAACATTGCAAATTTTTAAAGCTGCAGGGGTCACATGGCCAAGGGACACGCCCATGTCTTAGGTAGTGGGGGCATTTGAAATAGGGACACACGACCGTGTCCTAGCTTATGTCCTTACCCGGGTAACTCAATGACTTGGGTCACACGGCCAAGCCACACCCCCGTGTGCCAAGCTGTGTACCCTTCGAAGTAGCCTCACAATCCTATGTGCCAGGCCGTGTGCTAGGCCGTGTAATAGCCTGACTTGCAACCCCTTGGAAGATATAGCGGACACACAACCGTGTCACCTGGCCATGTGTCACACACAGCTGAGACACGGTGAGACACACGCCAATGTCTCTGCCCGTGCGGATGAAAATTGGTCATTTTACAAGCAACATTTCTCACCCAATTTGGCATCCACCTACACTCAACATTTTGCAAATAAACAAGCCATATTAAGGCATTTAAAACAAGAAAATTCAAGCCTTAAACATGAAGTATATTCACATACAACCAATATGCCCTTAGGCACCTCAAATGACAATATGAAAACATGTATAATCATGTACACCATTAAACCAAATAAGCCAATAATTTACCAAGCCATTTTGCATCATTTCATGCCACTTAGCCTACCAATCAAAACATACCAAAACTTCTTAAATGGTAAAAAATAAGCCATTCCAAACCAGCATCAATATACATATATGCTTTCCATAACAAAGCACCAAATCACACCAAATTATAATACATATATCATAAGCTTATTCAACAACCAATTTACCTTTCATCATTCAACCAAAAATCAAGCCACACATCAACCATATAAGGCAATTATGCACAAACCAAAATGTGCCAAAACACAGGCCAAATAAGTGGCCAATCTCAACAAAACACATATAGGCTAACATTAGCGAAAATAATCTATACGTGCCATTGTAACCAAAATTAAAAAACTGAAAGTACCTAGTGAGCCGATGGATAGTGTGATATAGCTTCAACAAGCTTCCAACCTAAATGAGCTTCTGAATTACAATAAAACATGGAAAATAACACAGCGTAAACACTTAAGCTTAGTAAGTTCGTATAACATAGAATTTAACTTACCATTTAAATCACAATTAAGATAAGTAAACATAGCATATCCCAACCGAATTGGCCAAAAACCTAAACATATAATCACCAACATGTTATTTATATGAAGCACATATAATATCCAATATTCATGAATGAACTCAACAAATATTCAAATTTCATATACATGTATCATTCATTTCATATATCAATATATATCATGTAACATTATTTCCATGTATTTCATGTGATTACCTGAAGTAGTTCATATCGAACTCATATAATCTTGTAACAGAATATTGTTTGTTGAAACATTTAGAATATCGTTGGATACTCGGGTAGCACAGAGGAGGTGTACTGAACTATAATCTGTCAATTCCTGTACATGTATGCTCATACGAGCTCTGAATCGGTATGCTCTTACGAACTGTAATCGGTAAGCTCATACAAGCTGAGTAATGGTAAGCTCATGCGAGCTGAATAACGGTAAGCTCATACGAGCTAAATGACGGTAAGCTCATACGAGCTAAATGACGGTAAGCTCATACGAGGTGAAATTGGTCACCCTAATGACATGTCATTTGTATCCTACGAATTCCTAAGGTTCAAATGGGACTCGGTAATCGTCGTACATCGTTAGATATGCGATCAGTATTCACATATGAAATTAACGCAAATCACATACATATAATTCAATTGAAGCATATAATTATACAATTTAATTACACGAACTTACCTCGATGAGTATATGTAGATACAGAGACGATTAATCCGAGATTTTTCCTTTTCCCCGATCTAACTCCGCACAAGGTCTATCTAGATCTATACGAGTAAATTAACCCAATTCAATATATTTCTCATCCAATTTAGTCCAACATATAATTTTGGAAAAATTACTATTCTATCCCTATACTTTTAATTTTTTTGCAATTTAGTCCCTAGGCTCGAAAAATGAAATTCATGCAATTTAATCCTTACCCAAGCCTAGCTAATTTTTATACATATTAATAGAAGCCTATATATTTCATAATTTCACAATTTCACAACATAATATTATCTATTTTTCAATTTAGTCCCTATTTGATAATTTCACGAAAAATTCCTTTACAAAAGTTGTTTATCTAACAATAACCATTCATTTTATATAATCAAAACTCAAGCATACTCATCAATGGAAAAACCCTAATAAATTAACAGTTTCACAAATTAGTCCTTGAGCTAGCTAGATTAAGTTACAATGATTCCAGAAACATAGAAATAATAAAAAATAGGTAAAAAATCACTTACCAATTGAGCTTCAAAGTAGTCAAACCCTAGTTGATCATAAATGGCTTCGTTCAGTCTGATTTTGGTTAAAGAAGAAAAGAAAGATGAAAGCTTTTTAATTTTGTTTTCACTTATTATATCATTATTAACCAAATTACAAAATTAACCTTTATAAACATGATTTATTTCACTAAATACCAAGCTATTATATTCCACTAACACTAATGGTCTAATTACAACATAAGGACCTCCACTTTAAAGTTCTATAGCTATTTAATACATTTAGTTATTAGAACTTAACTTTTGCACTTTAGGCGATTTAGTTATTTTATCAAATTAAGCATATAAATGGTAAAATTTCTTAACGAAATTTTGATACGATATTTCTTTTGTACTGTAATAAATTTTTTGACTCCGGATTGGTGGTCCTGAAACCACTGTTCTAATTTGACTGAAAATGGGCTGTTATAACTCTCCATCCAAAAAGATTTTTGTCCCCGAAAATCTTACCAGAAAAGAGGTTTAGGTATTGCTTTCTTATAGCTTCCTCGAGTTACCAGATGGCTTCTTCTATTCTGTGTTGTTGCTAGAGAACTTTTACTAAAGCTATGTTCTTGTGTCTCAATTCTTTGACCTCTCATGCCAAAATTCTGATCAGTTTCCTACTGTATGTCTTGTCAGAAAGTATCTCAACATCCGTTAGGGAGATAATATGTGAAGGGTTAGGTTGGTATCGTCATAACATAGACACGTGAAAGACATTTTGAATTCTTTGAAGTTCTGGTGGTAAAGCTAATCAATATGCAACAGGTCCGATTGTTTCAGCAATCTCATACGTTTTGATAAATCGCAGACTGAACTTTCCTTTACGACCAAATCAGAGAATTTTCTTCCAGGATAAAACTTTAAAAATTACTCTGTCGCCAACTTAGAACTCTATATCTTTACATTTAAGATCTGCATACGATTTCTAACGATCTAAAGTTGTTTTCATGCTATATCGGATTACTTTCACTTTTTCCTTAGTTTCAAGAATCAAATCAACCTCGTGTATCTTTTTCTCACTGAGATCGGCCCAGTATAACGGAGTTCAGCATTTACAACAATAAAGAGCCTCATACGGTGCCATCTTTATGTTCAATTGAAAACTGTTGTTATACTCGAATTCGACTAATGGTAAATATTTCTCCCAATTGCCTTCGAACTTTAATACACAGCAACGAAGCATATCTTCGAGAATTTGTATTATACGATTGGATTGACCATCGGTCTGAGGGTGAAATGCAGTGCTAAAATGCAATCGCGTACCTAGAGCTTCCTATAACATTCTCCAAAATCGTGATGTGAACAACGAATTTCTATCTGAAATAGTGGAGACTAGTAGTCCGTGTAATTTGATGATCTGAGAAACATACAACTTAACCAATCTATCAAGGGAGAAATTTCTACGTACCAGAATAAAATGTGGAAACTTCGTTAAACGATCAACGATAACCTAGATGACATCTTTCTTTCTCGAAGATAGGGGTAAACCTAATATGAAATCTATAGTAACTTTGTCCCATTTTCACTCCTGTATCATCACTGGCTGTAACAGTCCCGAAGGTACCTGATGTTCAGCTTTAACTTGCTAACATATCAAACATCTCGATACAAAATTAGAAATCTTACGTTTTATTCCCGACCAGCAGTACATCTGTCTCAAATCGCTGTACATTTTGTTGCTTCCTGGATGAACAGATAAGCTACCACTATGAGCTTCGTGCAAAATTTTCTATATAAGCTCTGGATTCTTCGGTACACACACTCTACCTCTGAACAATATGCAATCATCGGATTCTAATTGAAAATCTAAATCAAAAGTAGATTTACACTGTGCCCGTTTAGCTAGCAATTCACTATCACTTTTCTGAGCTTCGCAAATCTGCTATAAAAACATTGGTTTAGCTTTCAACTCAGTTAAGATCGAGCCATCATCAGATAATGTCAATCATGTATTCATCGCTCGTAGAGCAAATAAGGACTTTCTAATCAAAGCATCAGCAACTACGTTTGCTTTTCCCGGATGATAATCAATAATAAACTTATAATCTTTTAACAACTCGAGCCATCTGAGCTGTCTTAGATTTAGATCTTTCTGCAACATTAGATACTTTACACTTTTGTGATCGGTAAATATGTGAAATTTTTCACTGAACAAATGGTGTCACCAAATTTTCAATGCGAATACAATAACTACTAACTCTAATTCATGTGTCCGATAGTTCTTTTCATGCGGCTTTAACTTTCTGGAAGCATAAGGTATCACTTTGCCTTCCTGCATCAAAACACATCCTAAACCATTTCAAGATGCATCATTGAAAATTATGATTTCTTTACTCGATTCAGGATAAACCAGAACTGGTGCTTTTGTCAATAATGCTTTCAACTGGTTAAAACTTTGCTGACATTTATCAAACCATTCAAATTTCACATCTTTTTGTAATAGCCGCGTCATCGGTGCAGCTATCATTGAGAACTCTTTGACCAATCTTCGGTAATAGCCAGCTAATCCCAAAAAACATCTACTTCAGATACGTTTCTCGGTGGTTTCCAGTCAACAACTGTGAAAATCTTACTTGGATCAACTCTGATGCCTTCATCTGACACTATATGTCTCAAAAAACTGACTTCTCAGAGCCAGAATTCGCATTTGCTAAATTTAGCAAACAACTGTTTATCTCGTAGAGTTTGCAAAACAATTCTCAAATGCTCAGCATGCTCATTTTCATCTTAGAAATATATCAGAATATCATCAATAAATACCACAAAAAAATTGTTTAAATACGGTCTGAAGATTATGTTCATTAAATCCATAAATACTACAGGTTCATTAGTTAAACCAAACAGCATCACAAGAAATTCATAATGTCCGTACCTGATTTTGAATGCAGTTTTTGGCACATCAAAATCTTTCACTCGTAGCTGATAATAGCCAGAACGAAGATCAATATTCGAGAATACTGTAGGACCTTTCAACTGATCAAATAGGTTATCAATTTGAGGTAGTGGATATTTATTCTTGATTGTAACCTTGTTGAGCTGACGGTAGTCAATACATAATCTCATCGATCCGTCTATTTTCTTAACGAACAGATCCAGTGCACCCCAAGGTAAAAAACTGGGTCGAACAAAACCCCTATCTGTCAACTCTTGCAACTGTGCTTTCAACTCTTTTAACTCAACATGAGCCATTCTGTAAGGTGCTATCGTTATCAGTGATGTTCTCGGTACAAGTTCTATAGCAAACTCGACGTCTTTAATCGATGGTAATCTAGGTAACTCCTCTAAAAACACATCGAAATACTCACAAACCACTGGTACTGATTCAAGCTTCGATTCAGACACTTTAGTATCCGGTAAAGAAGAAAGGTAAGCATTACAACCTTTTCTTACATATTTCTGCGCTGACATAGCTTATATAACAATAGGTAACCCACTCAAATTATTTGATTCAATACGAAACGTCTCACCATTTTTACATTTTAATATAATTAGCTTTTTGTCTATAGTTTAAAATAGCATCGTGCAAAGTTAGCCAATCCATGCCCAAAATCACATCGAATTCATCAAATGATAATAGCATCAAATCAGCCAAAAAACTGTAACCCCGAGTCATCAATGGACAATTCTTGTAGACTTTATCAACTACGACATACTGGCTTAGGGAGTCCAACACTTTAACCATGAATCCAATGGACTCAATAGGTAAATTCTTATTAGACATTAAATTTAGGCACACATACGAATGGGTTGATCCCGGATCAATCAAAGTAGTTACACCAGTATCATAAATAGAGAAAGTACCAGTAATAACATCTGGCGCAGAAGCATCCTCGCGAGCGCGAGTAGCATAAGCCTTAGCTAGTGCTCGTGCCTTGGTTCTCACAGTAGAGTCTTTCGTTACACCATGACTACTATTCACATTTTTGGGATTACGAGGTTGTCTACCTCTTGCAGCTGTGTTGCTCAATCTAGCAGTATGAACTTTCTCTTTCTCGGATTTCTCTAGGCAATCTCTAAGATAATGGTCGAAGGAACCACATCTAAAACATGCTCCGTTCTTTATTCAACACTCACCATAATGTGATATGTTATAGCGCTTGCACTCGGGTCTGGTGTTTCTAACACTAGTCACAGTCGCTACAAATGTAGCCTGAGGTTTAGGATTAGAGTGTATGGTATCTCTATCTCTACTAGAATATCCCATAGAAGTAGTAGAATGGTAGTGATGTTCTTTAGATTTCTTCGATGCTGACTAATAGGACTTCCCAGTTAATCTCTTCCTCGAGTCTTCAGCTTTAAAATATGCACATCTTTTCTCTTTACTTAATTCTTCAGCCTTATGTGCCCGGTCAACTAATACAACAAATTCTTTCAATTCCAGAATTCCCACAAGAAGATTTATGTCTTTGTTTAACCCATCTTTAAATCTTTTACACATATCAGTCTCGGTCGGAACACACTCTCGGGCATATTTTCTCAATCTGATAAACTCCTGCCTATACTCTGATACAGTTATACGACCTTGTTTAAGCTTAAAAAATTCTTTACATTTCTGATCCAGAAACCTCTGACTGATGTATTTCTTTCAGAACTTGGTTTGGAAAAATTCCTAGGTGATCCGCTCTCTCGGCACAACTGAAGTCAACGTGCTCCACCACTGATACACTAAATCTTTCAACAACGATACCGTACATTTAACACATTCAGCCAGTGTGCAAGATAGCTCATCAAAAACCCTAATCGTATTATCTAACTATAATTCAATTTTCTCGAGATCATCCTTGGCTGTAGCTCAAAATTCTTCATCCTCGTACTTACGTATCATATCAACAGGAGGCTTACTAACTCGGATTGGTTCTATACCTTGAGGAATAACAGGAACCGGTTGGAGAACAAGAGGGAGTGGAGGTTGTTGAGCAGTCGGGTTCGTCCGTACAAATTCGGTGAACCACTTATTCATCATCTAGAAGAAGGCTTCTTTAGCCTCTCCTCCCCGACCCTCAGATACGGGCCTCGCACCACTCGAAGCTACTCCGTGAATGGAGGCTTGAGCGTTACTCTCCACTTCATCGGAATTAGCTTGGTTTGATGTCATTGCTATATGAAAACATGTTTTAAAACGGTCAGGAGATATCACACTATCACAAGTTATATAATGGCATGTATAACTAGACTTGTACACGCTAAGTTCAGTCCGAGAATCGACTAAACCGTAGCTCTAATACCAATAAATGTAACACCTCTAACTTGTATTCGTCGCCAGAATAGGGTTACAGAGTATTACAGGAGTTTACAGTGCAAACAAACAGAACTATGAGCTTTTCATAACATATCAATATTCATAGTAAAACCAATCAAAATGATATGTACTGTTCCTTATACAAGCCCTCAAGGCCTTAAATACACGATAGAAACAAGTTCAGACTAAATCGAAAACTCATAGAGTTTTTAAGAAAACATTGTAAATTTTTCCATATCAAAGCACCAAATCACACCAAATTATAAAACATATATCATAAGCATATTCAACTACCAATTTACCTTCATCGTTCAACCATAAATCAAGCCACGCATCAACCATATAAGGTAATTACGCACAAACGAAAATGTGCCAAAACACAAGCCAAATAAGTAGCCAATCTCAACAAGACACATATAGGCTAACATTAGCAAAATAACCAATACATGCCATTATAACCAAAAATTAAACAACCGAAAGTACCTAGTGAGCTGATGGATAGTGTGATATAGCTTCGACAAGCTTCCGATCCAAATGAGCTTCTGAATCACTATAAAGTACGGAAAATAACATAGAGTAAGCATTTAAGCTTAGTTAGTTCATATAACATAGAATTTAACTTACCATTTAAATCACAATTAAGGTAAGTAAACATATCATATCCCAACCAAATTGGCCAAAAGCCTAAACACATAATC
Organism: Gossypium hirsutum; assembly: GCF_007990345.1. NCBI lineage: Eukaryota > Viridiplantae > Streptophyta > Magnoliopsida > Malvales > Malvaceae > Gossypium > Gossypium hirsutum. The sequence continues at coordinate 32,322,577 of NC_053437.1, forward strand.
ACCAACATGTTAGCTATAGGAAGCACATATAATATCCAATATTCATGGATGAACTTAAGAAATATTCTAATTTCATATACATGTATCATTCATTTCATATATCAATATATATCATGTAACATTATTTTCATGTTTTTCATGTAATTACCTGAAGTAGTTCATATCGAACTCATATAATCTTATAACAGAATATTGCCCGTTGAACCATTTAGAATATCGTTGGATACTCGGGTAGCACACACGAGGTGTACTAAACTGTACTACGTCAATTCCTGTACATGTATACTGATACTAGCTCTGAATCGGTATACTTTTACGAGCTATAATCGGTAAGCTCATACGAGCTGAGTAACGGTGAGCTGATCGGTAACCCTAATGACATGTCATTTGTATCTTACGAATTTCTAAAGTTCAAATGGGACTTAGTAATCGTCGTACGTCGTCGGATATGCGATCGATATACATATATGAAAATAATGCAAATCACATACATATAATTCAATTAAAGCATATAATTACACAATTTAATTACACGAACTTACCTCAACGAGTATATGTAGATACAGAGGCGATTAATTCGAGATTTTTCCTTTGCCTCGATCTCACTCCGCACGAGGTCTATCTGGTTCTATACGAATAAATTTAACCCAATTGAATATATTTCTCATCCAATTTAGTCCAACATATAATTTTGGCAAAATTACCATTTTCCCCTATACTTTTAATTTCTTTGCAATTTAGTACCTAGGCTCGAAAAATGAATGTCATGCAATTTAATCTTTACCTAAGCCTAGCCGATTTTTATACATATTAATAGTAGCCCATATATTTCAAAAATTCATAATTTCACCACATAATATTATCTATTTTTCAATTTAGTCCATATTTGACAATTTCACTAAAATTTCCTTTACAAAAGTTGTTTATCTAACAAAAGCCATTCATTTTCTATCATCAAACACCAAAAATCAAGCATACTCATCAATGGAAAACCCTAATAGTTTAATCACAAATTATTCCTCGGGCTAGCTAGATTAAGCTACAACGATTCTGAAAACATAGAAATCATCAAAAACGGGATAAAAATCACTCACCAATTGAGCTTCAAAGTAGTCGAACCCTAATTGAAGAAAAATGGCTTCTATCACTTTGATATTTGGATGAAGAAGGAAAGAAAGATGAAAGCTTTTTAATTTTGTTTTTAGTTATTATATAATTATTAACCAAATTACAAAATTAACCTTTATAAACATTATTTATTTCATTAAATGCCAAGCTTTTATATTCCACTAACACACTAATGGTCTAGTTACCACATAAGGACCTCCACTTTAAAGTTCTATTGCTATTTAATACATTTAGCTATTAGAACTTAACTTTTACACTTTACGCGATTTAGTCATTTTATCAAATTAAGCATGTAAACGGTAAAATTTCTTAACGAAATTTTTATACGATATTTCTATCATACTGTAGACCATGAAATAATAAAATAAATTTTTTAACTTCAGATTGGTGGTCCTGAAGCCACTATTTTGACTTCACTAAAAATGAGTTGTTATAGGCTTACGAACCCCCACTAATGATTTGCGAACCTTGACTTCTTTCTTGTGCAAATCATTGTTATTTTGGTTGAATCGTTGAGTATATACATTGTGCTATTCTAATGGTCCAAATGCATGAACTTATGATATATATACATGGGCTTTATTTTGTATACAATATATATTAGTGCGTGTTATATATATTTGACATAAATGGAGGAGTTGGTAATATAAATATATATGTGTGTGCTTTGGTGCTATATAAATAGTATATATGTGAGTGGGGTTGTAATATGCATATATATATGTGGGTGGTTATACAAATATTATATATATGCATAGCTTTATTTTATATAATATATATTAATGAATTTTGGTGTTATATATATTATATAATATATATGCATGGTTCTATTGTATACAACATATATAATTATGGGTGTGGTGTTATATAATATAGAAATTTATGAGACTTTTGATGTATTCTTAAAATTCGAAGTGATAAACGTCACTAAATAAATATGTATATATATTCAAGTATGATTTTGTAATATTTACGAATGGATATAATAATAAATAATATAATGTGGACTCTTATAACATGCAAATTTTATTAATAATGAGCATTTATGTATGCACGAACCTGTAAGTTAATTATGAGATTTATGATATTACGAGTTTTGATTAGTGCAAAATTATATTATTGTAAAATGCTAAGTGCAAGTTCAACAGTAATACGAGCCAGTTATATTGTGAAATAAAATGTGAGTAAATAGATATGTTGGCAATGTGAACACTTGAAACCATTGGATATCATTGGCATGGCATAGGATTATGAGTACTAACTCTTTTTATTATGTTTTGGGCATTGTGTCCTGGAGATAGCGTTGGAGAGATAAGGGAATGTCAAGCATAGCTCCAATCACCATAGATAGCGTGGTATGTTTGGAGAGTGTGAGCATAGATGCTACAGTTACACGGAGGTAGCTTACGACTTTACGAGTCATGTGGTGTGTTTTGGAGATCTATTTATCCAATGAGTATAACATTTGACTATGTTTCATAGTCACGAATTGCCAATATATCACTATGTTGAACATGAAAATTGTGTTAAATGTGTATCGTTAAGGTATGTTTAAATCCTAATATGTCTAGTGTGTTTTCTTGTGTTATATGCATGTGTACTCACTGAGCTTTCCCAATATCATCCCCCTTACTTTACATTGTAGATAAATAGTTCCAGGGTTAGCGAGGAGGGTGGCATACTGGTGATCCATCACAAGGCATTTTCTTTGAGTATGTGTGTTGAGATTTTAAGCTTCGTAGTGAAGGCAATGTGGGTCGTTCCAAGGGTTTAGTACTAGAATTAGACTTAAAATTTTTAAATAAAATTTTTAATAGGTTGTAAACGGACATTACGAACTGTTTGGTTTTTTTGGAATTTTTGAATGTTATAATTGCTTGTTTGATTGCTTATTTTGATTGTTTTAATTACTTGCTTAATGTGATGATAATTAAATGAACTAACAAATTTTTGTAGCTAAGGGAGACTGCCGAGTATTAACACCTTATACCTTCTGGTTGTATGAATGAAATGATTAAATTAGAAAAGCATGCGCTTAGGTCTAATTTCCTATACGAAATGTTCTGCAATTGTGTGGTGTGTATGGTGAGCTAGTGTGGTTCATAAAGTTTTAAATTGAGAGTCACTTCAGTGGTTAATGTGACATTTGAAATTCAGGTCGGACCATCCCGGTCGGGTTTGGGGCATCACATTAAGTGGTATCAGAGCTAGGTTTATAAAAACTTAGGTGAAAGCACAGTTTGTGACAAATTAGCATTTTTGAAAATATAAATTCATTCATTTTTTTAAAAAAAGGAAATGTTTAAACCTTTTTGACAAAAAAACTTGTATGAAAATTAGTTGTGAATGGGGTTGGAATGGGAACACATTGCCTTTCTTGAAATTGTTTTATTGAAAAATTGTCTTGGATCCCTTGCCACTTCTCACTTTCCCATTTTATTTAAATTTATGCAAATAGTATATAAAGATGCCTTCTAGATGCGGGTGTCCGACTGCTAATGCACTAATGGAACCAGCTCCAGGGTAAGGTGCTCTTGGAACTAGTTTCGAGCCATTGGTTTAAGTGATGGTTGGGGCGTTTCAGAAGATAGCTGGTGGGAACCCTACCCCAGCTACCAAAAGGTTGCCACTCGAACGACTGTGATCTTTGTGTGGTAAAGAATTTTGGGGAGCTAAAGGAGCTTATCTGACCATTGCTGAATATTGGTTGGAGAGTGTTGAAAGGATTCTTGAGCAAATGAGATGCTCAGATAATGAGAAGTTGGGTTACATCATATCCTTACTAAACAGTGAAGCTCATCGCTGATGGAACATAGTAAAGAGAGGGGCCATTGCTGATCTCCTAACTTAGGAGTTCTTTTGGAAGTCCTTCTGAAAAAAGTAATTGGAAGAGTAGTATCTGGATGCGAGAAAGAGGGAGTTTTTGGATTTGGTCCAAGGTAGTATGTTTGTGGCTGAGTACGAGTCCGATTTTGTATAGCTCAACCAGTATGCTCCGGAGATGGTGTTCTTTGAGAAGGAAAGGTGTAAGACATTTCAATTTGGGCTAAATCTGGACATTCAAGTATATCTAGTAGCACAAAGCACTGAGGCCTTCGATGATTTGGTAGAGAAGGCTAAGGAAGTAGAAGAGACACTGATCAAGCCATCGAGACCAATTGTATCTGAGTCTGGGAAGAGGTGTTTTGATTAGTCAGGATCGTTAGAAAGGCCAGTCAAGAGGGGCCGTGATTTCTGGAAGTCTGACAGGGATGCTTGACAAGACTCTCAATCGAGTTAGACTAGATTGCAGAACACCACACTAGTTCTTAATGGTGGATTGGTTAAGGTAGTGACTTGTGAACATTGTAGACGTAGGCACCCAAAAATTTGTTGGAGAGTGTCGGGGGCATGCTTGCGTTGTGGGTCAATGGAGCATCGGTTATGGGACTGTCGAAAGAGAGTTGAGTTGGCTCAAACTACTGCACCTGCTAGAGGCCAAGGCCGAGGTCGTGGTGGTAACAAGAGACCGATAGGTCAGAGGAAAGTTGTCTATACAGTAGCTGCACCGACTAAGTCTAGTGGTCCCACTCATGTTTACGCTGTGTGGGAGCCACAGTACCATGATACGACGAATGTGATTATAGGTACATTCGTATTGCGATCCTTTTTTGTATTTTTGCTAGTATATTCGGGTTCCATCCACTCATATATTGAGAGTGATCTGAATGGTGAGTTGGGGATTCGGTTTGGGTGATTGTTGATCAGTTCTCAAAGAGTGTGCGTTTTTTAGCAGTGCATACTAATTACTTGATGGAGAGATTAGTATGTGCAGAGATAATTCGACTTCATGCTATACCGATTTTGATTATTTCTGGTAGAAATCCACATTTTACCTCGAGATATTGAAGGAGTCCTCAAGGAGCGTTGAGTTTGAAGTTTAACTTTAGCACGACTTATCATCCCCAAACAGATGGTCAATCGGAATAAGTAATTCAGATACTTAAGGAAATGTAGTGGAAATACTGATCCGACCTATTGTATACTATTCCAATAGAGGAGATTGAGGTTCATCTTGATCTTACCTATGAGGAGGAACCAATCGAGATCCTAGCTCGTGAGGTTAAGGTGCTGCGTAACAAGAACATACCTTTAGTAAAGGTTTTGTGGTGTAATAACAAGACCAAAGAGGCTACTAGGAAAACAGAGGATGGAATGGGACGTCAGTATCCTTATCTATTCAGTTAGGGTAATTTCGAGGACGAAATTCTTTTTAGAGGGGGAGAGTTGTCATATCCCAAAAATCAGGTTAGTAGAATTTGACATTAGATTATGGGTTGAAAGAAAAATCAGATTTTGTGTCATAGGAATAAAATAAATAATTAGTTAATAATACTAAAAATAATAATTAAATGAAATAATTATGGTATTAATAATTGGGGCATTAGGAAACTAATAATAATGAGAAAAATAAAGACTAATTTGGGAATAGTGGTTAGAGTATGCCCAAAGACCAATCATAAGATGATTCACATATTCATTCTACCTTGTTTATTACTAAAAGACAATGCCATTGTTATTTCAGTTTCACTTTCTGTGTGTGTAAATAAACTAATTTATAATAATGTCCTGTGAATAAAATAAGATTATTCTTAAATGGTCCTTAGTCAAGTATTATTGTGGGCTTAGACAACAATAATGCATTAAGACTAATATGCAGTTGTTTGATGACAAAGTGTTGTCCTTGACATAGGGATGTCAAAATCAATACATGAGTATATGTTAGAGAACGACATATTGGACTTACTCGCTATGAGTATGTTTCTTGGATTATTATATAATAGTTACAACATTACTCATAGTGGTAACTATGTACATGATCCTTAGACTTGAGATCATCATTGTCCCAACATAGTGAGTCATATATTTTGATACAGTTAAACGTCTATTGTAACAAGTTGTACTATAAAGACTGATGTTGGGTATGCCACAATCTATGTAGTGGGATATGATTGATCAAGATAGGATTTATCCATCCTACATAATGGGAGCAATATCTTAGGCCACTTGATAAAGTGAGACTAGAAATGCATGTCCATGCTCAAATAAGTTAATATGAGATATTACACTTATTTTTTTATTGTAGTCTACTTCGAGTATCAAGAAACATGAGATTAGACTTTGCAAGTGACTATTTCATGACTTCTGTCCAATCTAGATATAAAGGACAAAAGGATATAATACATGAAAATTTATCATAGAAAGGTTACATCGAACCACGACTTCTTGTAACTTGGGTAGCGATGATGCATTACTAGATGCCACTCGTTGCTTGTAATGTAAGAAGTGTTCTAGTATTACTATCAATGTTACAAGAGCCTACATGGTCACACCCTATGGTTGAAACGAACAGAATCTAAACACAGTTGGTATTAAATTTAACTATCACGAGAATTATATTAATTATTGAATTAATTTAATTTGAAAATTAAATAATAAACACAATATATGTACAAATTCGTTGTAAAAGAATAGAGAACATAGTTAAAATAAATGTATGAATTTGATTCATATAAAATATTAATTATGTATTGTTTACCGAAATTAGTAAAATAAAGTGTTATAATAATTTCGGCTAAACATAAAATATATGGAAATTAATATCATTTTGGAAAGGATATTACATTATGATATTTTCCATATATTTTCTGGCACCAAAAATGGGTGATTATGGTTTTAATATCGATATTAAATTAAAAGGGAATCATAAAAACTCTAACATGAGAGAGTGTTACCAACATTAACCACAGGAAGGAAAAGAAACCTAGGTCTAGCAGCCGTAATTTTTTGTTTGAAAAAAAACTCTTTGAAACGTTCAGAGAGAGTTTTTGTTCGTTCGTTTGCAACTGGGTGGACTACGTAGAGGCCAAGATGATTTTGTTGTGGCTCTAGATCGGCAGCGTACGAAGGGGATTAAACTAGTAGTGGTTCCTTCATATTTTTCAGATTTCGAAAGGTATATTTTCAGACCTTTCCTTCTTGATTCGTTCCTCGTGCATGGATTCCTGGTTTGGATCGCTAGAATAATTTTTTCGCTGAGCCACAGGTGATCTTGGCGACCCAACATGGTGGTTAAAGTTGAGGTTAAATTTGTAAATTAAAAACTAGTGGTTAAAAAGGGAGCTATTAGAATAAGGGAAAATAGGGGAAGATTTATAGGGCAAATAACCCATTTTAAAAAAAAGGTTAGTTGGCTATAAAAAGCCGCACCCATGGTATGTGTATTTTTATTTTGTTTTTCACCATTTCTTTTTCATTTTTAAATTTTGTTAGATCTAGATTGGAGAATTTTCTCTCAAAAATTTCTTCATCTCCTATATTTTCTAGGCATCCAAACACTTTTTATTATTTCAATTTTGTAAGAAAATCACTATTTTTTCTCTAATTTCTCATTTAAAATTACTTCGTTTTTGCTCAATTGGTACAAATTCGTGGAGGTTTTTGAATTAAAGGTAAATCTATTATTTTCTTAGTTATTAAATTTTTATTAGGTATTTTTAATTTGAATTTTCATAGATCTAAGTAAGAGAATTATAGATTCATGGTTTTAGAGCTATCTTTTGCATAAAAATGGTGAATCTCATAATAAATAGCTAAGAGATATTTTGAAAATGATTTGTAGTATATTTTGATGAGATGAAGAGGTTTACAAATTAAATTTATCAAAATCTTTAAGTAATTACGTGAATTAAATGATTTTCTTTTGAGAACAATGATGAACGATGTTTTTTTTTAAATTATTAATTAAAGAAATTGAGTAAAGTTAGAGATCTAGATCTATAATTAGGCTCAAGTTAGGAGGTTAGGAGGTAGAAATTAAGGATTTAATTAAGTTAAAAAGAAGAAATTAAGCAAAATAGATTGTACAAAATAAGTCGAATAAGTATGTGTGACTGAAGAGTCGTTGTATGAACACAAGTAAATAAGCTAGATTGTTTTTGAATGCTTAGTAATATGTATATTTTTTTTGACGATGAAAACGTTAGTGGAGCCTCAACAAATTGGGGTAAAAGCAAGCATAAAGTTGTCTAGTTTGATGAGTCGTGGTGAGCTATAGGTGAGTGCATTTGTATGTCGTATTTTAGCATGAATTACGAGATCTAGAGAGTTGAAGTGAGGCTTGCGAACCCCCACTAATGAGATGGGAACCTTGACTTCTTCCTTGTGTAAATCCTTCCAATTCTAGTTGTAATTTTAATATTCAAAATGCATGAACTTATAATATATATACATAGTCTTTATTTTGTATACAATATATATTAGTGCGTGTTATATATATAATATACAAATGGGGGAGCTGGTAATATATATACACGTATATTTTGGTGCTATACAAATAATATATATGTGAGTGGGTGGTTATACATATATTATATATATGAATGGCTTTATTTTATATAATATATATGCATGACTTTATTTCATATAATATATATTAATGGATTTTGGTGTTATATATAATATAATATATATGCGTGGTTCTATTGTATACAACATAGATAATTATGGGTATGGTGTTATATAATATAGAAATTTTTTAGACTTTTGATGTATTTTTAAAATTTGAAGTGATAAAGGTCACTAAATAAATATGTATATATATTTGTATATGATTTTGTAATATTTACGAACAGATATAAGAATAAATGGTATAATGTGGACTCTTATAACATGCAAATTTTATTGATAATGCGTATTTATGTATGCACAAACCCGTAAGTGAATTATAAGATTTAAGATATTACGAGTTTTAATTAGTGCAAAATTATATTATTGTAAAATGCTAAGTGCCAGCTCAACAGTAATGTGAGCCAGTTATATTGTGAAATAAATTGTGATTAAATAGATATGCTAGCAGTGTGAACACTTGGAACCATTGGATATTATTGGCATGCCATAGGATTGTGAGTACTAACCCTTTTTATTATGTGTTGGGCATTGTGGCCCAGAGATAGCGTTGGAGAGGTAAGGGAATGTCGAGCATAGCTCCAATCACCGTAGATAGCGTGGTGTGTTTGGAGAGTGTGAGCATATGCGCTACAATTACACGGAGATAGCGTACTACTTTATGAGTCATGTGGTGTGTTTTCGAGATCCGTTTATCCAATAAGTATATAATTTGACTATGTTTCATATTCACAGATTGCCAATATATCACTGTGTTGAGCATGAAAATTGTGTTATATGTGTATAGTTAAGGTATGTTTAAATCCTAATGTGTCTAGTGTGTTTACTTATGTTGTATGCATGTGTACTTACTGAGCTTTCCCAATCTCATCCCCCATGCTTTACATTGCAAATAAATAGTTCTAGGGTTAGCGAGGAGGGTGGCATATCAGTGATCCATCACAATGCATTTTCTTTGAGTATGTGTGTTGAGCTTTTAAGCTCTGTAGTGAAGGCAACGTGGGTCGTTCCTAGGGTTTAGTACTAGAATGAGATTTAAATTTTTTAAATAAAATTTTTAACGGGTTGTAAATGGACATTACAAATTGTTTGTTTTTAATTTTGGGATTTTTGAATGTTGTAATTGCTTGTTTGATTGCTTATTTTGATGGTTTTTATTACTTGCTTAATGTGATGATAATTAAATGAACTAACAATTTTTTGCATCTAAAGAAGACCGCTGAGTATTAAGGTACTTCTTATACCTTCTGATTGTATGAATGAAATGACTAATTTAGAAAAGCATGCACTCGGGTCTAATTTTCTATAAGAAATATTCTGCAATTGTTTGGTGTGTATGGTTGGTTGGTGTGGTTCGTAAAGTTTTAAATGGAGAGTCACTTCGGTGGCTAATGTGACTTTCAAAATTTAGGTTTGACTGTCTCGACTGGGTTTGGGGTATCATAGTCACACCATGAACATCACAAGTGAATTAATTCATGAAAGGATTCAGAATTAATTCAACTTGGGTCTAGTCCAATGTATTATTCTTCTAATGAGTACATCTATGGCTTTACCTGTGGAGTCAACTGCTCTGATAGCGAAGACTAGCCATCTTCCTAATTGGAATTGTAGATGGCATCATAATCTTTTCTAAGTATTTGAATCAAATGCCCACTTCGATTCTTTTACGGGATTACAGACTCCTTTAGATTATCTAATAAAGTAAGTTGTCTTTCTAGCAATGTAAACGTTCTTACAGTGCCACTTATCATCAGTTTGAACTTAAACAATCAATGAGCTAATATTTGCTTGTCACAACTTCGCTATTTATGCAAAAAATGAAAGGCAGAAACACAAAAGATATAATAGTGAAATGTGAAATTAAATTTATCTATTTATTCATCGTTCAGATGCATTTCCCAAAACAGTTACATGTTTACTAAAATATGGACACATTTCCCAACATAGAAGCAACCATCTGCAACTTTGAGATTGTATTGTCAGCATCATATCCCTTGTAGAGAAATTCAACTAATAGTGCATTGTCGCAATCGACTTTGATGGAGCGAAATCCACTGGACAACACAAATTTAATGCCTTTATAGATCACTCGAGCTTCAATTTGAGTCTACCCCTATTAAACCCAAGCAACCATTCGCCACATAAACCTTGAACAACACCTTTTATAACTGGCCGATAAAGGTGGTGAATGAGAGACCGATCCACATTTAATTCAATCCAACCCTATGAAGGTGGCTACTAATAGTTATGAGCAACTTTGAAGCTTAAAAAACAAATCCTCAACCTTGCATTAGTAAAACACATGACCCAAGATATACTAGAACTAATTAAATCCCTTCTGTTACTACCCGTATTACTAAAGACAGAGTCATTCTTGTCTTTCCAAGTAGCCAAAAAATTATAGGGAACAATCCTTACGACATTTGACACACTATCATTGCTGATACTTGTATTACTAAAACAATCTCCACCACATGTAGAGTCGTTTTGATTACTTCTCCATATCTACCACACAAATTGTCATTGCTCATACCTTTACAACATTTGCCTTCATTGGTAAGAAGGCTAGAATGAATTAGTAGTAACCAGAGAAATTTCTAACAAACTATAGAGCATTAACCTTCCATATATTTGTAGCTTTTACGATTTAGTCCGTTTTACTCAATTAACTATCTAAACGTTAAAAATTTCAAACGAAAATTTAATACTACATTGTAAAAGACTCATAAATATTAAATTAATAATATTTACTAAATTACTAGTTAGAATTGCGGTCTCAAAACCATCGTTTTCGACACCACTGAAAAATGGGTTGTTATAACTCTCCCCCTAAAGGAATTTTCGTCCTAAAAAATCATACTAGAGAAAAGGTTTAGGTATTGTAATTTTATAGCTTCCTCGGGTTCCCAGATAGCTATCTGTAATCTGTGTTATTGCTAAAGAATCTTTACTAAAGCTATACATTTTTTTCTCAACTCTTTCACTTCTCGAGCCAAAATTTTAACCGATTCTTCTCTATATGACATATTGTAAACAGAAAAATATATAGGATTTTCCTATATAATTTATCACCTTTTTACTTAAAATTGTTGTTAAAACCAAGTAATTATTTAATAAATTAATGAAATATGTGAAATATGAAATTAGGACATAAAAATTATTAAAATGTGATTTTATGTTTTGTTATATAGTTTTCATGCATAAAATGACTTATTTTATATTAATTTAAGCATATTATATTTTTAAGCTATGAAGTGGGCCATGCATGCTTAAATTAAATAATAAAATATAATGTTATATTTTAATAATACATTTTTAATATTTCATTAATAAAAATTGGGCGTAATTAATTAAGTAAATTGATTAATTAAAGTTGTTAAATTAATTTATTGGTCCTCTAAATTATTTGCTATCTTTGACAGGTCTAAGGATTTTCTTCTAATTGCAAAACCGTCCAAGTGGGGACCAAGTCAACCCAATTTTTGACTGTACATGGCTGATTATAAACCAAATTTTGGTTTAATTATACAAGGTCCTCGAAGAGTTGAAGAAATTAGAGATTTTCCTAAAGATTTGCACTTGACCGAGTCTCAGTCCTGAATTGTTGTGGCATCCAAACTGACCAAAAATCAAGGAAAAATCAGCTTGATTTGCTTGATTTGTGGCCGGCCAACCATGGGAGATTTTTCAAAGGATGAACACCCCTATTTTTAATAAAATATCCCCCATTCCTCACCTATAAATAAGACCCTCTCATTCATTCATCCATCATCCCTCACTTCTCATCATTCTCTCCTCTCTCAATTCTCTCAACTCTCTTAGCTCTCACGCCTATCATCATCCTTGCATAAGGATTTCAACAAATTAGCTCTTAAAGAGCCCTTGGTCGGCCACCATGGAGAGCCATCAGCATAGGAGCAAAGCAAATGAGCGAAGGAGCCTCGTCAGTTACAGTCTTGGGTGACAGCCACTCTGAATTGGGTTTAATCTTTCTCTTCTTTAATTTAATTTAAAGATGTTTGCTACGAGTTCTTTGTTCTTATTTACAACAATGATAGCTTAATTTTATTTAAGCTAGGATGACTATTTTAATTAAATAATATTTATTTGATTCATGCTTATAATGTTTGTGCCTCAATCGATCATGTTTTCAATTAAAATCAAGTCTGTATTTTGTTCATACGTGATTGAAATGCACCAGAATTAGCTGAGTGATCCTAACCAGACCACGACTAATGGACGCATAATTGAAATGTGCATGCTCAATTTAGATCCTAACCCGATTAAATTGTAGGTTTCATAACAACCTTGACCAGGCTCTGTTATTTGCATAGTTTTTAGATTTCTGTGATTAAATTGTTTCAAACCTAATACGTCTCTGTTACCTCACACGAATGCTAAGAAACCCTTAGTAAAGAAGGATCAGTAAATGTGTATTTACTTGGTAATTAAGGATCATTAAAATGCTAAGAAAGGACCTAATTTGGTTTTCAAACTCATGAAAGATCGAGTTGCCATGAAATATTTTTCGAATATTATTAAGCATGATGATAATAAATTGAATTTAATTAAAGTAATTGTCCTAGTTTATTTATGTTTTAATTGTTGAAAATTGTGTTTAATTTTGCTAAAATCTACTTCATTCATTTAGTCTGCATACTTAAGAAAACTTGCATTAGGGATCGTTGCATTTAATTTAATTTAGACACCACTTCTTAACTATATTGTGTTTTTATTTTTTTCAAATTGTTAATATAATTTTACAAGTTAAGTGGCTTAGCACAAGCACAATCCCTGTGGAGATGATAACTCGATACTTGCTTATTACTTGATAACGACTGTGTACTCTTACACAAACCCGATTATTAAACATATCAGACCCCAACTTTACTTCAATCGAAGAAATCACATGCGATGGATCAGATCTATACTTTCTCAACATCGATACGGGAAAAACATTGTGAATAAAATTTTTAAGTTTCAAAGACAAAGCTAAACAATAAGCTATCAACCCTATTCTCTCGATAATCTCATACATACCAATGAATCGTGGACTAAGTTTCCCTTTTCTACAAATATGGAGAACCTTTTTCCAGGGTGACACTTTCAGAAATACTTTTTCACCAACCTAAAATTTTTTTGGAAACACTTTTAGAAATACTTTTTTCAGAAATACTTTTGTCGATTAGAAGCAGCTCTCAGACAATCTCGAATAACTTTAACTTTCTCCTACATTTCACGGGTCAAGTTGGTACCCAAAACTTTTTATCACTCAATTACATCCAATATAATGGAGTTCTAAACTTTCGACCATATAAAGCTTCATAAGGGGCCATTTTAATACTCAACTAGTAACTATTGTTATAAGCAAACTCAACTAGTGGAAGAAACTTTTCCTAGCTACCTTCGAATTCAAGAACTCAACAACAAAGCATTTCCTCGAGTATCTAAATCACTCTCTCTGACTGGTTGTCAATTTGTGGATGAAATGTTGTGCTAAAGGTCAATTTAGTGCCCAAATCCTCGTGTAACTTACCCGAAAATCTAGAGGTGAATCACTGATAGTGATCAGATTTAATCGGCAATGGTATGCTTTATAATCTGCCTATCTAAGAAACATATAATTTTGCTAATTTCTCAAGTGAAAAATCTGTGTACACGGGAATGAAATGTGCAAACTTAGTCAATCTATCAACAACAACCCAGATGACATCTTTCTTGCTCGACGACAACAGTAACCTTGACACAAAATCCATGGTGACTTGTTCCCACTTCCACTGTGGAATCAAAACAGGCTTTAACAACCTTAAAGGTACCATATTCTTGGCTTTAACCTGTTGACATATCAAACATTTCGATACAATTTCTGATATCGCACATTTCATACCAGGCCACTAGTACATTTGTTTCAAATCACTATACATCTTGTTACCACTAAGATGAATCGAGTAAACACTGTAATGAGCTTCTTGCAAAATCTCTTGTTTAAATTCAGAATTCCTTGGTACACATAACATATTTCGGACATACAGACAATCATCAGCACCCAAATGAAATTCTATATCTTGTAGTTTTCTTACTTGTTCCCATTTACCAATCAATTCAATGTCGCTTTTCTGCGCCTCACGTATCTATTGCAAAAATATCGGTTTAGCCTTTAGCTTGGCCAAAATAGAACTGTAATCACCAAGCATCAAATAAGTATTCATGACTTTAAATCAAATAATAATTTTCGACTCAAATCATCCGCAACAATATTAGCTTTCCCCGGTTGATAGTTAATGATTAAATCATAATATTTTAACAACTCTAACCATCTACGCTGACATAAATTCAATTTTTTCTGGGACATGATGTATTTCAAACTTTTATGATTGGTAAAAATATGACATTTCTCTCCGTAAAGATAATGTCGCCAAATTGTCAGGGCAAATAGAATAGCTACAAGCTCAAGATTGTATGTCAGATAAATTTTCTGATACATGCAGAAATGGAGTGAATCATTTTTTCATGCGATTTCAGCTGTTGGGAAGCATAAGCTACAACTTTATCTTCTTGCATCAAAACACAACTTAATGCACTAAGTGAAGCATCACTGTATACCACAAATTTCTTACCAAACTCTGGTTAAGTTAATACGGGAGTTTCGATTAACATTGCTTTCAATTGATCAAAGCTTTGTTGACATTTATTGGACCAGTCAAATTTAACATCTTTTTGTGATAGTCTCTTCAATGGTAATGCGATTATCGAGAAACATATAACAAAGCGTCTGTAATACCCAACCAAACCTAAAAATACTTCTTACTTCGATTATATTTCTCAGAGGTTTCCAACTCAATATAGCTAAAATCTTGCTAGGATAAACTCATATACCGTCTGTCGATACCACATAACCCAGAAACCCGATTTCTCAAAGCTAGAACTCTCATTTGCTAAAATTTGCATATAACTATTTTTCGTGCAAAGTTTGCAATATAGTACTCAAATGCTAGGCGTGCTCAATCTTGTTTGTTGGATAAATCAATGTGTCATCAATAAAAATAACAAAAGGGAAGTTTGAGTTGTAGAATGTTGTTGCCGAATCTGCTAAAAGGGACTTTAGGGTATGCATTTCGGTAATTAGTGAGTGTATAGGTGTCGAATTTTCTCTCTAGCATTTGGGGGTTTTGCATTTTTCTTTCTTTTTCTCTAGTACCGAAACTAAAACTGACCATTCGGGTAATTCTTTTTTCTGCATCTTTTCCATTTACTTTCTCTCTTCTAGGCTGAACCTTTCCTTTCTCTCTCTTTTGTCTTCTGTTCATCTCCTATTCAAGGCTAGTCGAATATCACTACTGTTAAGCCATCCTTGCGTCGATCTTCTGTAAATATTCTGATAAGTCGGTAAGTGGTTGTGTTCACTCTTTTTTACTTAAACATGGTTCCTTTAGACCTTTCTAAAAGCCGAATACTTCTTTCTCCTCTTGACTCTTTTGTTACCGATTGTGTTCTTCGGGTTCTAAAATTTCGCAAGGAGTGAAGGAGTACTCAAGAAATACTGAAGCATTTCGAAACGTTCCTATTGGCATTCATCTAAAGGTAACCTTGTTGCTATTATTGTGCTCAATCTAGAATATGTTGGTTGTATACTTTGTGGTCGAATACTACTTTCTTTTACCTAGGAGTTTTATGTGTACGATCAACCTTTGGGTTTAGGAAATCGTGTCTAATAAGAGTGCATTTGTAACACAGATAGTCGACAAGCAACGGGTAATCATTCCTAACTAGTGATCTAAGTGGGCTAAGCCACATCTGTCGATCAAGGCAAGTATTAAATCATTTTGGATAGTAGTATTGAAAGGAGTTATCTAAATCCTATTGATTAAATGACTGATGGTGTATTGTGGTTGTTTAGGTTTGGAGTTCTCGTGGATCTTAGCACATTTTCGCAACAGGTGTGTAATCACACTATCTCCACTAAGAATCGGAAAAAGCGAAAAAGCCGAAACTTCGGCATCTGAGGCCTCACGAGCGTGCAATCGCTTGTGTGGAAAAACCAAGCCCACAACTGAAAACAGTAGATCAAAGAGACCACTGCGAATGTTATCGTGCACTTGGGTCGTTATGAGCCTTGTTGGGCCGAAATGGGACATGTGGGCCCAATGGGCTCATGGGCCCCACACGGAGATAAATTATGAAAAATAGCAGAAAATGTATTGGGCTATGTAGATCGCATAATCGGGATTAGATTTGGGCCAAACGGGTCATACGAGTGTGTGGGCCCAATTAGGGCGAATAGTGGGCTTGAGCTTAATTGCTTGGCTTCGACCAAATAGATCATTTGTGTCACTCGAGGCGACTGTAGACCTTTAGAAAGGAAGTTAACTTTATCGAAATACCCTCGATGGATAAAATTACCGAAACACTCCCGATGGGTAAAATTACCGAAATACCCTCGATGGGTAAAATTACTGAAATACCCTTGATGGGTAAAATTACTAAAATACCCTTGATGGGTAAAATTACTAAAATACCCTCGATAGGTAAAATTACCAAAACAGCCTCGATGGGTAAAATTATCGAAATACCCTCGATAGGTAAAATTATCGAAATACCTTCGATGGGTAAAATTACTGAAATACCCTCGATAGGTAAAATTATCGAAATACCTTCGATGGGTAAAATTACTGAAATACCCTCGATGGGTAAAATTATCGAAATACCTTCGATGGGTAAAATTGACTGTTATGGCCTTATGTTATGTGTGTTTGTTTTGCTTTATGATATATATATGACTGTTACTGAGTATAACATACTGCATACACTTATGATTTATGACATGACATACTACATGCGGTTGGGATTTGTATTGGGGGAAGTGATTGATATGTGAGGGTCGCATGAGACGATTGTGGACCCACCGATGGCTTTTAGCCGATTATGTGATTGGCAGCTCTACTACAATATTGGTTAGTGCCGCCACCGATGCTACATCAGGAGTGTAGGGATTGGTGGGTCGATTAAATCCCCACAAGAGTGTACAGTTGGACAGGAGATGGAGTGCAGGGTTGGTATGGGTATTTATACATTGCATATATTGATTCTGATATTGAAATGGGCTTAGGCCTAGATACATGTGATATGTGCCATTTGATATGGGCTCAGGCCCAACCGAGGCTGATGGGGGCTAAGGCCCACACTATACTGTTACTATTAAGGGCTCAGGCCTAGACTAATTCTGTTTCTTTAATAAGGGGATTACACACTGAGTTTTAGTAAACTCACCCCGTTTTTAACCTTTCAGGTAATCCCCAGCGTTAGACGGTTCGGAGTTGTGAGGGACTCAGAGGGGGCCACACAACTACACTTGTTTTGTTCTATTTTGCTCATCTACTTAAGCAATTTGATTTTGATTCGGGTTATAATAAGGCCTCTATAATTTTTGGATTTTAAATTTGGTATTTGATGTGATTTATATATCTGCTAGGATTAGAACACGGTTTTCCAAAACAATAATTGTATTCTAACACTACGTTTTCGCACCTCAAATTTTAAATATCACGTTTTCGTAAATCATTTGCTTTAACTTAAGCTTCTGCAACAATAAGGTTTTGAAGGTAATATTTTTGTAATAAACCTCGATTGAAAATAAACAAACACAAACTGAGGTTTTATATAAGTTTTAAATGGCAGGAAGTTGGAAATTTCAATAAGGGTTTTTAATGAAAACATGGTTTTTGAAAAACACTTCAGTGTGACACGCCAGATTCAGGCCTAACTTTTAGACCGAGTTTGGGGTGTTACAGAAGTAATGTTGGCGGCACTGTTAATTCTATCCGTTTCCATACTGACTAACTCATCACTCTTACATTTTAGAACAATCTACTTTTGTCTACAATTTACAACAACATCATGCAAAGTCAACCAGTCTATGCTGAGAATAACATCGAATTCATTAAATGGAAAAAACATCAAATTAGTAGAAAAGTAACAATCCCCAATTTTCAATGGACGATTCCTACAAATGTTATCAACTAACACATATCGACCTAGCGGGTTAGTTACTTTAACCACAAATTCAGTTGACTCTACTGATATTTTCTTATTTGTTACTAATGTAGTGCAGATATACGAGTGAGTTGGCCCTGGGCCAATCAAAGCATAAATAGTAATGCCAAAGAGAGAGAATGTATCAACAATAACATTGATTCACGAAGGAATGTGCAAATTATACACAGTTGTTATCAAGTAATAAGTGAGTAAAAAGAGTATCATCTCCACATGGATTTTATTTATAATCAGGAAATGTAAAATTAATAATTCACAAGTTGGTTAAGAAAATAAAATATTTAAATGTGATGAATGTCCTAATGAAATTAACAACTATTATGCAAATGATATAAAATAAAATGCAATGAATGTTTAACAGCAATTCAAAAGATTTGACATAAATAACATGAATAAGTTTGAACAATTACAACTCTTAATTTAATTCATTCATTACCATGTTTAACAAATGTTCCGGAAAAATTCCAAGGCAACTCGATTATTTATGAACTTGGAAACTTAAATCATAAGCTCTTTCGAAATATTAGATTTTTCACTTAGAAAAATGTGCATATTTCTATGTCAACATTTAACTAAGGATTCCTTAGAATTTATACAAAGTAATAAGGATGAATCAGGTTTGAAACAATTTAATCACATAAATCTAAAGTTATGTAAGGTAATAGTGTTCTTTTGGAATTATTACGAACCTTCAATTTATTCTTGTTCGGATATAAATTAAGTAAGCATCTTCCAATTATTACATCCATTAATCATCATCTGGTGCAGATTAAACAATTAATTCTAATGCAATCAAACATATCTTAATGCATGAACAACATGAATGATTTTAATTGGAAGCATAAATAATTGAGGCATAGAACTATATAGACATGAATTGAACGAAACAAATTAATGCATTGCAACCATTCTAGTTGAAAACATTTAAGTCATTATTATTAATGAAAAAGCAATCAAGTAATTTTCAAACATTTTTATAAACTAAGAAAAATTAAAGCAGAAGGAAGAAGAAACTCTAAAATGAATTTGGTGATTTCCTGAGAACTATTCGTGGTAGCTTCCTCCGATTTCTGTCATTGCTCTGATGCAAATTACTCCTTAAGGTGGTCGACCAAGAGAGCTTTTCTCTTAAGAACTTCTTACTAAAGGAATTCTCAAAAAGAGGATGGGAAAAATGAAGGGAGATAGAAGGCTTAGGCGTGGAGGAGAAAGGAGAATAAAGTGATTGTGTTGAATTAATGAATGATGAGTGATAGGTGAATAAGAGGTAGTATTTATACATGAGGAAAGGCTTGAGAGTTTGCTAAAAATAGCATGAACATCCCCTAGAAATCTCTCATGCATGGCCAGTCATATTTCATTGAAAGGGGTTGATTTTTTCATGATTCTAGCTTGAATTTTGCTTGAATTAAGGCATAGGTTGGACAAAAACTATGGTGTTTGATTGGGGCTAGTTTGTGATTTTTTTACACATGTAAGGACCCTTAATTTAATTGTTCCAAAGTTGGTTGGGCTACTCGTTGTCGAATTTGGGCTTTTTTCCCCCTTAATGGATGGTTTAGCTCTAATGTGAAAGGCAAACTTGTTCTTTTTAGCAACCTACTTCCAAGCTTGGCTAAAATGAATTTGTTGAGTCCAATGCTTTAGCTTTCCATCCCATACTAATTGATATTCAGCTCATGTGCATGTGTCATCCATACTGGCTTCGAACATCAAACAAATCAGTGTACCAAGCTTCAACTATTATAGTACAAATTATGAAACTTTCAAAATGTAGCAACATAAAGTAGAATTATGTGAAATTAGCACCTAATTACTCAAAAATTGCAATCTTGCTTTAGTTGTGCCAAAATTTTCAATATGTACTAAAAACACATAATTAGCTATCAAAATACTCGGGATTTGTATAAATTCTAAGTAAAAAGGTGCTTTAAAAATCTATATAATTTAGAGTTATCAGACCCTTAAACTTAATCTATTTCTTGTCCCGAGTAATATTTCAAGCAAGTCAAAAATTTCAACAGGGCAATCTTACACAATATTTAAGTAGAATAAATTCTTCAGATAATCACGCATTAACCAAATTTATGCGCACAAACCCTTCTTGCTAACAAGTTGCTCGCATATAAATATAATTCTAAAATTTTATATAAAGTAAATAAAGATGTTAGCAATAATCATAATTCGTATGCTTTTCCGAGCCATATGTAAATCTTACCATTAAATTATTCTTTCTTATTTTAATTAAGTAAAATAATCCTAAGGTTTAATATTGGTCTTCATATGTTGAACTTAATAATTTCTCTCCACTAATGTAGTCGGCATAATTATCAAAATCAATAGGTCTTTTGCAAGGTTGTAATGGGGTAAGGCTCAAGGTAGGGATAAAGAGAAGTGATTTTTAGGCTAAATAACCTTAAAATTGCCTTGGATCTTCTGTAGCACAATTTGCCTTACTTATTGGTTTAACACCCCCAAACTTAGTTTTGTACTCATGTTCTATGAGACTATTCAGTATTGGATCATACCTCTTTCTTTCTTTTCTCTAGTTTTTTTGAACAGATACCTTCTTTTGACTTCTCTCTCAAAATTCTTTTCACCAAAGCAGGTAAAGTTAGAATTGATACAAAGATAAGGTAAATTTTATGAAAATAAAGAAAGATGGCTTATGATGTACGTGAATCAAATAAAGTAGGCCACACAACTCAAAATAAGGTTTTAAGGGTTAATTTTAAATATGGTAGGCTTGAAAGGCCCAAAAGATCCATACAAAGTGTGCCTATATCATTTTTAGATTCTTATGACTCATAGGATTTTGCCTCAAGAAACTTAGTAAAACAATTCTAAAGACTTAAACCTTCATGCATTCCTAATTTCAAGGAAAGGTAAATTTTCATGGCTAAAACTATATAAGACTTAGATAAAAAAATACATCATGATTGAGCTAACATAAATTTAAAAAAAAATTGAATAGAACCAGAAATTATACGTCCATTCAGGCTACTTATTAACAAAAAATTTCTCTAAGCATTAATTTATTCCAACATACTTATGTGTGAAAATTGAAAATTTTAAAAAAATCACGCAAGATGGCCCTTACCCCCTTTTAAAAAAGTAATGTTCTCAATGCAAAATAACAGAGTAGTGGATGCAAACTATGCACTAGGTAGGATTCCAGGAAAGAGAGGTGAGTCATGAAGACTACTTAAGTACCAAATCTTTCCTTGACGATTCCAATCCTATACATGTACATTTGCATTACCGCACTACTTTGCTTTTTACTAGAGAATAAAAATAATGAAAAGGCTTTAACTTAATTTATTCATAACTTGCAATTTATTTAATTTAATTGTGCGAAAGCAAAATACTACCAAAGTAAATATAAAAATGTCTTAAATGAAATACTGAGAAAAAGAAATCCCCCATTTTTTTAATTTGTATCATTCCATTTTCTCTTGTTCCTTCGCCTTTTCATTCTCGCTTGATTTCCTAAACTCTTCTTGCATTGAATCTTGCACCCAGGATTCGAAGATATAATCTGGAAACTCAGGAATGAAAGTAGACAGATTATTAGAGAAATTCTTAACAACATTCCTTATTGATTCATCTCTAATTTTTTCATATTTCCTACAAGTCTATTGTTGGTTATGCATAAATTTCCACATACCCATCATATTTGAAAATTCTGACTTATCATTGATGTTTGAAGGAGTGGTCATCAGAATAGTCAACTCAAGATTAACACTTGTCTCATCTAGTTCAACAACATTCGGTTCTATTCCTAGTTTAGGGCTGTTCGGTTCTCCTTTAGGTCATATTTTTTCTGGTTTATTTGCTGAGCCAGCATTAGGTTCAGGATTGGTTGTCGACTCTTTAGGTTCTGGTTTGTCTACTTCTTTCTGATTCAGTTTTTCAACATTCTCTACTAACCTTTCAAGGTCGTGTTTTGTTATGCAGTCTAGAAAATATCAACATTTTAAGTTTGTTTTCGATCGAACTTGTACTCGCAAAAAAAGTGAAGTAATTAATGATGGAAAGTAACCACTTCTTGCATTTTTCCTGGCACAATCTTAGATTTCCTTGAGAATAATTTTCCCCACAGTGATGGACTTTCTATCATAATTGCATACAACAAAAGCATTCATTCCATCGATATGGTAGAATTGTAAGAGCCTATTTTTAGGTCAAATCAAAACAGTGGTTTCGGGATTACAAATATAAAGTTAAAATATTAATTTTATTATTATTTTAATGTTTACAGCATGTTAGTAGAGTCATATGAAAATTTTGTTAAGAAATTTTATCATTTGCATGCTTAATTTGATAAAAGAAGGACTAAATTGTAAAAGGTGCAAAACTGGAGTTCTATAAGCTAAAGGTATTAAATAGCTATAGGGCTTTAAAGTGGAAGTCCTTATTTGGTAATTAGACCATTAAATGAGTTAGTGGACGTGCAAGACATGGTATTTATTAGATTTTTAAAGTTAGGTAAGGGTAATTAGGTAATTAGCCAATTAAATATAAAAATTAAATAAAACAAATTAGTTATCATCTTCACACATGCATGAGCTAAAAATTTCAGCAAAGAAAACACCATTGAAGACCTTCAAAGGTTCAGCCAAGCTCAACCTTACATGTAGGTGCGTTTTTGTCTCTTTTTTAATGATTTTTATGTTTTCGGGATTGTTGCTTTGTATTCTAGCTAGCCCATGCTTTAATTTTTGAATTTGATGATGATTTTGTGAAATTCCATTGATGAATATTCAAGCTTTTTGTTGTTTGATGATGAGAAATAAATATTTGTTAATAGATTATCATATTTTATTAAGTGATTTTTGATAAAAATGCTTATTATGGTCTAAATTGTGAAATTTTTAAATTAGGGGATTGAAATGTGAAATAAATGAAATTAATGGGCTGTTAGGGACCTAGGGAAGATTCAGCTATGCTTTGGTATGATGAAATTTTGTGTATTTAGTGTAGTTTTGAAAAAGGGACTAAATTGTAAAAATGTGAAAGTTTAGGGGCAAATGTGTAATATAGCCCTAATGTGTGTTTTGGACTAAATTGAATAAATAAGCTGATTTTGATAATATATAGATCAACATAAGTCGAGATTGGGATTAGATCAGGGAAAAGGAAAAGTGGACGAATAGTCGCTAATTTTCATCCGAGCAACTCGAGGTAGGTTCGTATAATTAGAATCGAACTTTCATTTAATTGCAATTGTATGAAATGAATATGTATATTTATTATATATGTGAATTGAATGGTTGAAATAAATGATATTGAATTGCTTAATTTGAAATGTATTGAGTAATACCGAGCCTCGTTTGAACTATAGAAAATCGTAGGATACGAGTGGCATGTCACTAGGGTTACTGTTTTGGTTGAGCTCCTGCATTTGTTGCAGACTCACTACAGCTCGTATGAGCTACCGATATATCAGCACGTATGAGCTTACCATTTCAACTCGATAGAGCTTACCGTTCTTCAGCTCGGAATGAGCTTACTGATCATGGCTCGAAAGAGCAAAAATTATAATGAATTGATGGATTACCGATTAATGCACATAGTGTGTCACTTGAGTATCCTTTGATGTTTCATTAGGTTCAACGAGCATTATACTGTTACCGATTATATGATTGAGAATGAAATGTAATATGATATATGTGAATTGTACAGATGAAATATGATATGTGTTATGAGGACGTACGGAATTGGAAATGAAATTCTATGAAATGTATGAAAGAAATCATGAAAGAGTAAAATTTCCAATAAAATAGTTTTGGACAGCAGTAGTCATATAACTTTGAAAGATCACTAAAAATTATGAGAATCGCATTAGAGGTTGAATAAGATATGAAATTAAATCTTATTAAGTCTAGTTTCACATAGAAGAAACGATGCAAGCAAAAGAATCTCGTATTATGAGATATTTGAATTTTTAAGAGATAAGTTCAGAATGATTTCGAAATCCCCTGTTTTGACTTTGGAAAATCATCCAAATCTATATGACTTATGAGTTAGAATTTATATGATTAAAATTCTTGATGAGTTTATTTTCAAGAGAAACAAATGAGAATATCATCCAAATCTCGTACTAAGAGATAATTAATTTTTAGAGAAGGAGGGTCGGGACTGTCTGACAACAAAACAGGGATGACTTTGAAGAATGAATTGTCCTTATTGGTTACACCAAAAATTTTGAAAATTTTATGGTAATAATATATGCGAGTCTAGATTCGGGAAAATCAGGCGGATATTAATTTGGAGTTCTGTAGCGCAAAATATAAATAATTTAGTGACTATGACTCAAGTAGAAAACTTCAAGTGAACATGAGTAAATAGTGGAACTATGTGAAATTTTGATTGTATTATCTTGAGAACATGTTGTGAGGATTGGTAAAAGCATGTTAACATATCGATTATTATTTACATACTAACTTACTAAGCTTTAATGCTTACTCATTTTATTTCTTCGTGTTTTATAGAGGTTCGTTAGCTAGCTCGATTCGGCCGACGTCAGAGATAAGCATCCCACTATCCAATCGATTTCTCGGTACTTTTGAACTCATGGAAGTTGTGTAAATATGGCATGTATAGGCTTGTTTATGGGAATATGTTTTGGTTACTTTAGCTTATTGTATAGTTATGTGTTTTGATGTTCTTAAGCCATGAGATTTGGCTTAGTTGTTATAATGGTGAAATGTGTATAAGATGATATGTTTTGGCAAGCTTGCTTATGAAGGATTTGATGGATATGATAATATTGGTATGTGATGAGTTGGTGAATTGGAAAATGCTTGATTTTTATTTGATATTAGGATAGGTATGAGGTTGAATCATATTAGTTTGATATTTGTTAAATGTTTGATGAATTACCGATTTGAACTGAGTTGACTGAATTTGTTCCAAGTATTAAATGAATGGTTCACTGAATTTGTTCGAGCAAACTCGGTTGCTCAACAACCTCTACCCTCACCTATTCCTCACTTGATCCCTGTAATGCCTCAAGGTACAGACCCGTTGCAATTGAATAAACCTCCCGTTGATAAGATAAGAAAATATGGGGCTAAAAAATTTAGAGCTACAGTTAGTGACGAAACTGAGAGAGCTGAGTTCTGGCTTGAAAGCACGATCAGGGTTTTTGATGAACTTTCCTGCATACCTGACGAATGTTTGAAGTCTGCTATATCTTTGTTGATAGATAAAACATACCAGTGGTGGAATACACTAATATCTGTTGTTCCGCGAGAAAGAGTTACTTGGGAATTCTTCCAATCTAAGTTCAGAAAGAAATATATCAGCCAACGGTTTATCGATCAGAAGAGAAAGGAATTTCTTGAATTGAAACAAGGCTGAATGATAGTAACTGAATATGAGCGAGAATTGGTATGACTCAGTAAATACACTCGTGAATGTGTTTCTACTGAGGCTATAATGTGTAAAAGATTCGAGGATGGATTGAATGAAGATAATCGAGTGGTAGTCGGGATTCTTGAGTTGAAAGAGTTGGTTGTCCTGGTTGAACGAGCCTGTAAAGGTGAAGAGCTTGTTAAAGAGAAAAGAAAATCTGATTCTGAAGCCAGAGATGTTAGAAAAAGATTTGCGGGAAAGTCTCATTAGTCGGCATCAAAGAAATTTAGAGAGTATCATCCTCGTTCTAGTGCTTCTGTAGAGATTTCGATCCGAGATAGAGAGGTCAGACAATATAGCTCTAAACCTCAGACGACATCAATTGCAAGTGTGGGCAGTGTTAGAAATGTTGGACCTAAGTGTAAGTATTGTAGCAAGCGCCATTACAGTGAATGTAGAGTGATGAGCGGAGCGCATTTTAGATATGGATCATTGGATCACTATCTCTGGGACTGTCCAGAGAAACCTACAGCTGAAAGAGATCAACCAGTGAAAGTAAGATCCAATAATACTACTACTAGAGGGAGACCACCTCGAAACGCTGGAAATATAGGTGGTAATCGAGGTGTTACAAGAGATTCTGTTGTTAGATCTAAAGCTAGCGCACCTTCCGGAGCTTATGTTATCCGCACTCGCAAAGAAGCTTCGTCTCCAGATATTATTACCGATACTTTCATTCTTTATGATACTACCGTGATTGCATTGATAGATCCATTATCAACTCATTCTTATATATGCATAAATTTAGTATCCAGTAAGACTTTGCTTGTAGAGTTGTAAACTGAAAAATATATAGGATTTTTCCTATATAATTCATCACCTTTTTTACTTAAATTTGTTGTTAAAACCAAGTAATTGTTTAATAAATTAATGAAATATGCGAAAATATAAAATTAGGACATGGAAATTATTAAAATGTGATTTTATGGTTTATTATATAGTTTTCATGCATAAAATGGTTAATTTTATATTAGTTTGAGCATATTAGATTTTTAAGCTATAAAGTGGTCCATGCATGATTAAATTAAATAATAAAATATAAATTTATATTTAATAATTCATTTTAAATATTTCATTAATAAATTAGGTTTTAATTCATTAAGTAAATTAATTAATTGAAGTGGTTAAAATTATATTATTTGGTCCTCTAAACTATCTACTTTTTTTGGACAGGTTTGAGAGTTTTCTTCTAACTGAAAAACCGTCCAAATTGGGGACCAAGTCAACCCAAGTTTCGGCTGCACATGGATGATCATAAATCAATTTTTGGTTTAATTACACAAGGTCCTTGAAGAGTTAAAGAAATTAGAGATTTTCCCAAAAATTTGCTAGTGACCGAGTTTTAGTCCTGAGTTGTGGTGGCACTCAAATTGACCAAGAATCAAGCAGAATCACCCATATTTTCTGAATTCATGGCCGGGCATCCTTGGAAGAAGTTTTAAAAGATGGACACTCCTATTTTTAGCAAACTAAGCTCCCTTGCCTCATCTATAAATAAGAGCTCATTTCTCACTTTTCAATCATCCCTCACTCATTCATTATTCTCTCCTCTCTCATCTCTCTTAGCTATCTTTGCCCCTCACACCTATCATCATCCATGCATAAGGATTTTTAGCAAAATTAGCCTCTTAAAGAACCCTTGGTCGGCCACATTGGAGAACCATCAGCAAAGGAGTAAAGAAAGAAGCGAATGAGCCTCGTCAGTCAGAGTCTTGGGTGACAACCACTCTGAATTGGGTTTGATCTTTCTTTTCTTTAATTTAATCTAAAGATGTTTGCTATGTATTCTTTGTTCTTGGTTACAACAACGTTAGCTTAATTTTATTTAAGCTCAGATGATTGCTTTGATTAAATAATATTTATTTGATTCGTGCTTATAATGTTTGTGCCTCAATGGATCATGTTTTGAATTAAAATCAAGTCTGTATTTCATTCATACGTGATTGGAATGCACCTGAATTAGCTGAGCGATCGTGACTAGGCGATGACTAATGGACACATAATTAAAATGTGCATGCTCAATTTAGATCCTGACCCGATTAAATTGTAGGTTGCATAACAACTCTGACCAAGCTCTATTATCTGCATAGTTTTTAGATTTGTGTGATTAAATTGTTTCAAACCTGACACGTCCCTGTTACTTCACACGAATATTAAGAAACCCTTAGTAAATAAGGATCAGTAAAATGCGTATTTACTAAGTAAAGGATTCTGAAAGGACCTAATGTGGTTTCCAAACAAATGAAAGATCGAGTTGCCATGGAATGTTTTTCCGAATGTTATTAAGCATGTTGATAATAAATTGAGTTTAATTAAAGTAATTGTCCTAGTTTATTTATGTTATAATTGTTGCAAAATTGCGTTTAATTTTACTAAAATCTATTTCATTTAGTTTGCATACTTAGGATAATTTGCATTAGGGATTATCGCATTTAGTTTAATATATTTTAATCACCACTTTTCTACTATATTGTGTTTTTATTTACCAAATTATTTATATAATTTTACAAATGAAGTGACTTAGAAGAAATACAGTCCTTGTGGAGACGATAACTCGATACTTACTTATTACTTGATAATGACTTTGTACACTTGCACAAACCTATGCGTTACAAGAGTCTATTGAATTTGTGATTAGAGTATCAAACCCCTTAGGCAAGTGTGTTTTGGTAGATAAAGTGTGCAAGAACTGTTCGTTGATGATTCAAGATTTCTATTTTTCGGCCGATCTGATGTTGTTGCCATTCGATGAATTCGATATAATTCTGGGTATGGATTGGTTGACACTACACGATGCTATTGTAAACTGCAAACAGAAGACGATAGATTTGAAATTTCAGAATAATGAGATTATCTGGATTGAATCAAATGATTTGAATGGTTTACTGGCAATGATTTCTTCGATGTTTGCTTGAGTCGAAAATATGTAAGAAAGGGTTGTGAAGCTTACGTTGCCTATGTACTCAACTCTAAAGTGACCAAAAATAAGATTGAATCAGTATCAGTTGTGTGTGAATACCTGGATGTGTTTTCTGAAGAGTTACCGGGTTTGCCACCGATCAAAGAATTTGAATTTGGTATTGAGCTAGTGCCAGGAACTACTCTGATATCAATAACTCCATATATAATGGCTCTGACCGAGTTAAAAGAATTGAAATCTCAGTTGCAAGAGTTGACCAATAGAGGATTTGCACGACTGAGTTTCTCTCCCTGGGGTGCTCTGGTATTATTTGTGAAAAAGAAAGACGGAACTATGAGAATGTGTATTGATTATAGACAGTTCAATAAAGTGACAATCAATAATAAATATCCTCTTCCAGAAATAGACGATTTGTTTGATCAGCTGAAAGGGGCTACAGTTTTTTCTAAGAGAGACTTGAGATCAGGTTATTATAAGCTACAAGTTAAAGACTCAGATGTGCCGAAAACTGCTTTTCAAATGAGGTACGGGCATTATGAGTTTCTAGTTATGCCTTTCAGACTAACGAATGCACCTGCTATTTTTATGGACTTAATGGATCAGATCTTCAGACCGTATTTGGATAGATTTTTTGTGTTTATATATGACATCTTGATTTATTCCTATGATGAATCTAAGCATGCTGAACATCAGAGAATAGTGCTACAGACTTTGCGAGATAAACAACTATTTGCAAAGTTTAGTAAATGTGCGTTCTGGTTACGAGAAGTTGGTTTTCTAGGGCATACTGTGCGAACATTGGGTATTCGAGTCGATCCGAGGAAGATTTCGGCAATATTGGATTAGAAGCCTCCGAAAAATGTATCCAAAGTCTAAAGGTTTCTGGGACTCGCCGGTTATTACAGACGATTCGTAAAAGATTTCTCAATGGTTACAACTCCATTGATGAGACTACTTCAGAAGGATGTTAAGTTCGAGTGGTCAGACAAGTGCCAGAAAAGTTTTGAGTAGCTGAAAGCTCTTTTGACTAAAGCTCCAGTGTTAGTACAGCCAGAATCGGGTAAAGAATTCGTAATCTATAGTGATGCATCGTTGAATGGCCTGGGCTGTGTTTTGATGTAGGAAGGAAAAGTCATAGCTTATGCCCTGAGACAGTTGAAACCGCATGAAAAGAATTATTCGACACACGATTTAGAGTCAGAAGCCATTGTGTTTGCATTGAAGATTTGGCGCCATTATTTGTTCGGTGAGAAATGTCATGTTTATTCTGATCACAAGAGTTTAAAATATTTGATGAATCAGTAATATCTAAATCAACGATAGCGAAGATGGTTGGAATTGTTAAAAGATTATGTGCTAGTGATTGATTACCATCCGGGAAAGGCCAATGTTGTTGCTGATGCTTTAAGTCAGAAATCTTTGTTTCCTCTACGTGCAATGAATACTCAGTTGGCTCTATCTGATGACGAATCGATTATAGCTAAGTTGAAAGCAATACTGTTATTTATGCAGCAGATTTGCGAAGATGAGAAAGTTAATAATGAATTGTTAGCAAAAGGGGTTCAATGTGATTTGAATTCTAATTCAGAGTTTTGAGTTGATGCTAATGATTGCTTAAGATTCAGAGTTGATTCAAATGATTTCAAATGAAGCTCATAATAGTCGTTTGTTTGTTCAACCTAGAAGCACAAAAATGTATAACGATCTGAAACAGATTTACTAGTGGTCTGGTATGAAAAGTGACATCTGAGAGTTCGTTTCTAAATGTTTGATCTGTCAGCAAGTTAAAGATGAGCATCAGGTACTATCTGGTTTATTGTAGCCGATTATGATTCCTGAGTGGAAATGGATAGAGTGACTATGGATTTTGTGTCGGGATTGCCCCTATCTCCGAGAAAGAAAGATGTAATCTAGGTTATAGTTGACAAATTGACGAAATCAACTCATTCATTCCAGTATGAACGAACTATTTGCTTGATAAGTTAGCTAAGTTGTATATTTCCGAGGTTGTGAGATTGTACTGAGTACCTATTCTATTGTTTTGGATAGAGATCCGAGGTTCACATCGCGGCTTTGGAAGAAACTGCAAGATGCACTACGTACAAAGCTACACTTAAGTACCGCTTTTCACCCACAGACGGATGGACAATCCAAGAAAATTATTTAAATTCTCGAGGATATGTTACGATGTTGCATTCTTGAGTTTGAAGGTACGTGGGAAAAGAATTTGTCGTTGATTGAATTTGCGTATAATAACAGCTATCAATTGAGTATAAAAATTACACCATACGAAGCTTTATACGATCAAAAATGTCGAACACCTTTCAACTGGACTGAACTTAATGAGAATAAGATTCACGGGGTCGATTTGATTAAAGAGACCTAACAGAAAGTGAAAGTGATTCGTGATAATCTGAAAGCAGCGTCAGATCGTCAGAAATCGTACGCACATTTGAAACGGAAAGATGTTGAGTTTCAGATTGGGGATAAGGTGTTTTTTAAAGTATCTCCGTGGAAGAAACTACTTAGATTTGGCAAAAAATGTAAGTTAACTCTGAGATTCATCGGGTCGTATGAAATTTTCGAGTGTAGCGGGTCGGTTGCTTATAGATTGTTATTGCCACCTGAATTAGAAAAGATTCATAATGTATTTCATGTATCGATGCTTCAACGATATCGATTCAATCCCTCACATGTGATTTCCCCGTCTGAGAT
This sequence comes from Gossypium hirsutum, assembly GCF_007990345.1. Lineage (NCBI taxonomy): Eukaryota > Viridiplantae > Streptophyta > Magnoliopsida > Malvales > Malvaceae > Gossypium > Gossypium hirsutum. The sequence continues at coordinate 32,354,258 of NC_053437.1, forward strand.
TGAGATTCAATCTGATATGACATACAAAGATGAACCGATCCGAGTGTTAATCCGAGGTTAAAGAACTGGGAAATAAGAAAATTTATTTTGTGAAAGTCTTATGGCATCGACACGAGGTCGAAGAAGATACTTGGGAAACTGAGGATGCTATGAGAGAGCAATACCCAAACCTATTCACTGGTAAGATTTTCAGGGACGAAAGTCCCTAAGAGAGGAGAGTTGTAACAGCTTGTTTTTGGGTCAAATCGGAACAGTGGTTTCGGGACCACAAATTCGAAGTGAAAATATTAATTTTATTATTATTCTAATGTTTACAGCATGTTAGTAGAGTCACATGAAAATTTCGTAGTTTACAGCATGTTAGTAGAGTCACATGAAAATTTCGTTAAGAAATTTTATCGTTTGCATGCTTAATTCGATAAAAAGGACTAAATTGTAAAAGGTGCAAAATTGGAGTTCTATAAGCTAAAGGTATTAAATAGCTATAGGGCTTTCAAGTGGAAGTCCTTATTTGGTAATTAGACCATTAAATGAGTTAGTGGATGTTCATGGCATGGTATTTATGAAATTTTTAAACTTAGGTAAGGGCAATTAGGTAATTAGCCAATTAAAGATAAAAATTAAATAAAACAAATTAGTTATCATCTTCATGTAACATCCCGAAATAGGGCCTAAATGGAACAGTGGTTGCAAAACCATGAATTCGAGATAGAAAAGTTTATTGTCATTAATTTTTATGGTTTACCGATTGATTGGATGCATGTGTTAGAATACCGATAAGAAATTTCAGCAATTGCATGTCTGAATTGCATATTAGGGTTTAATTGCAAAAGTAGGTAAATATGAGCTTTAGATGATAAAGGATTTAATTGAAGTGCATATTTGAAGTAGATGTCCTTAAATGATAATTAGACCATTAGACTTTCATGGACAAAAATGGGCATGCATAGATAAAAATAACTAAAGTTTTAATGAAGGGCATTTTAGTCATTTGGTAATAAAAAGAATGAAAAGGGAAAATGATGGCAAAATGTGCTCATCTTCTTCCATAAGGGCCGAAACTTCAAGGGACACTATAGCTAGGGTTCCTTCACTTTCTCAAGCTCATAGTAAGTGTATCCATAGGTGAAATGTGTTTATTTTGATGTTTTATGGTAGAATATAAAGCTTGAAATTGTGTTAAATAACTTTTGCTAGGCGATTTTAAGTGAAAAGGAGTAAAACGATATAATCGGTAAATATACCTAATGTTCATAAGTAAATGTTAGAGTGGGAATTTGATGTTGCCATATAAGGGAAAGATGTTCAGCCTGTCATAAAACATAAGAATAAGGGATAATTTAATTTTCGAGCTTTGGGACAAAAGTGTAAATATGCAAAACTTTAGGGACAAAATCATAATTTTGACAAAGTTTGAGTCAAGGACCATTTTGATGAATGTGAGTATTAAATAAGCGAAATTTGCTATTATAGATGAAGAGGAACAAAATCCAGAGTTAGATCGGGGATAGAAAAAGGTTGAGGACTAAGTTGCTAGATTTGATCGTATTTTGTACCGATGTAAGTTTACGGTAAATAAATGCAATATTTCAATAATTATTATTAATGTTTTTATTTTCCAACAATTATGTACTTATTTTATGAAATTATTTAATGTTGACTCAAGTATGAAATGATAGAGAATCAGTGTTAAAAAGTCCCGTTGAAACATTAGGAATATATAGGATAAAAAGGTCATGACATTAGGGGATAAGATCCCATGTAAGACCATGTCTGGGACATGGCATTGGCATTATTGAGGTTATGAGAGGTCCCACGTAAGACCATGTCTGGGACATGGCATTGGCACCGAGATGAGAGGTCCCCCGTAAGACCATGTCTGGGACATGGCATAGGCACCGATATGAGAACTCCAATGTAAGACCATATCTGGGATATGGCATTGGTAGTACAGGAAACATCCTATGTAAGACCATGTCTGGGACATGGCTTTGGCATGTTATTATCAGATAGGAGACCCGAGTATCCTTAGTATTCCAAGTAGTTCAACGGGCTAGTAAATATACTATGTTACATGAAAGTTTAGGTAAAAGCATAATAAATAGATTCAGGTGAGTTATAAGGGTGAAGAATATTTCAGTTATCAGTTGAGAAAGAAATTTCAGCAAGGGAGGAGAAGTTATAATCATGAGTTATTTAAGTAAGCAAGTAAGTAAACAAGTAAGAGAGTAAGTAAAGAAGAAGCAAAGACCATGATACTTGATGATGATTTATGAGTATAATTATTTATGATAAATGTTGTTATTTATTTGATTGTAAACTTACTAAGCTTTACGCTTACTCCCTTTATTTTCCTTCTTTTTTATAGTATCGCCAAGCCAATTCAGGGATCGTAATGGCGTCGGAGATCGTTTCACACTATCAACAAACCATCTTGGTATTTTGTGGTTCGAAACGTTTTAAGTTATGGCATGTATAGGGACTTAGTAATTTTGTATGTGTCCTTATGATATGGCTAATGAATAGCATGTAAATATTTGATAATGATTAGCTATTGAAATGGCTATTTAAGAACATGTTTTGGTGTTATGTACGCCTAAATTATAGTTAATACAAAGAAATTATAAAAGAGTAAAAATTTGCAATGGAACAGGTTTTGGACAGCAACATTGATGTGATTTTGAAAAATTACCAAGGATAGCAGAAATGGAATTAGAGAGTGAATGAGATATAGAATTAAAGCTTATCGAGTCTATTTTCACATGAAAGAAATAGTGTAGGCAAAGGAATTTTATATTTTGTAATATTTGAACTTTAGTGAGACAGGATCAGAATGGTTTTTGAAGTCCCCTGTTCTGACATTAGAAAATCATTAAAAATTGCATTAAGAATTATGAGTCATAATTTATATTTCCAGATTTCTTAGTGAGTCTATTTTCAATAGAAACAAGCGGAAGCACCATATGAAGCCCGTACAATGGGATAATTGATTTTCAGTGAATAGAGGTCAAAACTGTCAGACATTGAAATAGGGGAGACTTTAATGAATAAACTGTACTATTTGGCTAATCCAAAAATTCTAGAAATTTTATGATAAGAAGATATATGAGTCTAGTTTTAAGGAAAATTTACGGATCTAAATTTTGAGTTTCATAACTCGAGTTATAATTAAATTAGTGACTGTTACGCAAGTGGACAGTTTTATTGTGAGTAATGAAATAAATTATTTTGATTTGTTTAAGTATTCGAAAAATTTTTAATGTTCCCAGTTTGGACCCGACCTAGTAAGTTAAGTCAGGTAACGCCTCATGCTCGGCTCCGGCAACGGTCTTAGGTAAGGGGTGTTACACTTCACGCATGCATGAGCTGAAAATTTCAGTAAAGAAAACACCATTGAACACCTTCAAAGGTTCGTCCAAGCTCATCCTTGCATGTAAGTGCGTTTTTGTCTCGTTTTTAATGATTTTATGTTTCCAGGATCGTTGCTTGGTATTCTAGCTAGCCCATGCTTTAATTTTCGAATCTGATGATGATTTTCTGAAATGCCATTGATGAATATTCAAGCTTTTTGTTGTTTGATGATGAAAAATAAATATTAGTTGATAGATTATCATTTTTTATTAAGTGATTTTTTGATAAAAATGCTTATTATGGACTAAATTATGAAATTTGTAAATTGGGGGTTGAAATTGAAATAACGGAATCAATGGGCTGTTAGGGACCTAGAGAAGATTCGGCTATGCTTTGGTATGATGAAATTTTGTGTATTTAGTGTAGTTTTGAAATAGGGACTAAATTGTAAAAATATGAAAGTTTAGGGGCAAATGTGTAAAGTATCCGTAATATGTGTTTTGGACTAAATTGAATAAATATTTGATTAAATAAGCTAATTTTGATAATATATAGATCAAGATAAGTACTGATTGGGATTAGATCGGGGAAAAGGAAAAGTGGACGAATAGTCGATAATTTCCATCCGAGCAACTCGAGGTAAGTTCGTATAATTAGAATCGAACTTTCATTTAATTGCAATTGTATGAAATGAATATGTCTATTTATTACATATGTGAATTGCATGGTTGAAATAAACGATATTAAATTGCTTAATTTGAAATGCATTGAGTAATACCGTGCCCTGTTTGAACTATAGAAAATCGTAGGATACGAGTGACATGTCACTAGGGTTTCCGTTTTGGTTGAGCTCCTGTATTTGTTGCGGACTCGCCACAGCTCGTATAAGCTTACCAATATATCAGCTCTTATGAGCTTACCATTTCAGCTTGATAGAGCTTACCGTTCTTCAACTCAGAATCAGCTTACTGATCATGGCTTGAAAGAGCGGAAATGATAACGAATTGACGGATTACCGATTAATGCACATAGTGTGTATCACCCGAGTATCTTTCGATGTTTCATTAGGTTCAACAGGCATTATACTGTTACCGATTATATGATTGAGAATGAAATGGAATATGATCTATGTGAATTGTATAGATGAAACATGATATGTGTTATGAGGACGTATGGAACTGGAAACGAAATTTTATGAAATGTATGAAAGAAATCATGAAAAAGTAAAATTTGCAATAAAATAATTTTGGACAGCAGCAGATGTATAACTTTGAAAATTCACTAAAATTTGTGGGAATCGCATTAGAGGTTGAATAAGACATGAAATTAAATCTTATTGAGTCTAGTTCCACATAGAAGAAACGGTGTAAGGAAAAGAATCTCGTATTATGAGATATTTTAACTTTTGAGAGATAAGGTCAGAATGATTTTGGAATCCCCTATTCTAACTTTAGAAAATCATTAAAAATTATATAAAAATAATTATGGGTTATAATTTATATGATTGAATTTTTTAATGAGTCTATTTTCAAGAAAAACAAATGGCAATATCATCTGAATCCCGTACTAAGAGATAATTAATTTTTAGAGAAGAAGGGTCAGGACTGTCAGATAGCAGAATAGGGATGACTTTGAAGAATTAACTATAGTTATTGGCTAAACCAAAAATTCTGAAAATTTTATGGTAAGAAGATATGTGAGTCAAGTTTTAGGAAAATCAAGCAGATCTTAATTTGGAGTTTCGTAGTGCAAAATATAAATAATTTAATGACTATGACTCAAGTAGATAGCTTGATGTGAACATGAGTAAATAGTGGAACTATGTGAAATTTTGATTGTATTATCTTGAGAACATGTGAGGATTGGTAAAAGGATGTTAACAGATCGATTATTATTTACATATCAACTTACTAAGATTTAATGCTTACTCAGTTTATTTCTTCGTGTTTTATAGAGGTTGAATGTATTAGCTAGCTCTATTCAGACGACGTTGGAGATAAGCATCACACTATCCAGTTGATTTCTCGATACTTTTGAACTCATGGAAGTTAAGTAAATACGGCATGTATAGGCTAGTTTATGGGAATATGTTTTGGTTACTTTAGCTTATTGTATAGTTATGTGTTTTGATGTTCTTAAGCCATGAGATTTGGCTTAGTTGTTATAATGGTCAAATGTGCATGAGATGATATGTTTTGGCAAGTTTGCTTATGAAGGATTTGATGCATATCATAATATTGGTATGTGATGAGTTGGTGAATTGGAAAATGCTTGAATGTTATTTGATATTAGGATAGGTATGAGGTTGAACCATACTAGTTTGATATTTGTTAAATGTTTGATGAATTACTGATCTAAACTGAGTTGAAAGTCTGGTAATGCCTCTTAACCTATTCCGGCGACGGTTACGGGTTAGGGGTGTTATAGGAACTATGTGAGATAGGCATGAAGCTATATCGAGCAAAGTAGAACCATACCTTAGCCACTAGTTTTAAGTACTCCCTTTGACAAGAGTGACTACTGTATTTTTTATTATCCATTAGGATCCCAGATTTGCAACAACTTTGGGGAAATTTTGAAGAAAATCCCAATTGGTGTTTGCCATCATGGTAGAGTATTCATCTTCTTCAACATCAGACAGATTAAACAAATCATTGATGTAAGAGGTACCTTCTTTTTATGAAAAATAACTTCAGTGGCATCTAGAGTAGTTGAATTCACATAGAAATTTTGTATTAATTCCTCTTCAGGTAGTGATTGTGCATCACAAAATTGTTTCCATATTAAAACATCTACTATTTTTGAATTGATACTGGCAAAATCATATTATCAATGCTTTCCAAATTGAAGCCTTCTTCTAGAAACACAGGTTGATTCTTGAAGGTAGAATCAAATCTCTCCTTTGCTTCCTCATCTTAAATCACAATCAGGTTTTCATCAGAAGTTTTTGAAGGTCAATTTCTTTTACGAGTTATGGAAAATTGGCAATGAATTAGGGGTGACGACAAGGATGGTGCAGTGGTGATGAAGTGTTGGCAAGGGCTTTGCGGTGGCAAAGGAAAATGTTGGGTGCAGTGTTACGGCAAAGTGCGACTAAAGGGAGTGGTTGCTATGGTGGAAAAGAGATTACGACGGTGTGGGAAAGAGATGATGCGGCAAAGGAGAAGTGTGGTGGCAAAGAGAACATTTGTGGAGAAAGTTTAGGTTTTTGAGGTTAGCGACTAAGAGAAGAAAAATATAGGGTTAAGGGTTAAAGCTAATTGCTTAGGTGATGTGGGAAAGATGATGGGGCTAAGGGGCTTTTATAGTAGTGGATTGGGGTAATTTGATAGCTTAATTTTTGCTATGGAAAGAAATTAGGCAATAAGGACGGAAATAAAGTGGGGAAAACTAAAGGGCAACAAAAATTGGGTATTTTTCTCTTTATCACTATTTTGGGCGTCGAGCTCAAACTGCAAAAATTAAACTTATTATCTGCACTGAAATAAAACTAAACGAATATAAACTGGTTAAAACTTGGGCCAACTTGACCCTTTTATTCAGCATAAAATTGAAAATAAACTTAAAATAAATTAAAATAAGAGTTCACTTTAGGCTACATAGAAAATTTCTCAGAAAATTACATTGAATTAAATTCTCAGGAAAGATTGGAGGGGTCACAAATGGTCCCGCTTAAGTTTCAATCTCTTTCGACAGAATTAATTTAATGTACTAATTCATGAAAATATTTTCTAATCATGCCTTTTATTCAAATTAAATTAAAATCAAGGGTCTATTAAATTGAAGGATGTATTAATTCGCTCAACTTCACCATCCCAATAGTGTTTAAGACATTGATCTCTAACTTTAAATATATCACCCTTTGTATTTTGTAGTTCTACCAATCCATAAGGATAGACTTTATGAATGATGAATGGTCTAGTCCATAGAGATTTGAGTTTCCCAAATAATAACCTCAAGCTTGAATTGAACAACAAGACCCACTGACCTTCTTTGAATTCCTGAGGTTGTATACATATGTCATGCCATCTCTTGGTCTTTTCTTTGTACATCTTGGAATTCTCGTATGGAAATAACCTCAATTCTTCCAACTCATCTAGTTGTAACATCCTTCTTTCACCAACTTGTTTTAGGTCCATATTTAATTATTTTAGGGCACAGTGTGCTCTATTCTCCAATTCAAGTGGCAACTGACAAGATTTCTCGAAGACTAACCAATAAGAAGTCATTTCTAATGGTGTTTTGGAAGCTATTTGATAAGCCCATAGAGCGCCATCAAGCCACTAAGACTAATCTTTTTGTTAGGTTAAACCACGTTTTCAAGAATTCCTTTGATCTCGTGGTTTGCAAGCTCAACTTGCCTATTCTTCTGTGGATGATAGACAATAGCTACTTTGTGTTTCGCATCATACTTGTCAAGTAACCACTTAAGCCATTTATTTACAAAGTGAGATCCTTAATAATTTATTATAGCTCTAGGAGTCTTAAACCTTGTAAATACATGCTTATGTAGGAATCGCATGACTATCTTAACATCATTTGTTAGGTATGCCTTGGCTTCTACCCACTTGGATACATAGTCAACAGCCACTAGGATGTACCTATTACCATAAGAAGAAGGAAATAGGCCGAAAAAATCAATGCCCTAAACATCAAAAAATTCTACCTCTAGGATGTTTGTCAAGGGCATCTTGTTCCTCCTTGATATGTTTCAAGTCCTTTGGCATTGATCACAATTCTTCACATATGCATATGAATCCTTAAACACCACTGGCCTGAAAAATTTAGCTTGCAAAATCTTTGTTGTAGTGCGAGAACCAGCAAAATGTCTGCCACTTGGAGATGAATGGCAATGGTATATGATCTCGCCTATCTCGCTTCCAGCTATACACACTTCCTAATTATATGATCTACACATTTCTTAAATAGAAATGGCTCTTCTTATAAGTAATACCTACTATCACAAAGGAATTTCTTCCTTTGTTGGTATGTCACTCCAAGCATGCTTTGTTAAGCTTAAAATTTGTGTATTTCTCTAATAGCATACACAAAGGCTTGGAAATCTTTGAGAAATTCTTAATAAACCTTCGTTAAAAACCGACATGCCTTAAGAAACTTCTAACTCCATTAACTGTGACTGGGGGTGACAACTTTTCAATTACATCCACCTTTGCTTTGTTAACTTCAATCCCTTTTCTGAATATTTTATGTTTTAAGACAATTCCTTAAAAGGGGCATTTCTCCCTATTAAGGACAAGGTCTATCTCCTCACATCTCTTTTGTACCTTAGCCAAATTAATTAAACAAATATCATAAGAATCACCAAAAATCAAAAAAAATTTAACCATATTAGTAAATATTGCAATAATGCATTGTTGAAATGTTGCAGGTGCATTACATAAACTAAAATACATTCGTCTAAAAGCAAATGTACCGTACGAGTAAGTAAAAGTTGTTTTATATTGGTCTTCTAGGCTACAGCTATTCGGTTGTACCTTGAATACCCATATAAGTAATATTATTTACCTGCTAGTCGATCCAACATTTGGTCCATGAAAGGTAATGGGAAATGATCCTTCTTGGTTGCCTTGTTTATCTTTCTATAATCTATACAGATTATTTAGCCCGTGACTGTCCTCGTTGGGATTAATTCATTATGCTCATTCTCTGTAGTCATGATTCCACAATTCTTTGGCACACACTACACCGAACTTATACATGAACTATCTGAGTTGGGGTAAAGAATTCCCGCATCCAACCATTTGACAACTTCTTTCCCAACCACCTTTTTCATAATAGGATTGAGTCTCCTTTTTCCCATCAATAATAACTTTCTCTTACTCCTCTAATATAATCTTATGCATGGAAAAGGAAGGGCTTATTACTCAGATATCAGCTAAAGTCCAACCAATTGCCCTTTTGAATTTCTTCAAAACTTCAATCAGCTGTTCCTTTTGGCATTCTGTTAGTTCTACGAAATAATCGTAGGCAAAGTAGAAAAGTTACTTAGATAAAAGTATTTCAAATGAGAAAGAAGTAACTTTAATTCAAGTTCGGGTAGTTCCTCGATTGACAACTTTGGTTGTGTGTATTCTTGAGTTTCCAACTCTAATGATTCAAAACGTGTTCATTAAACATAGCCTTTTGGATTGGCTTCCCTCAAAGCCATATTTTCCTGACCTTGTTCATCTTCTAATGGCTCAGACCATAAGGTGTTTTCCAATGGGACTTCTATAGAATTGCACTCCCATTTTGAAAAGACTAAGGATTCTACTCCTTCATTACTGAGCATTCTTCCACTAGATCATGGAATTTCATGGCTTTAAGAATATTAAAAGTCACCTGATCCTGTTCAACTCACATAGTGAGTTCACCTTTTTGCACATCTATTAATGTTCTCCTCGTTGCTAGAAAGGTCTCCCCAGGATGATCGACCCTTCCTTATGTGCTTCAAAATCTAAAACAAGAAAATCAACAACAAAAATAAACTTATCTACATATACCAGAAAATCCTCAATCTTTCCTTCTGGGTGTGCTATAGATCGATCTGCTACTTGGACTGTCATAGTTGTTGGTCTATGAGTTATTGCTTGTCCTTAAGCAAAATATGCATGAATGCATGTATGCATCAGTATTGCCAATGGATGTACCCATCTTGTATTATCAATTTATTCGAAGACCAATATATACATCAATTTTCAGCCATTTTCTCTCATTAAAAACATGTTCGAGTTTCAAAGTTTTGATTTAAAAAAGGTAGTGCAGACAATTGCTCCCTAGAAACAAGATTTTCTAAGTTTCATGTATGATCTGGCCATAGCAAATATCTCCTAGCTTATTCATTTCATTTTTTTCCTAAACTCAAGTCACTATTTCTCTAAGCATACTTGTATAAACCATTTACATTCGTTTTTTTTTTGTTTGTTTCTTTTAAATAAAATATAATTAGTATATTAGGGGATTTAGCATGTCACAAAATTCTTTGACTTAAATTACCTGGTACTCAATCATGTCACAATTTAAACAAAAATAACTCTTAAAGCTGAGGCTTTTGACTTAGAAGATAGATGGAGCAAACAACTACCTCCTTAGCTACTCAGCCTGTTACTATAGTGGAGTGCGCTAATTTATTTACTTTCTATTATACACTCTTACTTAAACTCACCTTTCTAGTCAACAACACGATGGAGCAAACAAAGTGGTGCTAACTTACTTGGCAATTCTAAGCATTGGAGTGCTTCTCGTCCTTTATTTATTAATGGCAAGGCAAAATGATTGAATTTGGTTTCAAAAGTCCCTAAGTTCATTAGAAAATACTCACTATAACTCGAAAAAAATGAGTATAGAATATCTCATTTTTAGAAATTAATTTTCAAGCAACCAATCCTAAGGTAAATTCACCTAATCCCTGTGACATGTTCTAAGTGTATTGAAGAATCTAAGCTCATCATCGAACATCATAAGCACAGATTGTACCCTCATATGCAAACAATACGTAATAGTTACATTGTCGTGGCAAAGATGATTCAACTAAACTAAAATGACAATACTAAAATGATCATACATACTGAATATAAAATGCAACCTAAATGCACAACACACCCCCAAACATAAAAGATGCATTGTCCTTAATGCATGACCAAATATATAAGAGAACAACACAAAGAGAATTTTTTACAACAAATGCCATAGCAAAGGAAATGAAATGCAAGATACGTGAAAGAGAGAATAAACTTAGCTAGTTTGGACTAGCATGTAGATACTTCATTCTACTTGTATGTAGATACTTCATTCTACTTGATGAGTGGATTTTTGAGCACTGACCTTGTACCGCCACTTCCTATTTGTGGGGGCCGTTTCTTCCCATTCCTTATCAATTTTCATGAGTTCATCAATCTAACGGTTAATGTCATGGTCTTGTGTGATTATAAGAGCTGGTGACGACGGTGGAATAGGTTCCTTACCCTTGGTGGCGTTGGCAGTGGTGGCAGTATCATTCTTTTCTCCTTCTTCCTTCTTAGCATTTAGGGATGCCATCTTTTCGGGCTTTTCAACAACAGTTTGAGTAGGTGCCACGACAGTAAGTTGAGTGGGTGCTTCAGCAATAGCTTGAGTGGGCTCCTTGGCAGCATCAGCAAATAAGAGAAAGGTGGCTGGAAAGATAGGAAATTCTGGCATTGGCTTCATAAATTTTTTTTGTAGGGATTTCCTTAAAGTAAAATCTCTACTTTTTACATAAGCCCAATATTCAGCTTGCTGCTGCTGGGCCTGTGCCATCTCCTTAGCCAAATGAAACTGTTTGATTTCAAAAAGTGACACCCTCTACTCTAACTTCTTCAAGGAGTGCAATATTTGTTGCTCAAGGGAAATAAGAGAAACTAGAGGTGCTATTGCATAAGTATGTGCAATAGAGGAAGTGGTAGCATGACTCTATTGAGTTGCCTTTGCAGCATCTGTGGCTTGGACTTGGCACAGATGGTCCTAGTCAGCCAACCCTTGTCAGGGGTGATATCCTCCTCCGTATTGAGAGGGGCTTGGGCGGTTCGACATAGAGTAGTAATAAGTGAGGGAAAGTTTAAACTACCCGCATTCTTCTTATCACATCGATGTACTTCTTGAAAAATGATCCTCTGTCACATGTGAAATAATATGTGATTTTGTGCAAGTATAAAAGTCGATTCAAGTAATAAAGTGATGAATGAGTATCGTTTCCTGAGGATCCAATTGAGGCACAAAAATGCTCAAGTTATTGTAATAAAATACGATTAATGCTATGGCAAAAGTCAATGATAAATATGCAGTGGCAATTAATGGAGTAATGATGTAAGCAATATGTGGTATTAATGAATAACTAGAAATGCTATGGAAAAAGTGAAAGCAGAAATGTAATGGTAATAACTAGAGTGATTATCCAAATAGATCGTAAAAAAAGGAATAGATAACTAAATATGTCCTGACAAAGAGTAAGGATAGAGTGATCTTGATTCAGAAGGTCAGGATTACCCAGAATCAACACTTACTGTCAATAATGCCCTGGCAAAATCGTATCTACCTTACTACACAGAACAATCAAATGAAATAATAAAGTAAATTAGATATATATGACATCCAGAGAAACAGTTCAAGTTCATCGAAAGGAATCCCAACCCTATGAGATTTAGCTCATGGGATAGGAAATAAAATTTCAAACCAAAATATTATCCAACATTGTGTTCAACTACTTCAATTCAATCTTTTGAAGGAAAACTAATGGAAATAATGGAAGAACTTCGAAAAGCAGCTTCCGCTTGCCAAGTCCAAAATCCAGTAGCATAGCATCCTATGAAGGCTAAGAAGGACTGCCTTCGACTCTTTGTCCTTTGCACAGCTGAACCCTTATTCACGCATAAGGATCTCTCTCACTTTTTCTTCACCGTTTGTGAGGTCCCCTTTATCGATTTTTATAGATAGATTAGGCTAGGTGTAACACGGTTTGTGCAAGTGTACATAGTCATTCAAGTAATAAGTAAAATGAGTTATTGTCTCCATAGGGACTGTATAAGCTTAACCAAATATTTGTAAAATTATAACTTAACAATTTGATGTAAAAATTCAATAATTTGGATGGTAATGATTAAACTAAGTAAAATTAACTAGATGCAAAGATTAATCCCTATGCAATTCTAACCTAGATGCAATTTACCTAAATGTATGAATGAATGGCTTTAGCAAAAAAAATTAACATTAAATGAGCTAGGATAAATATATTAATCAAATCAATTACTTTATTATGCTTAATAATTTTCGGAAATACTTCCACGATAACTTGAACTTTCATGAGTTTGGAAACCAAATTAAGTCCTCTCAAAGTCTTTTACTTAGTTAAATATGCATTTTACTAATCATATTAACTAATGGTTTCTTAGCATTTATGTTAGGTCACAGGGACATTTACTTTTGCAACAATTTATTTACATAAACCTAAAAACTTGCAATATAATAGAGCTAACTAAAGATATTACGAACCTCAACTTAGTCGGGTTTAAGGATCTAAATTGTGCATTGTACTTTTCAATTATGTGTCTTCTAGCCATCGTCTGGTTAGGATCAATCAGTTAATCTGAGTGCACCCAATCACGTATGAATGAAATGTATCATGATATTAATCGAACACATGATTGGCTGTGGCGTAAACATGTTAGACATGAATAAAATAGATCTTATTGAATTAACATAATCATCCTAGAAAATAGGATTTAAAATATCATTATTGATCTCAAAAACAATAAACTCAAAGCAAACATAATAAAAATAAATAACAAAAGGAAAGAGTAAACTCTATTCAGTTTAGTAGCCTATCTACTTGTGTCGAAACTGGGCTTTAGTTCCCCCTTGCTGGATGGTTTCTCAGTCCAATAATTTAGTAGACATGTCCATCTTTTAGCACCTCTTTTACTGGGTCAAATTATCAACCCAATGACCCAATTTGCATGGTGTTGTTGTCCACATGAATTGATTTGTGCATGTCAATGTTTTATTCACATTAATCACATCTTCAATGGTCCTCCTACATAGTGAAAAAATCACATATTAATAATTTAAGATGAAATCATATAAAATATGTACAAAAATCAGGTAATTAAGCACAAATTCACATACTTTATAAATTCATGCCCAATATTACTAATGAAGTAAAATTCACTTATTTTAATAACAATTACTCAAGATAAACATATTTATTAAGTAAAAAGGTGGTAAAAATATATAGAAAAACCCTATATAATTTTGAGTTTACACACCCCCAAACTTAAACCATTGCTCATCTCGAGTAATGTTCATGCACATCAAAACTTTTTCTAAGGAAATTTTGCAAAGATGAATAAAGTAGAATCAATATTTGCACAAAATCAAGCTCAAAAATAGTTTTTATTGATAAGTAGCTCGAATGCAAATATTATTTCCAAACTTTATACTAAGTATATCATAATGTCAACATGAATAATAGTTGGCATGCATTTTCAAAGTCATACATAACATTTACCAGTCAATATGCTTTCCTTATCAACTAAACAGAGCAATCCCAAGGCTTAATTAGTGGTCTTCATAAATTGAACTTAGTAATTCCTCTCCACTAATGTAGTCGGTATAATCATCCAATCAATAGGTCTTTTATTAGGTTGTAATGGGGCTAGGCTTTAAGGTAAGGATAAAGAGAAGTGAATTTTTAGGTTCAATCATCTTAACTCTAACTTGTCTTGGATCTTTCTATGTCACAACCTTCATAAAATTTGATCAATTTGATCTTTGGAAGACCCCACAACTTATTTCGAACTCATGCTCAACTTTTACTTTTCAGACTTTGAGCAAACTTTGCACTTTATTTTTGAGAATTTGAGCAATCTTTTATTTGCTTTTTATTCTTTTGAACAACTTACCCTTGTTCATTTATTCATTATTATTACTATTATTATTGAATCATGTGAAGAGCATGCACATCTTTTCATATTTTTCTTCAAGCTTTGATCACCAAGACAAATTCAGTAAAGGTAGGTGCAAAAGAATAGGATAAAATAAAAAAAGATGATAATGTGGCTTATAATACAGGTACTTTGCAATAAATAGGTCAATAAACTCAAAAATTAAGTTTCAGGGGTTAATTTAATAAGGTCAGATTGAAAGGCTCAAAAGATCCAAAGAAAGTGTGCCTATATCATATTAGATTCTTATACCTCCTAGGATTTCACCTCAAGAAAGTTACTAAGTCAATTCTAAAAACTGAAACCTTCATACATGTTTATTTCTAAACAAATTAAATTTTCATGGAAAATACTACGTAAGACTGAAGATCATACAAGCATTCAATCACTCAAGATAACATATGAATAAGATAAAATCAAAAATCATGCTTGCATCTGAACAAACTTATGAACAAATATTCTTCCTAAACATTCATTTATTTCAGCGTACTTAAGTAAAAAGATTGAAACATACTTTAAAATTCATGCGAAATGCTTTACCCCCTTTTAAAAAGAAGCAATGTTCGCAATGTGAAAAAAAAGTAATGAATGAAAACTAAACACCAGGTAGGGTTGCAAGAAAAGAGAGGTGAGTCATAAAAACTCCTTAAGTACCAAGTCTTTCTCCACAACCCAATCCTAAACATGTTCATTCCCATTACCATATCACTTTATTTTTTCTATTGAGGAGACAATGAGCTTATTTATTCATGCTTGCTATTTTGTTATGCAAAAGTAAAAATTCTAACTAGGAAATAAAAATAAACACCTAAAAAGAAATAAAAATTAAAGATAAGAAATTCCCCCCTTTATTTATTTGACTTATCTTCCTTGTCTTTCTCCTTTGATGTTTCCCCCTTACTTGCATTTTCATCTTCCTTCCATGTCTCGAACATTTAATCTAGGAACTCAAGAACAAAACTTGTTATAGATATTTTTAGAAGTATTTCTTACAGAATCATCTCTAACTTTTTGCATATTTCCAATGCGCCTGTTGTTGGTTATGCATAAATTTCATCATACCCATCATAATTGATAATTCTGATTTCTTCACAGTATTTGAAGAAGTGGGCATAGAAATAGTCAACTTAGGATCAACACTTGGTTCAACTAGCTCATTATCATTCGAATCCTCTCTTGGTTTAGAGACTTCTAGTTCCTTTATTGATTCAGGATCATTCAGTTCTTCCTCAAATTTTTCTTCTTCTGTCTCAGTAACTAAGTTAGCTTCCATTTCAGATTTGTTCGATGACTCATCATTTTTTGATTCTGTTGGTTCACTCGGTTTAGTTGGGTTTAGTTCATGGACATTCTCCACTAACCTTTCAAGATCATGGGTTGTGATGCAACCTTGAACATACAGTCCCTTCAGGTTTGCATTTGTTTTAACTTGGGCCCTTAAGCAAAGTGAAGTTATCAATGATGGAAAGTAAGCACTTCCAGTCTTCTTTCTAGGATAATCATGGAGTTCCTTGAGAATGATATTCCTAACATTGATAGGCCTTTCTGTCATAATTGCATACAACAAAAGAATTCACTCCATCGAGATAGTGGAGCTATGTGAGATAGGCATGAAAGTATATCGAAAGAAGTAGAACCATACCTTAGCCAACGATTTTAGATATTCTCTTTAACAAGAATGACTACCATACTTTCTTATAATCCATTGGGATCCCAAATTTGTTACAATATTAAAAATTTGTTGAAGAAAATCTCAATTTATATTTGTCATCATGGCAAAGTACTCACCTTCTTCAACATCAGGTAGGTTAAACAAATCATTAATGGATTTAGAAGTTAGGGGTACCTTTTTCTTACAAACAAGGACTTCAGTAGCATCTGGCTTAGTCAAATTGGCATAGAACTCTCGAACTAATTCCTCATCGGGTAATGATCGTGTATCGCAAAAAGAATTCCAATTGAGGGTATCAATCGTCTTTCGAATCAACAAAGGCACAACCATCTTATCATTTCTGTCCAAGTTGAAACCTTTTTTCCGATGTCATAGGTTGATTCTTAAAAATGGAATCAAACCTTTCTTTCACCTCTTCGTCTTGAATCACAATGGGATTTTTGGCAGAGGTCTTGGAAGATCTAGTTCTTTTGCTAGACATGGTGACTTTTCCCAAAAAATAGGTAAATTTCAGAAATGGATGAAGGGATTTACGGTGTTCCGTAGCTTGTTGCAGTGACAGATTTACAGTGGCAATAGACGTGTGGTGGTGATAAGCATATAGCAGCGATAGGAATGTGACAGCGATATGGTTGCTCCGGCAAAAGACTCGCTGCGGCAATAAGCTAAGGTTTTGCGACAATGGGAGGAATTTGAGGAGATTTACGCTAACAGCTAAGAGGAAAAAGAATGAGTGGCTAGGGTTTAAGTTAATTGCTTGAGGGGTTGTAAAAATTATGGTGGTAGAGAAGGGTTTATATAGTGGTGAATTAAGGCAAATTTGTAGCAAAATTTTTTCTACTTTAGTGACTTAAGTGGCAAGTATAGATGGAAAATGGTGGCAAAATTAAGGTTTTAGGGAACCCTTATGGACGACAACAATGGACAAATTTCTCCTCTTTGTTGTTCAGGCCTTAAGCCCAAACTATATTTACAAACTAGACTATTTAGAAATAAATAAATTGATTAATACTTAGGCCAATTTGACCCCCTTTATTAAACATAAACAAATTAAATTAAAATTAAAATTAAAATCAAATTAAAATTATAAACAAAGATAAAAATGAAAAATAGAAATAAAACTAAAACTAAAACTAGAAATTTTTAAAATTAATTATAAATTTTCTTCTCAAAAGATTACATTAAATCAATCCCCAAGAAAGGTTGGAGGGGTCATAATGGTCCCACTTAAGTTTCAATCTCCTTAGACAGATTTAATTAAATGTACTAATTTAAGAAAATAATTCCTAACTTTTTTTATTAAAAAATAGGTTTATGAAAAATTAAAGGTCTAATAATTTGAACGAGGTTTTAATTCGCTCAACTTCACCATCCCAATACTACTTGAGCTGTTGACCATTAACTTTAAATACACCTCCATGGTTTTTGTACAATTCTACATCTCCATGTGCACAAAATTTGTGGATGGTATAAGGTCCTTTCCATCGAGATTTTAGCTTTCCCAGAAATAACCTTAGCCTCGAATTAAACAACAACACTTTCTGTCCTTCACTAAATTCACGAGGTTGTATACTACTATCATGACATCTCTTATATTTTTCTTTACACATTTTGGCATTATCATATAAAACTAACCTCTACTCTTCCAACTCATCAAGTTGTAACATCCTTCTCTCACCGGTTTGCTTAAGATCCAAATTCAATTGCTTCAAAGCCCAATGAGCTTTATTCTCCAATTTGAGCGGCAAATGACGTGCCTTTCCAAAAAATAACCGATAGGGAGTCATTCTTAACGATGTCTTAAAAGCAGTTCGATAGGCCAATAGAGCATCATCGAGCCTTTGAGACCAATATGTTCTATTAGGGCTCACTACTTTTTCAAGAATACCTTTGATTTCACGATTCATCTTTTCAACTTACCCATTTGGCTGTGGGTGATAAGAAGTAGCAATCTTATGCTTCACATTGTACTTGTCAAACAACCACTTAAGCCACTTATTTACAAAGTGAGATCCTTCATCGCCAATCATAGTTCTAAGAGTCCAAAACCGTGCAAATACATGCTTATGTAGGAATTGCATTACTACCTTAGCATCATTTGTTAGGTAGGCCTCGACTTCAACCCATTTGGATACATAGTCAGCAACTACCAAAATATACTTTTTCCCATAGGAAGAAGGAGACGTGCTTAGGAAATCAATGCCCCATATATTGAATAGTTCAACCTCTAGAATGTTTGTCAAGGGCATCTCATTCCTCCTTGGTATATTTCTGATTCTTTGGCATCGATCATAGCTTTTCACATGTGTATAAGCATCCTTAAACACTGCGGGCCAAAAGAATCCACTTCTATGGGAATCACTAGAGTGTCCCCCACTTGAAGATGAATAGCAGTGGTACAGAATCTCATCAATATCACTTCTAGCTACGCACTTCCTGATTATGTTATCTACACATTGTTTAAATAAAAATGGATCCTCCTAGAAATAATATCGACTATCATGAAGGAATTTATTCCTTTGTTGGTATGTCATTTCTCAAGGAATTATTCCACATGCTAAATAATTGGGAAAATCAGCAAACCAAGGTGTTTCATAGATTCGACTTACCTCGAAGATATGCACATCAGGAAATTCTCATTAATTAGAACAAGTGAAGAAGTTACCTCATTTTGTTCCAACCTCGACAGATAATCAAATACTTGATTTTCAACACATTTTCTTTCTAGGATCTCAAGGTCAAATTCTTGGAGTAAAAGTATTCATCGAATTAGTCTCGGTTTAGCATCTATTTTCGTGACTAAGTACTTAATGGCAACATGATCAGTAAAAACTGTAACTTTGGTACCTATAAGATATGAACAAAACTTGTCAAAAGTAAAAAAATACGAGAAAGAGTTCTTTTTTAGTTATCGTATAATTGATCTAGGCTCCTGTCAAAGTTTTGCTTGCGTAGTAGATAGGATGAAAGACTTTCCTTTTTTGACCCATCACACCTCCAACAATAAAATTACTTGTATCACACATCAACTCAAAAGGTGAGTGCCAATCAGGTGTAACAATTATTGGGGATAAGATTAACCGACTTTTTAATTCTTCAAAAGCTTCTAAACATGCTTTATTAAAATAAAAAATAATATCTTTTTCTAAAAGCATATATAAAGGTTTAAATTTTTTTTTAAAAATCCTTAATATATCTACGATAAAAACCAGTATGGCCAAGAAACTTCTAACTCCTTTCACACTAAATGGAGGTGGTAATATTTCAATTACATCCACCTTTATTTTATCCATTTCAATCCCCTTTTTAGAAATTTTATGTCCAGGACTATTCCTTCATTAACCATAAAGTGGCATTTCTCCCAGTTAAGGACAAGATTCGATTCATCGAATATTTTAAGTACTTTAGCCAAATTACTCAAACAAACATCATAAGTGTTACCAAAAATGGAAAAATCATCCATGAAAACATCAACAAAATTTTCAATCATATCAGTGAAAATTGCCATCATACATCGCTAGAATGTGGCAGGTGCATTACATAAGCTAAAAGACATTTGCGTAAAAGCAAATGTATTGTATGGACAGGTAAAAGTGGTTTTATGTTGGTTTTCTAGGGCTACAACTATTTGGTTGTATCTCGAATATCCATCTAAAAAGTAGTAAAATTTATTACCTGTTAGTTGATCTAACATTTGATCCATCAAAAGCCAACAAAAAGTGATCCTTACGAGTGGTTTGTTCAGCTTTCTAAAGTCAATACAGATTCTCCAACCCGTGACAGTTCTCATTGGGATTAACTCATTACGTTCATTCTCGACAATCATGATCCCACCTTTCTTTGGTACACATTGTAACGAACTCACCCAAGAACTATCTAAGATGGGGTAAATAATTCCCGTATCTAACCATTTGATCACCTCCTTCCATACTACTTCTTTCATGATAAGGTGAAGTCTCCTTTGCCCATCAACTTTACCTTTTTCACCTTCCTCTAAAATAATTTATCTGTACAGAAGGAAGGGCTTATACCTCGTATGTCAGCTATGGTCCAACCAATTGCCTTTTTAAATTTCTTTAAAACAACAATCAATTGCTGATGTTCTATAAAGTCCGCTGAAATAATCACAGGGAAAGTAGAACTCTTACCAAGATAAATGTATTCTAAATGAGATGGAAGTACCTTTAGTTCGAGTTTAGGTGGTTCCTCGATTGACAACTTGGGTTGTATAAATTCTCGAACTTCCAACTTTAGTAATTCGAACTGTAGTGGTTGATCATAACTCCTCGGATTGGCTTCCATCAAAGCCAAACCTTTATTACCTTTTCATATTCAAATGGTTTAGACCCTAAGGTGTTCTCCAACGGGTCTTCTTCAGAATTGCATTCCATAGAAACTAAGATTTCTAATTCCTCTATTACTGAACATTCTTCCATCAGAGCAGGAAATTTCCTGGCCTTCAGAATGTTTAATGTTACCTTATCATCTTGAGCTCTCATGGTGAGTTCGCCTTTTTTTATATCTATCAACGTTCTTCTCGTGGCTAGGAAAGGTCTCACAAGGATGATTGGAGCTTCCGTATCTATTTTAAAATCCAATACAATGAAATGAACAGGAAAAATAAATTTATCAACTCTTACCAAAACATCCTCGATGTTTCTCTTGGGATATGCTAACGAACAATCTGGCAGTTGAAGTGTCACAATAGTAGGTCTTACTTCATCTATTCCCAATAGCTTGAAAATAGATTTGGGCATCAAGTTAATGCTTGCTCCAAGGTGGCACAAAGCTTTACCACAATTTGAGTCACTGATGTTGCAAGGTATCGTGAAGCTTCTAGGATCCTTTAATTTCGAAGGTAGCTTGTTCTGTAAGAATATACTATACTCTTTCGTCAAAGCGAAAGTCTCATACTCACTAAGTCGTTTCTTCTTGGACAAAATATCCTTCATAAACTTCACATACTTCGACATTTGCTCTAAAGCCTCTACCAATGAAATGTTGATGTGTAATTGCTTTAAAACATCTAAGAACTTCTTGAATTCTACCTCTCGTTTCTGCTTATTCTGCTAAATTCTTTAAGGATGTGGAACTCTAGGTTGATATGGACAACTCTTATGAGGAGGAAAATCTATAAAAGAAGCTGTTAGCTTTTCAGAATTCACTAGTTTAGGGTTTACCTCATCAGATTTTTTAACATCCAGCTTTTTGTTTAGGAACTTCAACTGTTGGTTGACTTTCCTCCTTTCCAGTAGGCTTTTCTTCAACCACAACCTCCTTAGGTTCCAAAATCTTACCACTTCGTAACTCAACCACTTTGCAATGCTCCTTACCCAAATTTCTCAGATTTTTCGTATCACTCGGCAAGGCTCCTTGCAGTCTACTACGAAACTCAGTAGCTAGCTAACCTATGTAGTTCTCCAAAATTTTCAGTGTTGCTGCTTGGCTGTGGATGAAAGCGTCGTTTTTAGCCATGTCTGCTTTCAACAAGTCCTCCAAATTGTTTAATGACTCAGCTTAAGGTGGTTTTAGAGCTTGTTGGTTAAACCCTTGAGATTGGTTGGGTTTATGCTTCATATGAGTGTTCGATCCATTTCCTTGGTTACTCGAGGAAAAGTTCAGATGGTTTCGCCATGATGGATTATAAAAGTTGGACTGTGGTCCTTGTCCACTTCTATTTTGATACTGGTTCCTTACATAAAAAATGATTTTGGATTTAAAGGGCAATTCTCGAAAGAATGAAAATCCCCGTAGTATATGAAAGAAATTACATCATATTGACTTGGTGATTGAGGTAAAAAAATTTTAAAACCATTAGTGGTAAACTGTTTAAACATTGAGAAAATAGAAGATACTTGAGTAGAGAGTGAAGTTAATGCGTCCACTTCATGCACTCTGGCTACTCGTCTTCTTAAAACTGCTAGATTTGTTGGCCATTGGTAATTGTTGCTTGCGATCCTTTCAATGATCTTGTAAGCCCCGTTATAAGACTTAGATAAAACGACACCATTCGTAGAATCATCTACCATGAATCTTGTGTGTATTGAGACCGTTATAAAATGTCTCCAACTAGATACAATGAGGAATCCCATGATGAGGACACTTATGAAGTAACTCTTTGAATCTTTCCCACTCCTCGTATAAAGACTCCTCATCAAATTGTTGGAAAGTAGTTATCTCATTACACAACTTTGCGTTCTTGCTTGGTGGAAAATATTTTACCAAAAACCTTTCTAGAATTCTTTCCAATTAGATATTGAACTTGGTGGCAATGAATTCAGCCATGTTCATGCTCGATATCGCAATAAGTACGGAAACAATTTTAACCTCAGTGTGTCTTCAGTCACACCAACTATCTTGAATGAATCACTCACCTTCATGAACAAATGAAGGTGTAATTATGGATCTTTTGTGGGCATACCACTGAACTAGCCCACTGTTTGGAGCATTTCAAACATCACTGGTTTTAATTTGAATTGGGGTGCCTCGATATTCGGCCTTCTAATTCTCGAATTTAACTCATTGAAAAGTGGCACAAGGTATTGTTTGATTGCACGATCCTTATCATCAACAATGAGGATTGGGTTGTGCACATGATTGACTCCATTACCTTGTCCATCGTTTTGATTTCTAAGGTCCATATCGGCTTGTCTTTGAGCAGATCTCTCGCGTCTTATTTTTCTAAAAGTCCGCTCGATTTCAGGGTCCACAGGTAATAGATCAATGATTCAATCTATGGTCAGAAAACACCTGATAAATTAATAAATAATAATTAGTAGGGTTAAAATTTAAATAAAAAAATAAAAACCAAACTGTAAAAATAATTTCACAAAGAATGATTAAGGCAATAGTCCCCAGCAACAGCACCAAAAACTTGTAACGCAGTTTGTGCAAGTGTACAAAGTCGTTCAAGTAATAAGTAAAATGAGTTATCGTCTCCTCAAGGACTATATAAGCTTAACCAAATATTTTTAAAATTATAACTTCACAATTTGATGTAAAAATTCAATAATTTGGATAGTGATGATTAAACTAAGTAAAATTAACTAGATGCAAAGATTGATCCCTATGTAATTCTAATCTAGATGCAATTTACCTAAATGTATGAATGAATGGCTTTAGCAACAAAAACAATCAACATTAAATGGGATAGGATAATTATATTAATCAATTCAATTTACTTTATCATGCTTAACAATGTTCGAAAATACTTCCATGGCAACTCTATCTTTCATGAGTTTGAAAACCAAATTAAGTCCTCTCGGAGTCTTTTACTTAGTTAAATATGCATTTTACTTATCATATTAACTAAGGGTTTCTTAGCATTTATGTAAGGTCACAAGGACATTTACGTTTGCAATAGTTTAATTACATAAACCTAAAAACTATTCAAGATAATAGAGCTAACTAAAGATATTACGAACCTCAACTTAGTCGTGTTTAAGGATCTAAATTGAGCATTGCACTTTTCAATTATGTGTCTACTAGTCGTCGTCTGGTTAGGATCGCTCAGCTAACATGAGTGCACCAATCACGTATAAATTAGATGCATCATGATATTAATTAAAAACATGTTTGACTGAGGCCTAAAATTGTTAAACATGAATAAAATAGATTTTATTGAATTAACATAATCATCCTAGCAAATAGGAATTAAAATATCATTGTTGATGTTAAAAACAATAAACTCAAAGAAAACATAATCAAAATAAATAACAAGAGGAAAGAGTAAACTCTATTCAGTTCAGTAGCCTTCCAGATCTATTCTGACTAATTCAGTCCAGCAGCCTTTCAGATCTATTTTAATTGATTCAGTTCAGCAGCCTTTCGATCTATTCTGACCGATGCACTCATCCGTTCTAATCGATGCTTCTTTTTCTAAGGACTTCCTAAGGTGGTTGGCTGAAGAATGCCTTTGAAAAAGCTTTTGTGGCTAAAGGATGGAAGGGAAATGGGATGCTATGTAAGGGAAAGGAAAGGGGAAATGTATGTAGAGAAAATGCTAATGAGAGAAGAGAAATAAGTTGTGAGGGATGAGAGATTAAGGGATTGATGCATGGTATTTATAGGTGAAGGTAAGGGGTAGAGTTTGCTCAAAATAGATTTCAAATTCTTTCCTTTCCTATCACACATGGCCGGCCATATTTCAAGGAGAAGGGGATGACTTAGTCTCATCGTTTTGAATTCAAACCAAGGCTATTAATAGCCATAGGGTGGATGGTTTCAACAGCAAAGTAGTTGGGCTGATTTTTTATTATTTTCCAACTGTAAAGACCTTCAATTAAATACCCCGAAGCTTGCTTTTGGGTAGCCATCTACTTGTGCAATAATTTAGTTCCCTTTTGTTGGACGGTTTCTTAGTCCAATAATTTAACAGACATGTCCATCTTTTAGCACCTCTTTTACTGGGTCAAGTTATCAACCCCGTAACCCAATTTGCATGGTCTTGTCGTCCAAATAAATTGATTTGTGCATGTTCATGTTTCATTTACATTAATCACATCTTCAATGGTCTTCCTACATAGTGAAAAAATCACATTTTAATAAATTAACATGAAATAATATAAAATATGTACAAAAATCATGTAACTAAACACAATTTCACATACTTTATAAATTCATGCCCAATATTACTAATTAAGTAAAATTCACTTATTTTAATAACAATTACTCAAGATAAACATATTTATTAAGTAAAAATATGGTAAAAATATATAGAAAAACCCTATATAATTTTGAGTTTACACTAGGGTCAGCTAACAACTCATGATTATCTTTTCCTCTCTTAGGAGGATTTATTTAGTACAAGTTTGAATTTGAACTGGGAGTGTTGCGCGAAAAATGTTGACTTGGTCTTCTCGGCATTGCCATTCGTGTTGGCAAACTATCTGTACTTTTCCCTGACAAAACTTCACGCCTTTATTTTCTCGTTCCAAAACATGTTCCTGCCATACAAAAAACTCCACTACAAGTGATTAAAATCACCTAATTCCAACACAGTCCAAGTCCTAATGCAATATTAAAAATGCTAACTAAAATGTCCTAAAATGCAACAAAATGTACTTGAGTACAAGCAATTAGCTAGGTCTAAAAGCATGAAAGATAACTCTTTCACACTCCTAAACCTGAGTTATTGCTTGTCTTCAAGCAAAATAAATCTAAATGCATGAATGCACCCATCTTGCCTTGGCAAAAAAAAACTTTCTCTTACTGCCTAGCTATTCGAAAAAGAATTTATACCTCCATCAATTTATACCTCCATTCTCAGCAATCTTCTCTTTTCCTAAAACTGATTCAAATTTCAAAGGCTTGTTCAGCAAATGCAGTGCAAAAATTTCTCCTTAAAAACAAAGTTTCCTAAGTACCTATGCATTCTCTCTTTCGTCCTATAGCAAATATCTTTTTATTTACTTAGGTCATTCGTTACCTAAACAGAAGTCACTTGCTTTAAGCCCATATGAAAATCTATTATTCACATTTTCATACATCTTTTCTTTAATAGTATTATTATTAGGGGATTTAGCATGTCACAAAATTCTTTGACTTGACAACCACGATGGAGCATACAACGAATTGTTGAGTACTCAATCATGTCACAATTTAAACCAAACTTCACTCATGAAGCTAAGTTTTTTAACTAAAAACATGGATGGAGCATATAACTACCTCCTTAGCTACTAATTCTTTTGCTACAGCAAAATCCCACTCAAATTATACCGCACACTCTTACTTAGGTCCTCCTTTTTAAGCCATAGCACGATGGACCAAACAAAGTGATGTTAACCTACTTAGCAACTCTAAGCATTGGAGTGCATACTTATTTAAATAAAATGTCATAGCAATTTAACTAATGTTTGGTTTCAAAAATCCCTAAGGGCATTAAAAAGATACTTACTATATTTTGAAAATCCATAAAAATAGAGTATAGGACGTCCCATTTTTAGAAATCAATTTCCAAGCAACTTAGCCTAGGCTAACTTCACCCAATTCATTATAACCTATTCTAAGTATATCGAAAAAATTAAGCTTATCATCAAATATCATAAGGAAAAACTATACTTCTTATAGACAAAATAGTATTTTAGTAGTTATTATGTCATGGCAAAATATCTTTTGAAAGTTCAAAATGCAACCTAGATGCATAATACACCCCCAAACCTAAGGGATGCATTGTCCACAATGCATGTAAAATCATGAACAATATATAACAAGTATGAAATGCAATGCATAAGAGAAAAACAAAACTTAACTTCCTTAGACTGGAATGCTGGCACTTCATTCAATTCTTTCTCATAGATTTGCGAGCATTGACATTGCATCGCATATTTTTTTTTCATAGGTCAACTTCCTCACCTTCTTTTTCGGTCTCTGTTAGTTCATCGATTATTTGATTGATTGCTTGATCATTTACAGTCATGGAGATGGGTGAAGATGTCAATTCAGGAGTTTTGCATTTTTCAGTAGCAATAGCTAGTGCAGTGGTAGGGACATTTGTTTATTCATTTCCTTTTTCTACTTCCTTCTCTAGTGCGGCAAAGGTTGACTTTTCTAACTCCTCCTCAACAGCTTTCCCTTTATCCGCAGTGACTCATTCAGTCACGGGGTCATTTCTGGCAACAGGTGGAACTGGCTCTTTTTTGCACTCATTAGACGAGAGCCAAATAGTTGGGAAAGTAGGAAATTCTGGCATGGGTCTCAAATTTTTTTTCTAGAGGGATCTTTTTAATGCCAAATCCATATTTTTCACATACGACCAGTACCGATCCTGGCATTCGTTACTTTGTTCCAACTCTTCCATCATCTGGTATTGTTGCACTTCAAATAGCACGACCTATGTCCTTACTATTTTAGAGAAGTCAAGATTTCCTGGTCAAAAGAGGGGAGAGATGTTTCTATGGGAATACATGTGGTAGGGCAAGCTTGATTGTGCTAGGATGCTGCAACAAACTCAGTTCCTCGAAGCTTGGCCAAAATTGCTCGCGTTAGCCCACCCTTATTGGGAGTAACGTCCTCAGCATCAACTAAAGGCACAATTTTCATTTTACATAGGGCAGAAATAAGGGAAAGAAAATTAAAACTCCTAGTATTCTTACCAGCGCACTTATGGACCTCTTGGAAGATAATCTTCCTTACATTTATCTGTTTTCATTGTAGAATAGAATGCAATAGCAACATTCTTTCTTTCGAAATATTCGTGTTATGCATGACGGTATAAGACAGACTTCTTAAAAAGTGGTACACACCTTCGCAATTGGCTTTTATCCAGCTCTTTCAACCATGTAACACTCCTGGCTTGAAATGATCCACTGCATCCCTTCAACGCATAAATCCTCTAATACCTTTGCCAACCCCCTAGTATAATATTCTCGGCAAATTCAAAATGCTCATCTTTAACCTCCTCGATGCCAAACTGAGCATTAATAAACACAAACAATATAAAGGGATACCACTGATAAACAAGCATTAACACTCATAAAAAGCATCAGGCTTTTCGGTGAAACCATGAGATACTAACACGATACGCCAAATGCATTCACAATACTTACACGGACCCATTCCACCAACATAGACACAACACATAGGTGGTCACTACCCGCCAACTTAACCATGACTTTCCATAATTGTGTACGTTTGCAAACGACCCATCCTTGTGCCAGCCATGGACCCAAAACCTCAAAATCATAACAGTGAGCCATATTCATATATATATATATACGACCCTAACTCCTCATGTCATTTCTGTTAAGTTGAACATGTGTTCTCGTGATCTGCCAATCCGATTTGTAATGTAGCTGCCCTACCAGAAGCATCACAAACAGATCTCCTTCTCATATATTACATATTACATATCACATATAATCGATATTAGGCTCATGCAACAAGGAGGGCATTTACATCAGAACTACTCATACTCACGAAGAACAATGCTAGTTGGATACACACATATATCCAGACGCCACACTCTAACTTATTAGGAGTAAGAATGCTTACCTTACACAATTTATATCACTTGGAAGTTTATAATACAAAAGAAGTAAGAAGGGACTCACTAGAAACTCCAAAACAGGAATCTACTCTGTAGGTCCTTTGCCTTTATCACTCGAAACTTTGCTAGCTTCTCGAGCTAAATGAGAATCAAATAAAAATATTAGATCACTGAACTATCAAAATTTAACATGCATGCATGAACTGACAACATGCAACCCAGAATCAAGAAGTTTCCATCCTTACAACCAGTTCTAAAAATTCATTCATGCACAATTGTAAATACGTAAACTCCTTCGGTAATAACCTAAGGGTTTACCAAAAATTACTAGTAAGCTGGTACTAACAACAATGTCGACTAATTATTGATAACCTTATTCGTTTGAAGCTTTCTACCTTAAGTTTTTTCAGAAACTTAGAGGATAAGTCAAGGAAGAAGATGTAAAAGTAATACATGCAAGCAACCACTATCCTTATATACCCAAGCAACGGAGACAAGATTTGGTGGAAGGATCAGAAAAATCACACTATTGCCCTTGATTCCCATGAATAAACCCACTTAATATTTTAAAGCCTAATAATCTACAGTACCCTAGTTCAGTTCTAACTAAGTCTCAACTAAACTCATTCATTACTTACTAAGCCATCGTATTCACGTTAAAACTCGGCAACGAATTTATCGAGCTGCGAAATAATGAGTTTGCCCAAAACATCTAGGGTTGGCAGATTGCTTAACACATGAGTCTGCCAAATATCGGAGTTTGCCAGATGGCGAATCCATAAAATTTACCTCCTAGCCAAAAATAGATATTTCACTAACTTACTCATTTCCTACCCTTAGTAAACGACTTAAACGTCAAACAGTGATTCAATATAGTCTTTCTTAGACGGGCTATTACAATTCTCCCCCACTTAGAAAATTTTATCCTCAAAATTCTTACTTGTGAATAGCTGAGGATATTATTCTTTCATCAAACTCTCTCTTTCCCATGTCGCTACCATAACATTTCCTCTCTCATTGCACTCAACGAGAGCTTCTATTGTACGCTCCAAAAAGAATTAGTAAAAACTTTTACCAAATCAATCAGTTATAAATTATTTTATGTGTGGGAATTGATAAAAAGATTGTTATATAAATATATATTACATATTGTTATCCCTATAAAATGTTGAAAAATCATTAAAAAATAAAAAAATAAAAAAATCATAAATATTATAAAAATATCTTTTTAACCTTATAAATGTTACAATTTTTAATTAACAATGTTTTACAAATTTTTTAGGAATTTTTATAAAATTAGATTTCCAATATCACTTTAAGTATTTAGTTACAAAATTGTGTTTCTCTTAGGAATTTGAGTACATTGGATACAAAGTTGAGTTTAAAAGACAAGTAAAACTTCTAGGTTTCTCTTGCGATGATGTACAATCACATAAGGAGTAGATCAAAGATGTTGAAGCCTACACGGTAACCGTTTTTTTTTATTATCTTAAATTTGAAGTTAAAAGTGTAAGAAGGTTGTAAAATGGGGAGTATTTATTATTTATGTGTTTTTTAACTTCAATTTAAGAAAGGTTTAATTATAAATTTAGCCACTAACGTTTACATGTTCGGTCAAAATGATCCTAATTGTATTTTCAAGTCTTTTGGGTCATTAAATTTTGTTGTTGTTTTTTCAAACTGCTTTTTCTAACATATTTTATTAAAGTGCCGTTAAAAAATTAATGTGGATGATGTGAAATATTTTTAATCATATGTAACTTATTACTTAAGTAACGCAAATGAATGCATATGTTTGTTTACTAGGAGGTTTCAAAAAGATAATTAATAAATCAGACCGAAAATACTAAATGTGTGCATTCATTTTAAAACTTTTTTTTAGATAATTACATTTATTTTCTTTAAATTAAAAGTTATTTTTTTTAAAATTCATGAATTATTTATTTATTTTATTATTTTCGAAATGTAATTATTCTATTGAGTTCTCTAAATAATAAATTACATTTCATATAAACTTCCACATATAAACTTCCACATCATCCTATTAATTTTTTTAAGAGTTCTTCCATCAAATCTATTAAAAAAAGCTAGTTGAAAAAAAGGATAAAAGTTAATGGTCAAAAAATGCTCAAAAATACAATTAGAATTATTTTGATAAAACATGTAAATGTTAGTAGTCAAATTTATCATTAAGCCTGTAAGAAAATAAAGAAAAAGGTTACTGTGTAGGCTTCAACGTCTTTGATTCACTCCTTGCGTGACTGTACTCGTCGCAAGAGAAACCCAGAAGCTTAACCCCTCTTTTTTCAAACTCCGGAAGGTAAGCTGCCATCTTCCCCAGTTCCGTTGTACACACAAGCGTGAAATCAACTGCATGCAAAAAACAAAATCCACAAATTAATGAAAATATATTTCAAGACAAATAGAGAGGGAAAAAAAAGAAGCATATATAGGTGTAGTTACAAAATTGCAAGGATGAGAGAAAATGATGGTCCAGCCATTGTTGAAGTAGTCATGAAGCTTGAATGTCTCGTTGGTGGTCTCAATTTCAAGGTTGGGCACTGTGGCTCCAATGGTGAGGCCTGGCATTTCATTAAATGATAGCATCGACTGCTTCTTGGTTGGTCATTACCTGTAATCAGTTTGAAGGAAATAATGCAACCAGTTCAATATGCAGTTTCAACAAAGGATAAACAACATTTAGATAGGGCAATTTATATATTTATATATTTAGAATTTTTAATAAATATTTTTTTTAAGATTTTACACTTGAAATTTTCATATATTTTTTTATAATTTTAAAAAATAATTTTTGAAATTTTTTTAGTTTAGGTTATTTATGTCAGTATAATGCTACCCGATAATTTTTGTTAACTTTCATCAATTATATCAATAAAATTAACGATCAAACCGGTAAACTGATACTTTCTATTAATAAAAAGCACTAATTAATTTTTTTATATAACTTATTGTAACTTAATTGAATGCACTTTTTCTCTTTGAAAACTCAATTGATTTTTAATTTTTATATTTAAATTTTTTTTTACCCTTTTAACTTCAAATTACAAAATTATAAAATCATCATGTATTTTTAAGGGAGAGGCCCCCACCACCCATGTAGTTCCGTCTTTGACGGTATCGCAACTTTTGCACACAATTTAAAGCTAAGCTCGTCCCCTTGTATTCGCAGTTGGCAGGTCCGCTGAGTCTTCTCTTGCCAAAAACAGGGAAAAACTTTATATTGCTCCAAACTTTTTTCTTGAAATTCTCATGTTTAACATCTATGTTGAATATAAATATTAAGTTAAGATTCTTCATACCCACTGAGTATTAGTACTCAATTTATACTAATATTTTTGGAAAATTTTAAGTTGTGAGTCATATTAGTATAATCAGATAGGGGTTTAAAGATAATTTAAGAAATTAATGAAAAAAATATATAAATTTTCATGAATTGTTGAAATATACAAATTGATTTTAAAAAATTGATAGAGTAATCTAATTAACATATTAAAAAGTCTTAACTTGAATAGAACATTGATTAAAATTCTAATTATATACTTATTTAACACAAGTTCAAACGGTATGATTTCATCTTAATATTCAATATTGCGTAAAAAATACATATCAATAAAAAAATACGGAAAAATACTGCTTTGCTTTGGTAAAACAATTTCTAACTAACAATAGTTTGAAAACTATTTCAAGAAGAATTAGGTGGTATAATGATTTATGATCTTTTAATTTTGAAGTTATGCTGAAAACATTCTTGTTGATTTTCTGAGCAAACCCTTTAGGTGGTATAATGATTTATGATCTTTTAATTTTGAAGTTATGCTGAAAACATTCTTGTTGATTTTCTGAGCAAACCCTTTAATGGATAGAGGTAAACAGCCAAAATAGTCAGTGAATGAACTATATTGAAAGTAAACAATATTCAATAAGTCTTTTTATAAGAAAAGTTGGGCAGTTGAAATTGAACCAGTTCACATAGTCATCCGCTACAGAAAGAAAAAACCTCAAAACCAGACCAAATCAGAGACACCAACTACCATAAACGACCATATTCTATGTTCTATGATTAAGAACCCTAATGAAACATGAAAAAAAGAAAAACAAACTGCTATTCGTGCTCTCCCTTTTCTTAATTACTAGTGTTTGGTCACTAAGTAGTTCATTAAGAAGAAAAAAAAAGAAAGGAAGGAAAACTGGAGCACAAATGGCGATATCTGAGAAAAAACAAAAGAACAAAATTAAAAATCCTAATAGACCAACATTAAAAGGGATTCCAAATCTAACGCTTTCTTGTCTCAGCATTGGTAGTTGTGGTTGCAGTATCATGGAGGAAATCTAGCAAAACGGTGCTTTTGCATTGGGGGCATTTCGGGTCATTCTTGGAAAGCATCACGTACATAAGGCACCTCGGGCAACCTACGAGTACCATTGCTGACGACGACGTCGCCTCGGGGCTGTTCGAATATCCGATGGCATCAGTCATGTCTACGTCGTTGTTCATCTCCGACGACACACATGAGCTCGGAGGAGATGTCGGGGACAGCGTCGCCGCTCGCCTTGGTGATTCCACTCGTGGATTAAGCCTCGGTGGTGATAGGTTCAGCTTCAACTCAAGCTTGGGACCATTTCTTCGACTCATCCTTTCACTTGTAAAATAGCCTGTAATTAAGAAACAAAAGAATTCAGTTAAACATACATACATATATAATTAAAAAAAAAAGATAAAAAGATAAAAGATAGATACCTTAAAAAGGGAGTTTGAGGAAAGTGGGAGGAATGCTGAGGGAATTTGAAGGAGAAAGGGCAAAATATATAAGGCAGAGAGAGAGATGGGTTTCAAAAGCTTAATTAAATGGAATTGAAAGATTAGGTAAAAGAATCTAAATTGAGGCAAAGAAATGTATTTAATTATCAAAAGCGAAACCTTCAAAGTTTTTATGGTTAAAAACCCAGATTTGTTGAAAGGCCAACTAAGAATTTAATATCAAACAACAAAGAAATTTAATGGCAACCAATAAAATGAAAAAATAGCAGCTAAACCCAATTTAAATGTCCCCACAGAACTCAAATAACTAAAAATGAGTAACACCCATAAAAAGGTATTAATGCCATCTTCACCAAAATTTCATTATTTAAGTTTTTGGTGAAAGATTTCTTTTATTGTTGTACCAATAGTATTGCTCATTTTTCATTTACATAGTTTGCTTCGATTTGAACATTATTATTTTTCCACGTCCATGTTATATTATTAAATTAAATGTAACTGTAGAGCTCTCTAATCCACAGAAAATTTTATATTGATCCATTGAATTAATGTTGTGGTCTAATAGTTACAATCTCTCTAATATGTTAAAATTTAGAATTTTTGTGATTTATTTGGTGGTTAAGAGAGATTTATTTATACAATCTATTTGGGTGCAAGGTTTTGGGAGTTAGTGGCAAACCTTTGTTTTTTGAGCAGCTCCCTATCCTTTGGATATAGTGTATGAGTGTGTGTATGGTGTGAGTATGACTCTACTGAATGTCTGAATAAACCTTTTAATTGTATAGTACAAAAATATTAAAATTTGAGGTTTAATCTTTTTAATTTGACATAACTTTGTTTACTTTCATAATATTATTAGTAGGTTTAAATTGATAACATTGATAGCTATTTCTGATGGAGTGATGATATAACACCCCAAATTCAGCCTAGAAGTTGAGATCGAATTTGGAGGTGTTACACCAACACATTGAAAACTAATTTCAGTAAGTATTCAGAAAACCTTCAAAATATTACTTGATTAGTAGCAGAAAATCTTTTTAGAGTTTTAATTTTTGAAAACCGAAATTCATTTTGTCGACTTGAGTGATTTTGTAGTTTCATGGTTGAGAATATCCATTACTGACGAATTAATAACAACCCAAAAACTAGTTCAGAAACAGATCACAAACACAAAGTTCAAACCAAATAATTACGAAAATCATCCCATTTTCATACTTGCCAAAACAATCCGAGCTCCCACACGTCATCCGGCCCTAAGTTAGAGGGTTACTTGAACAATCGAGAACAAACAGAAGGGTGAGCTAAAACACTTAGTGAATAACCCAAATCAAATGAAGATCAAACAAAACACAATATACAAATTCGAATGACGCAAGGAATTCAAAATGATCATATAACCAGAGCGAAACAAAACTAAAGGTCACTGAGATTTCCATAACAATTGTATAACAGGATAGAGGATGTATAAGTATGCGAATGCAGTATTCTTCAAAAAAATAGAATATAGATTTTTCAGAAAACTTTTTACACAACTTTGCTACACACCAAAGTAGAGTTTCCCCTAAACTCATCTAACCAAAACACACCAAATGGGTCACCCTGGGTTGCCCGGCAATGATGACCTGCCACCTCAGGTTGGCAAGCAACGATATCGTTTCACATTGCAGTTAAACTACCAGATCAAATACAAATATGGTCAAGCCACTATGTTGCAGCCAAGCTGCCAAAACAAATGTTTCATACAATGCAAATATAGAATCAGAGTGATAGCATGTAGGTCATGCTATCATACAATAACAGAATCAAAAGGCATAGGAGTTCATGCTTTGTACTACATATTTATCAAACCCCAATAGACCATATCAGATTTGCCATGAAGTCACATGCATGGTTATAAATCAAAATCACTACCAAATAATTCAACATATTCTAAAATCACATACTCTTAATCAACAGAGTAACACAAAAGTGTATCATCAAACTTAATAGAATACGAATCGTACCAGGATAAATTGTATACCTTAAACAAGAGCACATTACGCACTAATAGATCATACTTAATTAGGTTAAAACATATCAAACATACGTATAGATAACGGGTTATTCATCACCAGACCATCAAATATCAAGTTATCTAACTTAATTCAGATCATATGGACCCTACGGTAGGCCTACGTTCGATTCGAACAATGAATATAGCCTTAGGGAAAAGTTATGATTTTTGGCCCACACACCCGTGTGGATTCACACGGCCTGAGTGTTTGGCCCGTGTGGTCCACATGGCTTGGCTCATGGCCGTGTGGCCTTCTTAACATCTCACATGGCTGTGTGGCTCAAAACAATAAGTTCCACGGCCTAGCACATGCCCATGTAACCCAAAACCCAAAATATCTCTCACACGGCTTGGACACATGCTCGTGTCTCTAGCCCATGTGACCCTATTTCCAAAACAATGAGTTACACGACTTGGACACACGCCCTTGTCTCTACCCCATGTGCCTCTAATTCCAAAACAGTGAGTTACAAGGCCTAACACATGACCGTGTGGCTCACACGGCCTAGCACATAGCTGTATGATGTTGACAACCATGTTTTTCGACATTTTAAAATCACAGAATATCGGGTTTTGGTTACACACTTGATACGGTTTTGATGCAGAAGCAATACAGACAATTCTGAAACCTAAAACGACAATCAATTGTCCAAACAATGATTAATTTGCAATCAAATCATTAAAACAACATCATTCCCAAAACCGAAGTCCATCGAAGAACTTTCGACCCAAAAACTTCAAATCAAAATTTACCGAAAAATAAATTGAACCCAGAAAGAGAAGTCAGACCCTATTCAGAACCAATTTAATGCAAGATAGCAAACGAAAAAACGATTTGAAGAGAAGGATTTCAAAATGAAGAGAAATAAAACAGAGGAACAGAAATAATAAATAAAAAACGTGAAGAACCTAGGAAGTTTTCTGAGGAAGTTTAGTTAACTTAAAAAGAAATAAAACTACCTCTTAAGGTAGAGAAAAAGAAAAAAAAAACACATTTCCATTACTTTCACAGGGATTCAGACACAAGGCCAAAGGGTATATAGAAGCTTAATCATTGACCCAGCAGACTCATTCTTGTCATCAATTGATCGAAAATAACTTATAACCCAAATGCCCCAAGAAAGGTGTTTAATCAAATGGAAAAAAGTTCAAGAGGCAAGATTTAAACCCAAAACCTCACACCCATAAGCACAACACTTAACCACTGAACCAGAACAAATTGCTTGCAAACTTTTCAAAATCTTAACTCAAAATCAAGAGACGACCACTCTTGGTTTCACTAACTCAATTTCTTCTAACCCAATTTTTGGGATGTTACAGATGATGTGAATGTTTTTTTACTGTCATTCGATCACGCAATCAAGGCCACATGAAATTCTAGTGAACTATAATAAATTCATAGATTAGGTGAATGCTTAAGGCTATTTTAGAATAAACTTCCTCATCATTTGTTTAATGATGACAACTAATGAACTTGCTATTAACATTATAAAATTGAAAATCTCAACTTATGCTAAATTAAAGTAAAAAAATTATAAATATTAAATTTCAACATAGTAAAAGGATTAATACCAAAATTAGACCTAATATTGTCAATGGTTGAGAAATGGCTATTTCTTCTTGAGCATTGCTGGATTCATCTACTAACACGATCTTTGCATTAAGACTTTGCTTGGTAGAGTGGAAAAAAATTGGAAGGGTGGAAAATTGAAAGGGTAGGAAACTAGAATAATGAAAACCATATTTTTTTTCCATAGGTATGTTTGGTAAGAAATATGGAAAAAATGGAAAAATTAATTTTCTTTCTTGTTATTTCTTGTAGAGTTGAAAAAAAATATAAAAGAAAATAAAACAGTTGAAAAATGCATAATTTTGAACTAACATATACCTCTCTCTCATTTTTTCTCTTCTCATCTCTCTTATTTTCTTTTCTCTCACTTTTCTTCCCAACCAAGCACACTCAAATTTTGTTTTCTTTCTACTTTTCCATTCTCTTCTCACATCCTTTCATTTTTCCACCAATCAATCACACTAATGCATAAAAATCAATTCTTCCAAATTGGAATGACGAAAGGAGAGAAAATGAAAAGGTATATTTAAAATTATATATTTTTTCAAATATTTTACTTTTTTTCCTCTCATTTTCAACTCTATCAAGCATTGGATGGAAAAAGAATGTCATTTCTTTTAATTTTTCATCTTCCCTACCAAGCACACCTAGGAAAAGAAAAAGTATATTTTTCATCTTTCTATTTTTTAACTCCTTCAATTTTCATCTTTCCAATTTTCTTTAAACTCTACCAAGCATACCCTAAAAGTAGTAAAAGAAAAGAAAAGAAAGTAAAACGAGGAAGGCTTAGGAAAATAAATGATTATATATGATCTTGTTTGGATAGTTAAAATTAATAAATGAAAGAAAAGTAAAATAATTTAGTAATTTTTGTTTGAAAATGATTAATTATAAAGAATGTTTACAATTTTTAGGACAAAAATGATATCTTATCTCTTAAATGTTTCTTTTATTTTTTTTCCCAACTTTTCTCTTAAATTGAAGTAAGTATATCTTTTAAAGGATACTATTCCTAACTTAAATGAAAAGTTTTATCCTTATTCTTTTTTAACTTTCCTCTTACTTTAGGTAGTGTTTGAAAAGTCACATAGTAATTGGATTTGGGCATAATTGCTTATTGCAGTGGCCCAAATTCATCCGGCCCAAAATAAAACCAAAAATAAAAAGTCCAAGTCCATTTACAAAATAGATTGGCCCAAATAAAAAGGAGCCCAATAGCCAAATCCATCTACTAGCCCTAATACTCAATAACCCAAAGCTCAATAGCCCAACTATCCTAAACTAGGAGAAACCTTAAATTCACCTTAAGACTTTGGGAGCCGCTCCTTTGCCACGTCAGCAAACACACCGCCCGAGGTCTCTCCCCCTCCTTTCACTAAAATGGCAAGGCACGACTCCCCAGCACCGTTGACCTTGCCACGAATACCTGCAAAGAAAAAAGAAACAAGACAGAGGATAGAGATAACAAAAATAGCAAAAAAGAAAAGAAAAATATATATATGTAATCGGCTATAAAAGCCTAATGAATAGATTGTATTTTTACGGACGCATAAAGAAATCAAATACAAAAAAAAGCAACAAGTTTAAATGAAAGGTAGTTCATTTTATCTATTTTTATTTTCGCGAAAAATATAAATAAAAGAAAAGAAAATTTATTTCTTACCTGCGTCGCTTCATTCTTCACCGTAGGGGGCCAAGGCCACTGCCTCCGATGAAAGACAACCTTATCTGAGTTTCATCGAATGAGGACATAAAGGCAATCCTTCAAAAGAAATCAAGAAACTGAAAGGTTTCTTAAAAATCTCTTTAGGGTTTCATCATTTTTTTTCAAATCTAGGTCTTAAGGGTTAAAAAGGGCGAAAAAGGTGATTATTTTGTAACACCGGCCATCAGAGGTGACGGTCACCGTTGCCGATGACTGGTGGCCACGGCGGGGTGATGACGACCTTATGGTCGGATAGGGAACAACTCCAGAGGAAAAAAAGAAGGGAGCCTAAGTTTTTTTAAAGAAAAACAAGGTAGAAATGAATTTTTTTAAAAAAAAAATTGGCTTATATAGGCATCATCAAACGGCGTCGTTATGGCCAGGTTTCAGAAGTCCCAAAACGGCATCGTTTCAGGGTTTTACCCACCGACTCGATCCGAATCCCTTGGGATCCCCGTGTTTTCGTGGGAAAGGTCTATTTACTGCCTTAATCCTTCCGCCTTTGAACCCTTTTTAATGTGGTCCTATTTTTATTTTTTTTATTTTTTAGATTATACCATTTAATTTTGACTCACTTTCAGTTTGGTTCTCAGTTTGCTGAGCCTCTAGGGAATGACGTGTGTCCTGGGGTTTAGAATAATTACCCATTTGGTCCCTATTTATTTTTGCATTTTTTATTTTAGTCCTTTATTTATTTATTTTTATATAATTCATGCTTTTAGTTTCATTTAAATTTCAATTCAATCCTTCATTTATTTAATTTCACCCCTTTATTTACTATTTTTTTATTTCTTTACGTTTTTTAACATTTAAAATTTATGTTATTTATATTTCCTTTTTATTATGGATTTTTTACCTTTATTATTATTATTATTATTATGATAGTAATAATGACATGATTATCGCTATTATTACTATAAATTGATGTTTTTACTATCATTATAATTGCATTATTATTGTTCACTAGCATGACATTTTTTATTTCATCTTTTATTTTATTTATTTATTTATCTATCATTTTAATATTATCATTTCATTTTTTTACCCATTACTATGTTACTTTATTTTGCTAGTCTCCATGCTATGCATCGTATTAAAATATATTTATCCATTATATTACTAGGCCTAGACAAATTAAAAAGTATATCGTTTTAAAACGTTACATTCGTTCTACCTAACGTATAGGAAATATTTAAAACCGATGCAACGTTCATTATTTTTGGGATTCGAGGAGTCGTGCTCCTAACGTACATAGTATGGCATGCTCCTAGAACAAAAGTAATCGAATGTTCTATTTAAAATAAAAACAAGATTTAAGTAAGGATCAAATGGTGACTATTCTTGTTCTCGAGGATTCAAAGCATCGTGTCCTAACTTACGGGCATGATCTTTCCTTCTCGACTAACTCAAAATAAGGCCTTTTTTTGTAAAATTTAATTTAGTTAAGTGATTTTAATAAAAAAAAAACATCATGCAAGGAGGGATTGTATTTTAATTTCTCACTGAATTTTCAACTTCCGTCATCAAAACATCAAGTAATCAACTAGGTACCAATTTTTGGCATTATGAGGGTGCTAATCCTTCCTCATACGTAACCGACTCCGGACCCATTTTTTGGATTTGTAAGACTGAATATTATCGTTTTAGTAAATCTAACATTTTATTAAAATGACCGAGTTTTGAAGTGATCCAATCACACCTAAAAAAACGGTTGGCGGCGACTCATTTTCGTTTTAAAATAAAAAAAGGTCGATTTCCAAAAAACAGTTATAATTACATAGTGGTGACATGTTTAGGTAACTATTGTAATTGGTGGGTCACACTAAATTTGATGTAATTGGAGAAATCCAATTACAGTTTCCAATTCTTAGGAGGTGAGAATTAGAGTAATTACACCCAAATCCAATTACCTTTGGCTTTCTAGATTCTCATACATTATTTAACTTTAAGAAATTGTTTTTATATGTGTTTGAGTTGTAAAATTTATATTATCAGCACGAACATGTATGAGTGTTTGGGATGATTATGAAAAAAAAATGTAAATTTATATTATAAATCTTGAAAAAATTATATCATGAAAATAATTTGTGTATTTTATAAAGTTATGAAAAAAAGGTCTACTATAAAAAAATACATGTTATAAAAGTATTATAATATACTTATTTATAAAAAAATGATAATTTTTTAAATTATACATGAACTCTTATTCAATGTGCAATTTGATAAATAAACTTTAACTTGGTGCAATTATACATACGAAACTTTGATTGTGGTTCAAATGTATACATGAAACTTTAATTTTGATTCAATCATACACATTTAAATAAATAAATAAATACATCATCTTATTTTTATATTGGATAAATATAATTATTTATGTATGCAATATATAAACATAAAATGATGCTACATCAAAATTGTGTTAATAATTTGTGAGAATTGGGTCAAATCAAAATTTTATGTATAAAATTGCTCAAAATCAAAGTTCATTTATACAATTGGACATTGAATTAAAGTTCATGTATAGTTTTGAGATTTATCCCTATAAAAAGTTATTATAAAAAAATACAGACATAACTTATTTGTGTATTATATTATAAAAATAATAACAATAATATACTTATTTATAAAAAATAATTTTTTTAAAATTATAGCAAAATTTTATATTATTTATAATAAATGTTATGAATTACACTTTATAAAAAATTTTTTTATAAAGGTTATATATATTATAAAATTTATATATATTGACTTCATTTACGTATTGTAAAAAAGGGTTATAACCAAGCATAAATCTTTTTTCAGATTAGGTTTATATGATTTTTTATAATTGAAAATTTAGACTGTTTGTGCCATGAACCCAAATATCATGTGTTAGATGCTAGTAATGTTAATACAAAAGGTTTTTCTGCACAATATTGTGGGGTATAATACCATTTGAGATAATAGAGCCAGAGACAAGCACTAGAGGTGATTCACAAACTACTCTTTATTTTGAAACATTCAAAGCTTTGAAATAATGTGGTTGAGAGGACATTTGTTGCTCTAAAAAAAGATTTCTCATATTAACATCACGACAATATAGGATAAGAAAAAGGTTGGATCATACTAGCATGGTGAAATTGGGTTAAGGACCAAGAAATGATGATAAGGAATGTATTAAATGTTAAAAAGGGAATGACTCGACAAATATGGAATGTTTGATCAATTAGATGAAATTGCATTTTTCTTGTTATTTGTATTAGTATGATAATTTGATTTGAATTTTTGTTACACATTTAGAAAAAAGTTTTATCATACTAATAATTTTTTTAGTAATTAATATTTTTTGAAATATAAATTATATAATTCTGTAATTATAATTTGTACAACTAACTATAACATAGAGAATTAGAATGTGATTATACTTTATTATAAAAAAATTACATTATAAAAGAATATATTTATTACCCTAATGAATAGAATTTAATCAAGTAGAGTGTTTGTGATAGGATTTATTTCCTACCATTTGAGTAGGTTTTGTTGTTCCATCCGGTAATCTCATAAAAGCCAAAGAATTTCTCTCAATTATAACCTGTTAATTCCCTCTGAAAATATACAATAGTGAACATAAATGTTTTTAGATGTTGAAGTTTTAAAAATATAATAATGAATCACCAAATAAAGATTTTAGTTATTTAATGCGTTCAAGGGGATTCTGTTTGGGGAATCATCATAGTGTAGGTGAATGATGAAAACAACATCCATTAATATTGAATTTAATGAAATGAAGTGGACTTTTGACAACTCATAGTAAATTCCCTCAACATATTTATCAGGTGAGAAGGTAATGGAACCTGTAAATGACTAAAATGCCACCATTTCTCCTTTTTGCGGTCTTAAAACAAGATAATAAAAAATGGAATATTTTATGGACCACAACCAACTTTTTGATGGAAACAAATTTATAACACAAAAATATAAATCAAATTAATTCAAAATTTCTATTCATATTTCCATATAATTATTCCCATTTAAAATTAAAACATACTTCAATATTTCTAAAACATCTTCAACTTTCCCTTTTCTCCAAATTTTTTTTAATTATTACAACAAAAACTTATTTATAAATAAAATGAATGATGAATGTGTATTTTTATTATAAAGATAAAATTAAATTATTCCTTCCACTATTATTTTTATTACAGCTATTTATTAGTTGAGGCAGATTGAAAAAGAAAAACTCAAATTCATACACTTTTTTAATCCCGACCTACTCAAAAAGCTCTTTTACTTTTTAAAAATTAATAAAATCTTTTAAAAAATATTTTTATATTAATAATTTATGTATTTTATAATTAAATTTAAATTTAAAAATATTTTTATTATTTAAATTGAATTTAGATTAGATTGTCCTAATACCAAAAAAAAAAAAAAAACCTTGCCGAACCCAGATTTATGGGCAAGCCTAGACCTTGTACTATTAAAAAAATCAATTAAGGTCAAATTTTAACAAAGTTAACATTTAGGTTTAATAAAGTTATATTTCAAAAGTTTTTTCTGATTTTGTAGATTAAATATTTTGTTTGGAGTTAAATAAATGAAAAGAAAATTTTATGTTATTTTGTAAAAAATAAATATTGACTTTATTCCAATATTTAACTGATTCTTTATAAAAATATAGAGATAAAATTAATCTATTTAATATTAAAAGACAAAGTTTAATCCAATTTCTAGTATAAAAAGCAAATGGAGAAATTTGAGTTTTTCTTTTTTTTTTTTTCTGATTCATTTTAGGCAAATAACTCATGGTACATAGACCATACTATAAATATGCATACATATTTTGTACTTTTCAAAACGTATGGCTATTTAATATTCAACCCTCTTTTCAAAGACTGGAAGGAAGATTCAATATTAAATTTTCTATTCAAAGGAAACTCTTTGAAGGAAAAAAGATTTGCATGTGCTAGTGAAAAGTGATACATGTATTAACAGGACAAAAAAAAACAAAGTATTAGCAAAAGCAAAAAAAGAAAAGAAAAATTAGTGTACTAACACGAGCAATTAATATCTTTTAAGGCGGGCAAAATTTTGATTAATCGAATAAATTAAAATTAATATATTAAAATAATTTAATTTATTTGATTAATTTATTCAATTTAAACTAATTATTCGGTCAATTATTTAAATATCCAAACCAAATAAATTAAATATGCATTATAAAAATAAAATTAATTATATCCGAGCCCAACAAAAATCTTAGGCCCATTTGCTAGGTTTGGGCTCAGTTCGGCCCAAAAAAATAGGCCTAAAGTTTTGCCCAATCCTAGTTCGGATAAAAATGTTAAAACCCAGGCCCAATACGACTAGCCCATATTAAATTTGTATATAATTTTTAAATTATATAATACATAAAAATACTAAAAATTTAAAATAAATATTACCAACAAATTGAAAATAAATTTTAAAAAATATGTATACTTAAATAACACTAAGATAGATACAACTTAACAAGCAAATGCCTCTAAAATAATAACAAAATTAACAATAAAACAAGTGTTATACAATATCCAAACAATAACAACAAAATAGTAGCAATATAATAGTGAAATGGTAGCAAAATAAGGAGAAAACAACAATAAAATAACATTGAAATAGCAAAAAGTAGCATATTATTTTTGTCCTTTAGTGAATTCGGGCTAGGTTGGGCCCAGGCCCAGACAAAAAATGCCTTACCCGAGACTCGACCCATTTTTTAAATGGGCCTTATTTATTTGCTCAAATCTATTTTTCGAGCCTATATTTTTAAACGAGCCTTA
This sequence comes from Gossypium hirsutum, assembly GCF_007990345.1. NCBI lineage: Eukaryota > Viridiplantae > Streptophyta > Magnoliopsida > Malvales > Malvaceae > Gossypium > Gossypium hirsutum. The sequence goes on from NC_053437.1 coordinate 32,398,632, forward strand.
TTTATTTACCCAAACATGAAGGGTAAAATGGTCAACCCAAATTAGATAATTATATGGTGTAATAATTAAGAATGAAAAGTGTTAAAATATGATTGGTTGAATATTTTATTATTTTATAAGATATTTTAATAATTAATTAATTAATTAAATGATATATTTTTAAAGAAAAAATAGAAAATTCTTCTATCTTCCATGCTTCTCACGTCCATCTCTATAAGGATGAATGAGGGTTTTCATTTCTTACAATTTGGTCCATTACCATAAAATCTCACTTTTTCTCCAAAATTTCTTGAAATTTTCATAGACACTCAAAAGGAGAAGTGAAGTAAAGACATTAGAGAGTTAGAATATCATTTTGGAAGAAAGAAATCGAAACTGGAAATGGAGAAAGTTGTGTAAAAAGTGAAGAAAGTAGAGAGATAAGGTAAGTACTTAAAGAATTTTACTTTATTTAATTTTAATCTAAGATTAGAACATGTTAAATAATTGAATTAATTATGAAAGTGTAATATTATGTATGAAAATAAATTTGTGCACTGAAATAATAGAAATATGACTAAATTGTAAAGTAAACAAAATAAGTCTTATGGAATTGAATGTTGAAAAGAGAATATAAATGAAATGAGATGAAATAGTGATGATATAAAAAGTGAATGTATGAAAAATTGAACTGCAGTGGTCACACGATCGTGTGGCTCACACGGATAAGACACACGCCCATGTCTCAGGCTTGTAACAATCAAAATAGGGACACACGATCCTGTCCCAGCCCGTGTCCGTATTCGTGTAACTCTCTGATTTGGATCACACGGCCAGGCCACACGCCCGTGTGCCAGGTCGTGTAACACTCGAAATGGCCTGGCACGCCCGTGTGTCAGGCAGTGTGCTAGGTTGTGTTACTAGTTGACTTGAATGCCTTTAAAACCTTCAGGACACGGCCGTGTGTCCCACATGGTTGAGACACATGCCCGTATACACACAACTGAGACACACGCTCATGTATCAGGCCGTATAGACATGAAATTGGCCAAAATCAAGCCATTTTCCATTATCAAGCCAAATGTACACTTACAAGCAATTTACCCCCTTGATTAAGGCATCAAAAACATACCAAAAACATGCTTAAATTGACCAATTCAGATGACCAAATCCAACATCAATTCATGCATCTACCTAAAGACCTTTAGTACATATTATCAAAGCATCGAAACTTTACCAAAACATACATATAATGACCAATTTAGTAGTCCAAAAACAATCAACCAATATGCTGTACAAGGCACCTCAATTTCAAACATCCAAACTTACCCAAATTTGCACATTTTGTCACATTTCCATCATCAATTACTAAATCAATTCCTTTCAATACATGCCATAACTTTACCATATTCAAATCACCTCAAAACATACCACATAAGCCATTTCCAAAACATGTAACATGATATAGCATAATAACACAAACAATCAAGGCATCAAGTGACATCAACCAAGATAATTTATACATACCAAAACATCAACTAATCATCCTATACCATAACAAAACATCCTACACATGCCAATATAAACCTTGACCAAAAGTGCTCAAAACTATCAAATTGACTGTTGGATAGTGTGGTAGATTTTCGACGAGCTTCTAACCAAATTGAGCTTTCTAATGATTTACAGGAAAAGAAAACAACTGGCGTAATCAATAATGCTTAGTAAGTTCGTATATAGGTAACCTAACTACTAAACATATTAGAATAAACAACTAGGCATAAATTTTCATTATATCATAAGCTAACTTTCATTTTCTATTCAATACACCTCTAATGGATACTTGGTGTAGCCTTGCGTATACCTGTATATAAATATATAACCTTTTCACTTAAACGTTTCATCTTCCATAATACTTACACATTTAACATATAATCATTCTGTAATTCATCATTTGTTTCAAAGTTTCATATAAACATATCAACCCGAAATCACTTACTTTCACTAAACAATGTGAAAACTAAATAAACAAATTAATCATACATGTTCTTCATTCACAAAGCACTTATAGGATAAGTACTGAAAATGGTTCATCGTATGCTTCCTGTACTATAATAATTCAATCCAAACTCATTCATATATGGATATAAATATCTAACTTTAATCGTATAATCATCGATATAATTATACTCACGTATGATCAAATAGATCATTGAACAACATTTACTAGTATCTTGACTATACATTAACCTTTAAGCACATAAATAATTTTGTAAATTCCATTAACCTTTAGCCATATGAACTAGTAACTTGACTTGGATACTCGAGTAACTACACCACACCAGGGGAATCATAGATGCATAACAGGGGCACCAAAGTGCAATCAAGAGCATGAATGTGCGATCAGGGGCGCCAAAGTGCAAACAAGGGCACAGATGTGCATTTAGGGGCACCAAAGTGCAAACAGGGGCACAGATGTGCATTCAGGGGTATTGAAGTACAAACAAGGGCACAAATGTGCATTCAAGGGTATCGAAGTGCAAACAGGGGCACAAATGTGCATTCAGGGGTACCGAAGTACAAACAGGGGCACAAATGTGCATTCAGGGGTATCGAAGTGCAAACAGGGGCACAAATGTGCATTCAGGGGTACCGAAGTACAAATAGGGGAACAGATGTGCATTTAGGGGTACCGAAGTACAAACAAGGGCACTGATGTGCAAATAAGGGCACCTCTTCATTTCCGTATACATGCTTAAAGTCATCTCATTCGCATATAACTTTAATACAATTCCAAGAAAAACACTACTAATAATCTCTTCTCAATTTCATATATACATAAGTATTTGCAACACTTGTCTTTATATAAATAACCAAAGTAATTTCACATATATATAAATCAATTAACTAGAGAAAAAAAAATAATCACAAGTGAATTACATTAAATGACAAATCACTATGAACTTACCTAGCTAAATTGCAGCAATGACTAATTATAGGGGCTATTTGGTAATTTTCACTTCTCCTCGATTTTCATCTCGTTTTCGATCTAAAATAATAATTCCATTCAATTCATTAATTCAAACCAAAAAACCAATTCATTTTATGCAATTTAGTCGTTTTTGACATTTTTACAAAATTGCCCCAACATTTTACTTTTATTCAATTTAATCCCTAAGCCTAAAACATGCAAATTAACCATTTTTACTCAAATTTAAGCTTAGCCGAATTTATTGTAACATTACTACAGCCCATATATGTTGTTATTACACATTAAATCCTTGTATTTTACTATTTCAACAATTTAATCCCTAATCGTTAAATTCATAAAAAATCACTTAACAAAATATTTATAAATAACAACTAATACTTCAAATTCATCATTTAACATAAAAAATCACAAAGATCTTTAACAGTTTCACAAACAAAGGCACGAGCTAGCTGGACCAAATTGCAACGATCTCAAAAATATAAATATAATTAGAAATGGGTGAAAATAACTCACCAAGCTCCCAAAAATTAATTTGGCCGAATGGTTTTCCTTCACACACCATAGCCATTCGGTTGAAGAGAAAATAAAGAACGGAGAAGATGATAATTTTAGGTTAAGTTTATTTTAGTTTATATTAATTAATTACTATTATAACGTTTAAAATTTACAAGATTTCCCATGCAACCTATCCATAAATATCCACTCACATTAAATATGGTATAATTATCGTCCAAGTTTATGAATTTACCTTTTCATAGTTATTAGATCCATTTAACTAATAGCATTCAACTTTTGCACGATTTTCAATTTAGTCTTTTTTACCTAATTAACATTTTAAACATCAAAATTTCTTAACGAAACTTTAATACAACCTTAATAACATTCTGTAAATATTTACAGCCCGGTTTATAGAAACAAGGTCCCGATACCTCATTTTCTAAAACCATTTGACTTTAGGGTCATACCATTTCAACCTAATTGTTCTTCCCTTTAACCAAAAATCAATAAATCAAAATTTATCAATACACCATTTATTAGTTTTAAATATTAAATAATAATATTTATGGACTCGCATGTCAAACTTGTGGCCTTAAAACCACTATTCTGACACTTCAGAGAAATAGGCTATTACAGATACTTTAAACGAAATACAGATACTTTAAGTAAACATATTTATCAAAACAATTTGGAAAACTACAATGGTCCAAATTTGAAAATTTACCAAAAATTATAGAGATTGATTTAAAGGTTATATAAAAAAATGGAATTAAAACTTAATAAGTCTAGTTTTGCATAAAAGAAACGGTGTAAGCAATATAATTGTAAATTATGAGATATATGGATTTTTGCGTGACAAGGTTAGAATAATTTCGAGTTCCCTTGTTCTAACTTTGAAAAATTATAGTAAATTGTACAAAAAAATGTTTAGGAGATGAAATTTATATGAATAAAATTTTAGTGAGTCTATTTTCAAGGAAAACAAATGGCAACCTAATACGAGACTTAAATTATTAGATAATTAATTTTTAGTAAAGAAGGGTCAAAGTTGACTAGATGTAGAATAGGAGAAGATTTGAAAAAAAAACTGTGTTTATAAAATTAAGTATAAATTTACATATATACACACGTACATAGAGGATGAGGAATGGAGAGGAGAAGGAGGAAAAATAGTAGAATAGTGTGATGCTAAGAATTTGTTGTAAGTTTAAAAAGTTTACAAAAAAGTCCTAAATGGCCTATAAACTGTTGAAAGAGCTAACAAAAGCTCGATTAAAGCTTGGAATGAAATTAGAAATTTAATATTACTGCAAATTTTTCTGTTAATTTGATTAGGATGAGTATTTGAACTGAATTTCTCTAAAGTTTCTTCGGCAACAAATGTAACATTCTTGTGCCCGAACTCGACAAGCAGGTCAGGTATGGGGGTGTTACAAACATAATTTACTTGTTTGGGTAATTTTTTTTGTAGAAACTTCAAAATTAATGAGTAATTTCAATTGGGGATTTTAGTAACTCAAATCCCCTTTTCAAGTTCCACCTAAGGAGATGGTTTTTCAATTTTTTATAATTTTATTTCATTTGATACTGTGGAGTGTGTTTCACATCTTTCGGTGAAGCCATAGACAAAACAGAGGCTACGTCGCGACGAGGAGACATACAATGTCACAACGACGTGATGTGTTCCCCACATAAATGAGTTTATTCTCTTAGTTAAACTCTCTTATCTTTTCCTAGTTAAACTCTAATTATATCATAGATATTTTAATCTGATTAGAACTCTAATTTGAGCCTATAAAAATGGCCTTAGTAACCCTAGAATATACATATTCATAACATTAGATTTTGGGAGAAGATCAAGAGAATATTTTGAGAGAGATTTAAGGGAATTTTATGTTTTAGCCAGAGAGCTTTATTTTGCAGGGTTAGGGTTTTTTTTTTGAATTTCTCCATCTTGTACTCTTTGTTTGTTTAGGTAAAGTCTCGCTTGCCCTTTTTTATCCTTTTGATTGGATGAATTTTTCCACATAAATTTGTGTGCCAAAATTTTTCTATTCCTTCTTTCTCGTTGTTTATATGAGTCGATTACCAAAAAGTTTGTATCAGAGCTTGGTTACGATTCCACAATCAACCCATTTAGACATGGTGATAATGAGATTCAATATTGAGAAATTCGATGGGATCACAAATTTCAGTTTATGGCAAGTTCGAATGACGATATTCTGGTTCAGAATGGTTTGAAGAAGGTCATTACAGGGAAAAAGCCCGCAGATTCAAATTTTTAACACCCCTAATCCGTCTTTGTTACTGGATTAGGGTTACAGATTATTACAGTACAATTCAGAACATTTAACTTCAAATAAAAACTATAATTTAGGTTAAATCCCAACATTCAAACACATATTACATTTATAGCAACAATATACTTACGGGCCTTAAATTGAGCTTACGATGCCCTAAAAACAATTTGGGAGCAATCCAGGATCAACTTGAAACAAAATAGAAATTTTGTAAAAAACATGAAAATTTTGAAACAGGGGTCACACGGTCGTGTAACATAGCTTAGACTGTGTGAACATTCAAAGTATAGACACACGGTCGTGTCCCAACCTGTGTGTCTTCTCGTGTGAGTATTTGAAATAGCGTCATATAGTCGTGTCGCAGGCTGTGTGCCAAATCGTGTGTGTATTTGAAGTTGGGTCACACGACCAAATCACATGTCGTGTCTCAGACCGTGTAAATCTTGCACTTAAAACAATAAAAACACACAACTGTGTGGTGTGACCGTGTGTATGGTACACGACTGTGTGACAGCCTATGTCCTAGGCCGTGTGCAGTAAAAGTTACCCCTAAAACAAGCCATTTCAAAACCAAAACTTGCACACCAAGACACATGAATTCTATTAACATTCATATGACCAAAACATACTTGAAACACATTCAAAACATTCTAATTCAATCAACCTATAAATTCTAACCAATATGTCATTCAAAGGCACCACAACTCATATACCAAAATAATTCAAAACTAAGCTTATACTTTCATGTCACAAGCATATACCAAATGGTTTGCATTTAAGCTCAAAAACCATTCATTAATTCATTTTAAAACTTACGATTACTCTTTTCATTCTACCACATTCATTTGTACCATAATTCAAACAACTTTGTAAAGTTTATATCAAGTGATCAATTAGTACAACAAGACCATAAACACACCAAGGTATAAAACATGATCACATATAAGCTATTATAAAACATAAATATAATTTTATAAATCTAACTAATACCACATATAACACACAATCAAAACATTTACAAATTTCACCTATTACATGACAAGTTCCACACTTTACTTGGATTTTTATACCAAACCATGAATTAGCACATTATTAACTAATACTAACATTTTAAAAATCTTCAAATTATTGATCCAAATACACTAAAATATTTGTTGGTTTTCTTAATAATCGCTTTGTGTTTCCTATTATATGAGTATAGTAGTTTATATATTCATGTGACGTAGAAATCAATTGTATTAATAAAAAAAGTAAATAATTATTCAATTTAATATACAAAACAAATATCAAAACATATATTAAATAAAGTCAGTAATAATTCATTAAGATCACCTTATCACTTAAATTTCAAAGCAAAAGAAAGAACTTGAATTTTATTTATAGAAATGGAAAAAGTACATATCATATTTGGAGTTTGTCGAAAAATTGATTTTGAAATTTATTAGAATTTAAAATATACATATTAGTAAAACAATAATAAAATTGTTGCAAAAATATTAGTAAAATGGTAAATAGATTAAATATATATAATACATAGATAGGACACAACTGTAAACAAAAAACCAATTAAAAGAATAATAAAATAATATAAGTATAAAAATAAAATTAAACTTAAAATATTAAAATTAAAAGAAATTATAAAATTAGAATTAAAATAAAAACTAAAACTAAAATTAAAAAGTGGCTTTAATATAAAAGATGAATATTCGGCATTACCCAAAAAATTTAACTTCACTTTTAAAATGTATAAAACGTATAAATTTTTTGCTAATTTTTAATGAACTTGTTCCTAAAAAATATTATTATGTCATTACCGAACATTAAATATGGGTAATATTGCTGTAGTAACCTTACTATATTTAATCTTGTAGGTCATTTCCACAAAATGTGATTTGCGTCATTTCCCAAAGTATTGGGTCATTCTCCAAAATATTATCGTATGTAATTTCCAAAACTTTTATTGTATGTAATAGGCAATTCTCTTAAATATTATATATTATACTTAATGATAGATTAAACTATTATTTTAATATTACATTAGATGATGTCAATTAATGAGTGTTCATTTGTTCAGATTTTAGGTTGCCACATATGCTTGTTTCTTTTCTTGTGTATGTAGACAAAAAAAAAAAAACAAAACATTACATGTCAAGTCGAAATTATTACGAGTTAAAGTCAAAGTTCTCATGAGTAAAAATGTTAATATCATAATTATTATTCTCTAATTAATTAAAATTAATTAAAAGATAAATAATAATTTAATATTATCACTTAGTTATTTTGGTTTTGATACCAGACGAGTCTCGAGGAGTTGAGGATCGGATGGAAGTGTATGGAAATAAAAATTTAAATTTAAAATTTTTGAAAACTAATTTGAGTTGTTTTGAATTTAATTGTTTGAAAAACAAAAATTTAAATTTTAAAAGTCAAAAAATCTTAGAGAAACTTTGCTCAAAGAAATTTGAGTCGTATTTTGAGTTGTGTATTGAGTTGTCTTTAGAGTTGTGCTTGTCACACCTCAAAATATAGGAGATTAATTGAAATAAATGACTAAGTAATGCATTAAGCTTGATGGTTAAGTAGTTATTGCATTCCCTATAGGTCTTAAGTTCAAGGCATTCCTCTTTTATCTTTCTTCTTTTTAATTTCAACAAACTATGATAAAAACCACACTAAAATATATACTGTTAGAAGTAAAAACTAAACAAGTAATATACTTAGGCCTAATGGTTAAAGCTTGCTTCTTCCCCTTTCATACTTGAGTTTAGTCACCCAAATCCTCTTCCATTTCCTTTTATTTTCGACAGCAAGGGTAAATTATCATACAGCCCCCTAGGGTTCCAAACCCTTCGTAGTTAGTCCAATTTCTCCTAACTAAACAAGGATTTGTCTTCTCTTCAAACACCGATTAAAAATTTTCTTCTCTCCCTATTTCTTTTCTTCCCTCTTCTTTGCATAAAAAATACATCTTTTTGCTGCTGAATATTTTGCTTTCTCGGATTAAAACATCTTCCATTCGATCATTCTTTCCATTGATTTTAGAGTTATCATCAATAGAATCTCGATCTTTGCCAAGAAACAGTATGTACATCTCATTTCAAAGAATAAATATTGAATTTTTGTAATGTTTCTATCCGAAGCTAATTCTTCACTCAATTGAATCAATATTTTACGATTCTTGCCAAAAAATTTGGTAATCTTGATAAATCTTGAGATAAATCGTTAACTCATTTATAAATATTTTTCAAAGACCTGATTTAGGTGCGTTAAACCAGAATCGAGTGTAAGAAACGTCGACCGAACTCCTAGAGAAAGGTGTGTGCTCTTTACCAAGTGAATCGGGGCAAATCGTGCCTAAGACTACTGCCACACGGTCTCCCACACGGGCGTGTGGACCACACAAGTGGACTACAAGATGTTCCACGCGGCCATCTGGACCACACGTGTAACACCTAAAACTCAGCCTGGACGTTATGGCCAAATTTGACGATGTCACATGGAAAGGGATTTGAAGACAAGATTGTCGAGTTTAAAAACCGTTACAGTAAATTAGCTTTTATTTAATTTGAAAAAAAAACTAGTTGATTTGCTTTAAAACTTGTCTCTTAGCGGAAGCTTCTGTAACCAATTAATTTAGGGAAAATCATTTCTATTTACGAAAAACCTTAGTTTCTAAAAAAAAACCGTGTTTTGTGGAGTTGCAGTTTTAAAAAAATCCATAAAAAAATAGTATAAAGTCCCAAATTTAAAGCCAACCAGTTCATAGTCCAGAAGATACATCAAAAATCCCAAATAAGTAATAAATTCTAGGCATTAATGGAAAATAGTCTAAAATTTACGTGTGGCCACCGTTGAGTCCTCCACTGCACCGACCCGTCAAGTCTGGGGATTACCTGTACAGATTAAACAGAGAAAGGGTGAGTTTTCACAAACTCAGTGTGTAATCCCCACAAAAAACATGCATACAGATAATCAACAGAATTCAGTTAGATACAGTATGGGGCTTGTGCCCATCACAAAATCAGTTTGGGCCTTAGCCCATTCAGATACTGTCTCATAAATACATTAAGGCCTTGGCCCATATCAGATACAGAATGCAGATACAGTAAATCAGAATCCTACCCACCAGCCTCTACACACCAACTCCGTCCAACCCTACATACCATGTGGGAATTATATCAACCCACCCATCCCTGCACACCATGCTGTACCGAAATGCGGCACATAATCAGAAGGTTGCAACTGAGCTGCCAGATAACAGACTTAATAGCCTTTCAGACACTTCTTCCAAATATCATCAACCCACCTCGATGCAATGCAACACACAAAATATGTCATGCCATTATGCAATTAATAGTACATACATTCAGATATCATAAGTCATGCTCGGTATAGAAATCAGACAGACAGATCACACATATAGGGGTTTAAGTAAAGCTTACCGACCTTACAATATGTCCACAGTTGACTTGGGTGACCCGTGCAACCTTACAAACTTTTTAGAAAAATGGGCTCAGCCGCCCATGTGGCCCACTCGGCCCAAAGTAGCCTTGGCCATGTGATCCATTTTTAATGTAACCCGTGCCATTTAATTTTTCATAAATGTTTTCACTATTTACTTATATGTTCCTTCAAAGATGTCTACTTGAGTCACTGTTACTAAATTATTTATATCTTGAGCTACAGAATTTCGAATTATGATCCGCTTAATGTTTTTGAAACTAGACTCAAATACCTTTCTGCTATAAAAGTTTCAAAATTTTTGGTTCATCCAATAAGTACAGTAAAATCTTCAAACTTACCCATTTTCTGCTGTTCAACAGCTTTGTCCCTTCTTTGCTAAAAATTAATTATCTCTTAGTACAAAATTTGGATGATGTTTCTATTTGTTTCTATTGAAAATAGACTTATTAATAATTTAAACATATAAATTTTAACCCCTAATTATTTTTCTCAAATTTTTGATGATTTTCCAAATTTAGAGCAGGGAAACCAGAATTCAATCTGACATTTTATCACAAATTTATTATACCTCTCGATTTACAATTCCATTACTTACACTATTTCTTCTATGAGAAACTAGACTAAATAGGCTTTAGTTCCATATTTTACTCATCCTCTAATTTGATTTTCATAATTTATGGCGATTTTTCAAAGTTAGCCCACTACTGTTGTCCAAACATCAAGCAATTTTGGCTTTTCGTTGAATCCCTTTTTTTGCGTTTCGGATACTCACTTGGTTTTTTTTTATGCTAAAACAGTCCCCGGGCACTCGAAAGCCTATAATCAAGATACTCAACATCAATTTAACAGATTTACAAGTGAATTGACAACCAAGAACGAACAAAAACCCAAATTACCACCAACTATAACCCTCCGTTTAACTATTGTTAAGACGAGAACATTGAATTCACCAGTCTGAGCCTCCCCCTACGCCCAAATCGCAGAGAAAAAATATTACCACTTCAGTCGTTAAGAGATTCATGACAGAAACAAAGAGAAACACTTACCGAAACTAAGCGAGCACTAACCGCGTGCGAAAACGAAAGAAAATAAATGGATTAGGCAAAAATCAAGAAGAAGAAAAAAAAGAGAAAGATGAAAAAACTCAGAGATTTTGGCAAGAGGAGAGGGAGAAGAATAGACGATAGAATTTTTTGAAAAAGAGAGTCAAAATTCAGTTATGGGAATAAAATAAAATAAAATCTGGATAACCCCTAAAATCCCTTAATCTTCTCCCCTAATTCTCACTACACATCCACTACTCAGAATCCCCCTATTACACAACTCTATCCCGAAATCTGAGCAAAAAAAATAATAGCCTTACCTGCATAGGGATTCAAACACAAGACTTCCACCATAACAATACATCATTTAACCACTAGACCAGCAGACCCATTCTGATGTAATTTACCCAACAATAAAATAAAAGCCTGCTGAACAAGAGTAAAGCCTAATTCATTCAAAATACCAAAATTTGCCCAAGCGAAGGCTTGAACTTGGGACCCCCCAAACACTCTCCCAGAACACATAACCACTAAAGTTGACAGATATTTATGTCATATTTTCACAATAACGAAATTAGAAATTTTGGGGAGTTACAACTCGATCCTCTACACGGCCATGTACCTTGGAAACCTAGGCTAGTTTGAATTTCACACGGCCAAGAACCTTCCACATGACCGTGTCCCTCTTGTAGGTTAGTTTTGCAAATGCCACACGACCACAGTCTGTTACATGACCTAGCCACATGGTCTAGTCAAATGGCTCTGTGACCCTTACTTTGTAATTTTCCCATAATTTTGTGATTTGTTCAATTTAGTCCCAAAATAGTCCTCGAAATATTTTTAAAGTTTTATTTCTCTCAGATAAATCCCTAATAATATGAGTATTGGAATTTATGATCTGAATGTTGGAAGTATTATTGTATATGCGTGAGATGTGAAAAATAATTTCTTGTTGCATCTATATTACTTATTGTATGGTCAACAAGCGTTATGTTACCGTTAAATTGAACATATGATAAGCATGACATTTGCTACTGAATTGAATTGATATAACCATATTAAGTGCTACTGTATTGATCTGTCATAAGCATATTAATTAGTACTGTATTGATCTATTATGAGCATATTAATTGTTATCGTATTGATCTGTTATAAGAATATTAATTGCTACCTTAATGATCTGTTATAAACATGTCATATTGCATTGCATGGGGTGAGACAATATGTACAGAGGAAGAATTGACAATTTATCTAGAAACTTGCTGTGCAAACTACAACCATCAACAGTCTATCTGCAAATTTGTTTTGTATCCACAGCCGGAGGTAGATTTTATTTGCGAGATTTTTCTGTCTATCCATAGCCAGAGGCAGATTCTATCTACGAGATTTTGTTGTGTATCCATAGTTAGAGGTAGATTTTATCTGCAAGGTTATGTTAGGCATCTATAACCAATGACAGATCTTATCTACGATATTCTGCTGTGTTTCCATAGTCATTGACAGTTTATATGCAAATAATTGGTGGTTAAGCCAAAACCTGGTGTGTATGTTGATTGGAGTTTGGGGGGAATTCCTGTAACACTCGAATTTTCCAAAATACTCGAACTCAATGAGGAGTCAGGGAGCTGATTGAATAGTAATGGAAAGTTGAGGGCACTAGTGAGAAATTTAGAGAATTAAGTGATTGCTTAGGAGAAAGTTAGACTCCAAACCTGGTTTGGTTAGATTGAGATCATTTAGTTACATAGTGGGAAACATAATAATTAGGACTGTGTGGTGGTAACGACTTGTGAAGGTCACGCCATAAGGGTGTATACATATAGGTAGAAGGATGAGAGAAGGGGAATTTCTTAATTCTGTTTACCCATTCTTCTTTCCAAAATCTTCTTCTTCTTCTTTAGTCACCTTGAAGAAGAATAGGCTATATTCACGGGAGGTTCTGCATGTTGTAGTAGTTGTGGACATGGATGTCCGAGGAGGAGAAAAATTAAGGGACTGTTGCCAAGTCTAAGGAGTCACTAATGCTTAGGCAAGCTAAGGAGATAAGGATAAGGAAATAAGGTGAGTTTATGCACCCTTTAGGGTGATAAACGATGATATGCTGCTTGCATGAACTAGGGAATGCATAAAGAGTATTCTGTGCATGAATGATGGTGTTGAGTCATGAAAAACTTATTACTGTTACTTTAAGATAGATAATGATTAGATGCATTTATATTGCATAATAGCTGCGGGGAAAAACCTCAATAGGATAGAAAAATTTAGGAGGGGAAATGGAGGGTAAACCTGTTAGTTACAGCCACGGGCGAAACTCTAGGCTTTGCGGAGGAGACACTGCGGTGTTCGAGAATCAAAGTTTGGTAGTGTAAAGGAGGTAATAGGAGGAGGATTTAGGAAATTAGTATCATGGAAAGATATTTACCGCGATAGCGATAACGATAACGATAACGATTGGTCCTTCAGGGTGACACCATGATGACGGTATTAGGTTCCATAGAGTATCACTGTGACAGTGGTTAGCAAACTCTATGGGGTGGCACCGCGACGTTGGTAGATGACGTAATACCATAGATGAAAGAGGCTGTGGTAGTTTGGTATGAGGTACGTAGTGTAAAACCATGGATGAAAGAGGCCATGGCAACATGTTACAAGGTGTAAGGTATACGGTGTAAGAGCATAGATGAAAGATGTTATGTCAACCAGGTATGATGAGTAAGTCCATGGATAAAAGATTCCATGACATTATAAGTTGGTACGCCAGGATGGCAAATATATGTAAGACCATGGGTGAAAGACTCCATGGCATCTGTACAGAGAGTCCGTTGGGATAGTAAACATGGGTTGGTCCACCAGGATTAAAGGAATACATGATCAAGAGGGTGTAAGACCTTAGCTTAGCTAGGCAAACCAAGACGTTAAACATGGGGATTATGCTGAGTTAGACCATGGCAGTTTGGTGTTATGGCATTACTGAAAGTTCTCTAGGATGGTAAATGTTGAAAGATCCATCATGATATAAGATGCAAGGCCCTAATGGGGGAGTTTAACATACACGAGGTATGCCATGAGCTAAGATAAAAGGAGTAGTGTGAATGACACGATAAATCACAGGTACGAATAAGCAATGTGCGCCCAAGGGGCATGGATCTTTAGAATAATTAAGGGGTTTGCCAAGGGTGATACAAAATGGGGCCAACAACACGTCAATTGAGTCCTCCAGGAAAGTAGTGGATCTTATGAGGGAAAAAGGCGGTGAATAGTTGAGTGTTTAGAATATTTCTTTAGCAAAACATCGGAATTCGAGGTAGCAATAGGTGATCAAGCAGAACCTGATCAATAGGGATCCGTAAGTGAGGGTCTTCCAAGGGCAGAATAAGTCCACTGACAATCACATGAAGAATTGATCATTCAGGCTAACAGGGAAAAGATTTGCTAAAAGCCAAACTAGAATGAACAGTTTGCCAAAGTTAGTGGAGGACAAGTGAAAGGGTGAGGTTGGGGTAAGGCAGAGTTAGGTTTGCCCTATCAAGTGATCAATATCATGAAAGAACGTGCCTGTGTCTCATATTGAGATTGAATCAAGGCAGCACGAAGCTATAAGAGAAATTGAGAGAAAGTAACATCTCCAGTGAAATTAGTGATTTCCCAAAAGAAGACAGGGAGTTGAAATCTCTACCCGTAACTTGTTTCTTATCATTCTCTTGGATGTTTCTTATATAATGTCGTTTAGCAGATTCTCACTAAGTTCATCAGAAATGACAGATTTTACTGCTTAATCACAGGATAAAGCATGACAAGGGATTCGAATGAAAGGACCAAGCTAGCCATCAACCGATCAATGTGGCGAAGTAGAATCTGTACGTGTATGTAGAGTGGCACCCCTAGAGGCCTCACCTCGGGGGCTAAGGAAAATATTAAAACTGTAGAATAATATTCAAACATTGAAAATCACACAAAAACTAAGGTCATAGGAAATTATTACGAATTTTCTTTAGTGTGTGATATTAATTGCAATTAGGCCTATATGTTCAAGTTTTTCTTGTATGTAATTGAATTAATTATGGATGTATAGTAAAATTGAATGGGTTCTTGTAGCATTCGATACCCGGACCCTGTGGTCGAGTCTGGTATGGGGTGTTACAACTCCCATTGTGGTGTGTAGCGGAGTTGGGTAGGATATTTCTTTGATATACTAAAATTGTATTGCCTTCCATAAACGTGTGCATACTTAAGCTGTGAATTCTGAAATATTACATTGATGGTTGATTCATAAAATTGATACTC
The DNA here is from genome assembly GCF_007990345.1 of Gossypium hirsutum. Lineage (NCBI taxonomy): Eukaryota > Viridiplantae > Streptophyta > Magnoliopsida > Malvales > Malvaceae > Gossypium > Gossypium hirsutum. The sequence goes on from NC_053437.1 coordinate 32,414,189, forward strand.
TAAATTGATAAATGATTGCGCTTATTCTATGCGTTGTTATACTGTATGTCTTATCAACTATTTGCATTAATTTTCTTGAGATTGAACTCACACTGAGTTTCATATCTCACTCCCCTTTTATTTCCATCTCTACAGATAACCCAGCAGGTTAGGACACTGGCACAGCATTCGAAGGGTCTTAGCTCGGTTTTGTTTTTATTAAAAATATTTTAGATTTATTCTTTGATTTTTTTGTTATTTAAAGAACATATTTTTTAAATTTCAGTTTGTGGCATGGGACTTAGGATTTGGGTTTAAATATGGAAAATTTAATTTTATGATGTAGAAAATATGATTTTTAATTATTTATGCATAAAAATTGATTTTTACTAAATTAAAACTAAGTTGAATATCACTTTCCCACGATCATTATTAACCAAAGTCTCGTCATTTGCACGAGAGACACATCGAGTATTATGTCTACGAGTACGAGGCTGTTCAACCTCAACATCATCATTGGCACCCGAATTTTGAGTTCTTTGCTCAATCTGCAACTGATTTAAGGTATTGCTCATTGTTTGAAGTATAACATCCCTTTGTCTTTCTACTGCATCTAGATCCTCTAGATTTCGTTGCAACCTATCGAACCTTTGTTCGAACTTATCATTGACTTCATTAAGGTCACATTATGATTTCATTGCAAAACCAACAAGATTTCCGATGGTCACTAGTGGTGTGTCACTCTGGTCATCACTCCCTTTGCCGCTACAAGACATTGTGACAAAATTGAAAAAAAAAAGCACTTAAAAAGAAAAAATTAAACAAATCTCACCATTATGCACTCAAAAATAAAATTGAATTCTTAATGAGGTAAGAATTAATCTTGTGAGTCTTTTAAAAGTGTCTATATCAATCAATCAGAATGTATTAAAATCAACTAACAAAGCAAACCTAATAGCACTATGAGTCCAAAATCGGCTAGACACCAAAGAATTGTGTTGCACGGAGGAAGGAATATGCAACGTGCTTTAACCTACTAACTCAAGAAACAATAAAGTGTTAGAATGCGTAAAGGAACAATAAAAAGCAAAAAAAAATGAAAACCTAAGGCTAAGAGTCAATGATAATTGTTGAAACCTGAAAACCCGAAAAATTGCGAAGCAAATTGACAAACTTCGTTCGAGGTGTTCTCAATTTTCAAAAATCACAAAATTTAAGCCGGAGCCTCCTCAACTAATGTAGATCTAATCTGAAAAGTTTCCACACAAAATTCAACCCACAAAATATTTTTTTATTTTTTCTTTTTTTTCACCTTTTTTATCACTTTTTTCATGGGAAATATTTTTTATATTGTAATACAGTGCCAAGAATCAGTATATAAAATTTTAGAACAATTGAAAAACATTTACCCACTCAAAAATATTTTTTTCCAACAAAATTCTGGGTACAAACTGCTCATAGGTTATTTTTGCAATGGAAATCAGTTTAGAAATCAACCATGAACACCCAAAACGCCTAAATCTAATACCAAATGATAAAAAATGAGATGGATGATTGTGGAAGCGGATTGTAAAGTTTATCAAAGTTGTGAATTTAACCTAGATCACTAGATGAACATAAACTGAAACGAGAAACAAAAAAAAATAGATTAGTTGTCACAAAGGAGAGTCAATCGAAATTAAAAGAAAAGAAAGATGAACCAGCTGGTAAACAGTCTAAAAGAGAACGAATTAGGGTTTCTTGGATGGAAAGAAACCGTCTTTGGATCTCAAGAAAATGCCCCAACCAAATCTTGAAAAACAAAACACAAAAAGATTTGTTAGAAGTGATTTTAAAGACAAAAGAAAACTATTTTGTGCAAGAATGTTTGAAACAACAAGAAAATATTAAAACTCCTAATTTTGATGTGTTTCTTGATGGAACAATATAGGAGAACATCTTTCTTGAAGAAACATTAACCTAGAACGAAAATCAATAAAATTAGTAAGCCAAAACAATAAGAACTAACTTAAATAAGCAAGAAACGATAAATTAAGGATAAAAAAGAGAAAATGACGTCCTAAGAAGCCTTGGAAATATTATGAATCCACAAATCCTTTCAATGGCTCTAATTCCCCCTCTAAGAAAGAGATCTTGGCAAGAAAAAGCTTGAAGATGATTCCCACAACCTGAAAGATTGTTAAAACAGCTTCTAAAATAAACTTAAGAGCAATTCTTGAAGAAAAACTCAAAGAGAATTATTATTAACTCAAAAAAATAGAAATCAATTGCTCTTCTATAAGGGTGGATGTACATGCTACTTATAGGCCCCCAAAATAAGTTTTTCTAACCCTAATGGAATAACTAACATGACAACTCATCAAATGAAAAAAAAATTCTAAGCGTGGACTTTTAATGGAAATTCATCCAAAGGAATTAAATGGGCTCCTTGGGTTGAATTATTACATGATGATCCACCTATTAAAATAAAATTGGGCCTAAAGTTTAAATATTTTACAATTTGGGTCACTTTGATAATTTGGCTGATATTCAATTAAATTACTTTCCAAACTTTAGGATGGGCTTGTATACATCTTAATGGGCCATTTTTACAAGAACTTGGTCTTGTGATCCATTTGCTCTTGAAATTGGCCTGTTCAAGCTCGTACATGAAATCCAATATGCGTTGGCTGCAAGATTCGGTTTGTTGGACCAAGATTTAAAATCTTGATTTTCTTAATTCTTGAAATTGTTCGAAACAAAAAAATTGGACCAAGATTCGGTTTCTTAATTTTCTTGAAAACAAGAAAGTGAATCTTGATTTTATTTTTTGATCGTGTGTGCATCTAGGGCCTTCATAACGAAGTCTTTGATGGTCCCGTTCAATCTTGCTCAAATTTTCTTAGACTTCAACCTCGTTATTGGACCTTGAGGAAATTTGAGCCCATCACGTTTATGAGCCTAATTTTGAGCCTTGATACTCACATCAGGTATGTTATGTAAATATATGTATTCCCGTACACAGATCCTTACAACTGTCAAGCATTTATCTGGTGGATTGTAAGGATTGGGACAGGTGTCAAATATCCATAAGGACCAAGGTAAAATATCATGGTAACCCGAGTAAGAAATGGGGAAAGTTTTTTCTTCTTCTTCAAGAAGAAATTTCTATTTATAAAAAGGGAAGAAATAGAGAGAATTCCTTTCATCCTTCAAGCCGAGTCGAAGACATGGATTTAGGCTTTGAGATTCCCCTTGATAAGGTAAGATCTACTACCTTACATGATAAACTATTAAAGAGTAGCTTGGTTTAGCTTGGTAAAGTAGTTTGGTAAAGTCTTATTTAGATATTTCTAATGTTCAAAATGAATGAAAAAGAGTTAAGTGTATAGATCTTGATAAGTTCCCATGTTATGTCAATTAGGGGCTACCGATCTACTAGATAGAAGCCCGGATATGATGTTTAGAGCTGTTTAAGATGCAAGTTAGGTGAGTTTTAAGCCGATTCTTGCAAATGTATTATGCAAGTTAGAACTTTCTGTGAAAATGAGCTAAAAATGCATGATGTGATGATTCTGTGAGAAATGTATGTTAGATGAACTTGCATGAATGATTCGTATGGAATATGGATATTATCACTGAGGACAATGGTTAATGAGTAAAGTGTGTCTATGTGCGTTTTGATGACATGAATGTAACACCCCTAACTCGTCTCCGTCGTCAGATTAGAGTTACAGAGCATTACCATACAATCGAAAACATTTAAACATTTTAACATTCAATAATTTAAATCATATCATAAAATATTTTTACACATGCATACTATCCATAAATTGAGCCCTCGAGGCCTTAAAAATAACTTAGAAGCAAATCGGGCCTAATTTGAAACAATTTGGAAAGTTTAGGAAAAAGTTAAAAATTTTACGAAACAAGGGTCACACGGCCAGGTGGCCAGGCACACAACTGAGACACAGGCCCGTGTCTCAGGCCGTGTAACCTATGAACTAGGGACACAGGGCCGTGTCATATGCCCGTGTGCTAGGTCTTGTAACTTTCCGACTTGCATCCTGAAGAAATCATCAGATGATGCACGACTAAGTCACACACCTGTGTCTCAAGCCGTACGAACCCAAAATTACCTAAAATCAAAGCCATTTCATAACCTAACCATGCATGGACATTTAACCCATTTGTGTACACTTAAAAGAGACCTAATCATCAACCAAACATACATCAAAATGGCATTTCAAGATCCTAGTTCAACTAACCAATATGTCATTCAAAGGCACCATAGTTACATTCAAACAACATTTACCAAAACATATTATCATCACCTAATTCCATGCATAAAAATCAAGCCCATTATGTGCTTATCCACAACATAAACACCTAATTCAAACACCTACCAAATCATACCGCATTTATCACTTTCAAGCCATTACAAGCATACCATAACAACATGCATAAAAACCAATCCATTGTGTGCTTATCCACAACATAAACACTTAATTCAAACACCTAACTAATCATACCGTATTTATCACTTTCAATCCATTACAAGCATACCATAACAACATACATTTCAATTACCCTAAAGTAGTCAACAAGACTTTACTTAACAAACTTTACAAGTTCATCAATTAATATCATTTTCAAAGACACAAGCATAATAAAACAACCATTAATACTACCATGAGCCATCAATACAATAGACCTATACATAATAATATTGCCATTTCCATACATGATAACTTAGCTCATAAATGGACTTAACCATGTCTCAAGTAATCATTTTCAAATCATTATCGACATGCTAAGATAACCTTAAAAACAAGCACATCCAAGTAACCAAAATCACATAACTTGGTAAGGCATCAAAATGTGCGAAACCAACCTAGCTTTCCAAAGCTTATACATGCCGAAACACTATTAACACATACACCATAATACCATCACAAAGAACCCTATACATGCCATTATAAACCTTAGCCAAATTACTCAAAAAAACTACCAAATTGTCCACTAGATAGTGTGATAGATCTCAAAAAACTTCCAACTGATTGAGCTTCTGATAATCTGTAAAGCAAAGGAAAATAACTACGTAAGCAATGAATGCTTAGTATGCTCGTATAAAATTTAAACATAACATACCATTTCAATAATGAACTTTATAGAATAAATATAAACCTTTACTAATGTCATAAGATTATTAAAGCCTATGTAACACCATCAAACTCACCAATTAACATACTTATTCATGATACATATGAAATCAACCATATTTATATAAACATAACCTTTAATTCATCATCGGTACCATACGATAATGTTTCATTCCATTTGCTTACTTACCATTCCCAAATGCTTAGTATAAGCCTAAACAATATCATAAATCACAAGTTAGTGCACTTGTCCATAATATAAATGAGTTCATCCATATAATAAATAGATTTCCCATATATAAGTACATCATTTAATTTTTCAATATTTTTATAATATCATGTTACATCTCAATTTTGAACTTACCATTTCATTCCCTTTTCTTACCCGTTGAACCATCTAGAATTACATCAGATACTTAGGAAAGCTCACACGAAGTGTGCCTTTACATATAACTGTAACCTTTCCTTTACATTAATGCTCACACGAGTTGTGGGTCAGAATGTAAGCTACACGATGCTGCTCACGTGAGTTATGGAGAATCTACAACAAATGCAGGACCTCAGCCATCGGTAGGACATTCAAGACCAGCATCCAAAACATGAAATCCCTAATGAGATGTCATTTGTATCTTAAGGTTCAACCGGGACTTGATATCTGTCAATTCATCATAATATGAATACATTCCCATATATATTGATTCATTTACATTAAAAGAAACATATTAAAAATTTAATTTAAATAAAATTATAACTATTATAGTTCATACGAACTTACCTGACTAAATCACAACAATGACTAAGTACAGAGGCTATTTGGTAATTTTCTCTTCCCCTCAATTTCCACCCATTCTTGATCTAAAATAATAATTCCATTCAATTCACTAATTCTAATAGAAAAATCAATTCATTTTATGCAACTAAGTCCTTTTTGACATTTTTTACAAAGTTACCCCAATATTTTACTTTTATACAAATTAGTCCCTAAGTTCAAAACATGCAAATTAACCATTTTTATTCAATTAATTCCATTCTAGAATTTAGAATAATTAATTTAACTTATAACCCATAATAATGAAAATTTACAAAATTACCCTCAAAGTTTACCCTTTTTGTAATTTAGTCCCTTAACCCAAAACTTGCAATTTCATCATTTCTAAATAAAATTCATGCAAACTGAATTTTACCTATTTTTATAGCAGCCCATATTTATCATTCATTTACAATATTTTTCCTTTAATTTTACCATTTTCACAAATAAGTCCCTAAACTTGAAAATTATCAAAAATTACTTAACAAAATACTTATATTTATCAGCCAAGATTAATAATCTATCATAATATTTCAAGAACATAATAAATTCATCAATGGAAACTTTGGATATTTTTAACAATTTTGAAAAACGGAGGTATGGGTTAACTGAACCTAGTTGCAACGATCTAAAAAACATAAAAATTACAAGAAACTAATTAAAAATGTCTTACCAATTGGAGTTTGAAGCTAGATGCGAGCTAGGTCTCCTTCTCCCCTTTTTTTTGTTTTGACTAAAAGATGGAGAAGATGAATGAATTGTCTTTTATTTCCCTTTCCTTCTTATTTATTTAACTATTATAACATATAATATAATGTTTTATATTTTAATAAGCATTACCTTTTTACTAAATAACTTGACTAATCATCCAACACTTTTAAAAAATGATATTTACCGTTCAAGTCCATTTAATTTCATTTCCATAGCCATTTGACCCCTTTAGCTAATAGAACTCAGTTTTTACACTTTTTACAATTTAGTCCTTTTCATTTAATTAACCATTTAAACATCCATATTTCTTAACGAAACTTTAATACAACCTTAATTACACTCTGTAAATATTTAATAAAATATTTACGACTCAGTTTATTTAAACGAGGTCCCGATACCTCGTTTTCTAAAACCACTTGACATTAGGGTCATACCACTTAAACCTGTTATTCATTCAAATAACATAAATTGAAAATTGAAAATTTATTTTAATACCATATTTGACTTGTAAAGATTAAATAATAACATTTACGAACTTACTCGTTAGATTGGTGGCCCTGAAACCACTGTTTTCGACACCACTAAAAAACTTGCTATTACAATGAACAAGTTTGTTGTGAAAGAGTTTGTCATGAGTAAGTCATGTGAATGAGTGTTAAGTATGAGTATGCATGAAGTGTTTGTGTCTGTCCCCGGAGTCGTCTAAAGGGGTCTATCAGGATTAAAAACATGAATCGTTGAAAGGAAACGTCCATGACACTCTGAAGACCATATAGTGTAAAACCAAGGATGGACTATGACATCATATAGAATATCTAATGGATGGTTGGGTGAGTACCAGTGATGAGGGGCAAACCTCACGACGGTGAGTTTAGGCGAATCCCTATCCTCAAAAAAACCAATTTTCGTAAAAGGAAACCTTTGTGGCTATCTTTGTAAAAAGGATGTCTTTGTGGAAATCTATGTTTAAAGGAAGTCTTTATGGCAATATCTATTAAAAAGGAAGCATTTGTGGCGATTTCTGTTTAAATGAATGTCTTATAGCAAACTTTATTAAAAGGAAGCCTACATGGCGGGACTTTAGAAGGAAAACCTCTGTGGCTATCTTTGGATAGGAATGACTTCGTGACAAAATCTGAAGAACAAATCTCGTGATGACCATCTGAAGACAACGCCATTGGGTGGACTCTAAATGAATGTCAAACCTCGTAAAGTTACAAAGGATGAATAAAAAGGCTAGTGTGCGCCAGAGTACGTGGCGAGAAAAATATATGAATTAAAAGTAAGCATAGATAGTGCATTGAAGTAAGGAAGACTTGGATGAATTCTAAGTTAAGTATTGGGTGTAGTCTACCCCACCCAAAGATAATGATAAGACTAGTAAGTGTGGAATAAGATATTAAGCCTGATAATAATGTAAATGAAGAGGTTAAGGATTATGTTAAGATGATATTTAAGATATAGAAGGTAAAGAGATGATAAGTATAGTACGCTCAACAGGGGGAAACAATTCCAAAGAAAGAAAGATGATAGCCTTAGTAATGTACCCGCCAAAGAAGGAGGGAGAAAGGTCAAGAAATATCCCAAGGATATGCAAAACAATATATGCAACATTGAATAAATGAAAAAGGTATTCTAAGGTTTAGCTCACTAAGTTCTTACGAACTTACAAAAGTTGTTTATATTTTTAGGTCTATAAAGGAATATGCATCGAGAGACGATGCTAGGGCTACGCCAAAGAAGTGACGTGCTGGGTTGTTATGCATACAGAGGAAGTCAGATGGCATGTTGAGTCTGCGTTAAAGTTCACTAAGTAGTACCCCAAAGTATATCCAAAAGACTAAGAGATAAAGTAGGAAAATTTGAAGTTTTATTGAGTTGAAATAATAACCATACATTGTATTTTGACAAAAAAAAAACTTGTAGTAACCATTGATAGTAGTTTGTACATAGGAAAAATGTAAATGTACACCAATAAAAGATTCTATACACTCATAGAAAGACTTTTACATAGATAAATAATAAAAAGAAATTTCAAGTTACATGTGTAAGAAGGATGTAACACCCGAGATTTGGATCCAGTAGATCGGGTTGGATAAAGGGTGTTACATCTTCGCTATGTGAAGAAGGTACCTATTGTCATCTTGATTAGTAACTAAATTTTTCAAGCCAATTTTTGGTAAATTCTTGAGTCGTTCTTTAGTTTAATATCAGGGAATGATAGGGTTGTAGGAACCATTTATATAGGTTTCTATTGGAGGTTGGGGGGAAGGAAACTTCTTTCTAGTTAACGTTTGCATGTTTTTGATTATTTTTTTACATTAAAGTTCATCTGTTCTATACTTAATAGAGTGTTTAATTTTTTTTAGTTAAAGAAACAGGAAAAGGCCCTAGTACAAAGGGGAAAGAACCCGTAGAATAGGTAAAGCTTTTCTTGGTAATCTTTGGTGAGTTCCTTTCACTTGTGTTCTTGTTAAATCCAACCTAATTTTATGATAATGTTGTCTTCAAGGTACGTAAGTTTATTTAAAACTGGTTGTGCATGTTTGTGTTAACAAGCTAAAATGATGATAACAGTACATGCATGAATGGTTGTAAATCGACATTCTTCCTTGGTGCACAAGCTCCGTATCCAGAATGGTGGCAGGGGAAATGGTGGAAACTGTTGAGATGTGATGGGAGAAATGTATGAAGATTATGATATGATATGCTATTTACCTCTAATAGGACATGTAAATGCAAATCGTGATTGGTGAATGCCCCGGCCTTGCGGGGGAACACGTACATTTTTGAATTAATAAAGAGGATTTGCAGAGGTTTAGTTCGAATTAAGAAATAGTGAATATGAAACCTTGACTCTTCAGAGTGATATGTGGATCAGATTCTAACGCAAGGAAGGGGTCCATGAATAGTCCATGCAAAGCATGCAAGTGTTACATAAAATCAATGGATCTGAATAATGCTTAGATGAACAGATATCTGCATGATTTGTGTTTAACAGTGAAAAATATTCGCATGTGAACTAACTTTGGTTGTGGTGTGAAATTGTCTGTGTTGTGATTAGGCATAACAAATATTCACATGAAAATTGAAGTTATCGGTGACTACATTTAGCGATGGATAGTATCTGCCAACGAACCCTAATTGTTTGGTGTTATGAGTCTGCTAATAGATCGTACACAACCATACTGGTGTATTTGTGTGTAAACTGTTGGTATTATTAAGTTTTTAAAAACTTATTATTTATCCTTGGGACTCACTAAGTTTGTTATGAACTTACTTAACTTTCCCTACCATTTTATGATCTATTAAGGAAGTGGTCTTTTGAAGGGACTTATCAAGACAACAAACTCTTTTTTGAGCGATTCTTCGTTCTACCGTAACTTGTATATCAAATGGGGGTGGCCTATGATATAAGTATCTTGTAATTGAACTGTAAAAATGAATTTGAATTTCTTTTATATAACCACTTGTATATAATGAATGATGGCACTTCACTAATTTATTTACTTTTATGTTATTTGAATTAAAACTTACTCTTATTTCCCTTGATTTTTGTCTTAGATATTTCAATCCACTGACTGACATTTTGGAACATTTACCTTTGGTTTTGTTTTAAAAAAATACTACTTCGCCAAACGTCATTTTAAGATTGTTTTATTAAAATCTTATTGATTGACTTAAATATCAAAACCAATGTTTTTGTCATTACGAAATGATTTCTATTGTTTTTTTGGTAACATCGCTATTCGTCGGTCAGGCAGTCAAACTAGGGTGTTACATGGAGGCATTACTTGTATGGTGAAAAGTGTCATATTTATACATATTACAAAAGTCTCAAATATCTCCTCTCTCAAAATGAGGAGAACCTGAGATAGTGTCATTGGATCGAATTGCTAAAAGATTATGATTACGTGATCGATTACCATGCAGGCAAAACAAATGTTGCTGCCCATGCTCTGAGTCGAAAGTCAACAATTGAATTGAGAGCAAAGTTTTCCCAGCTAATATTTGATGTTGGTAGCCTCTTAGCTGAGTTAAAAGTTAAGCTTGTGTTGCTTGATCAACTTAAGGAAGAAAATGAAGCTTGTTCAACAAGGTGTTATTGAGAGTTTCAACATTGATACGAATGATTGCATTTGATTTCGTAATCGAATATATGTCTTCAATAATGCTGATATGAAAAGAATGATTTTACATGAGGCTCACGATGGTCATTTTGCTATGCACCCTGGTAGTGCGAAAAATGTATCGTGACCTGCGAGAATCATTCTAGTGGCATTGAATGAAAAGGGAAATATTCTAGTATGTCACTAAATATTCTAGGTTGTTAGACCTAGTGCCCTAAGTGTAGTATTTTCGTCAATGTACACTAGTAATTTTTTCGAACAGAATGATTAATAAAATTATTTATGAATTACATTATTACTTTGTATAAATATCCTTATATGGTTTTTTCACGTAAAGCAACATGGAAGCAAATGTTGCTCATTGGTTGTCTAGTGTTTAACTAATACTAAGTGGTATTACATGGTCGAATCGTAAAATAGAAAAACAACTTATATTAGTAGACGAACCTAAACATGTCCTTAGTCTAATCAGAAATGATCAAACCGATTGAAAGACTAATATGTCATTGATCAAGTCCAATTGGGAGATGCCTTGTCTTGGGCATCGTAGCAGATGAATTCCAAAAAATAGCGACATAGATTTAACTGAATGGACTGACTATACATTGGATTGGACCCAAGTAGAATAAATCCTGAATTTGTTTATGGATTTATTTGCTTGTGACGTTCATAGTGTGGCATACCTAAATCCTGAGTGGATGGCAGACTATGTATGCGTGAATCGTACACTTTGACGTAAGTAAATGCCTAAGTTCGAATAGATAAGGAACTGAAAGCTGGTGCGTTGGTTGTATGACTTTTGCAGTACATAGCATCATTCACAATAGTGAAATTAATTGGCATTACGTGGTTGATAAAAAGTAAACTTGGCCATGGGTTTTTCGTCTTTGTGATGAATGACTTAATTACTAATCAATAATAATTGATTTTCCATGAAGGAAGATGTAATGGTTACCATGAGATAAAATAGGATCATATTGGGAGAACGAATATTATCCCAAAGAAATCAAGGATATCCTATGAGGGTAACACATTTATGACAATGTCATTGGACAAACAACTTTCGTAATGGTATGTCGCTAGGGAGGGCTTAGTCATGATACTATAGTAGAATAACTTCGTGGCTAAATCAATAGGCGAAAGCCATAACTTAATTAGAAATCATTTGAGCCCTAGTTACATATGTCCAATTGGTCCCTCCGCTAGTTCGTTGAAACCAAAAATGAATTGCGTGTTTGAATATAAATGAACGAAATGAATAGGAAAAGAGAAATGAGAAAGATTCATTTACAATTCTATATGGATTTCTTACAAATGATCGGAAGAATGAGTTTATGTTTCTGGGCTGTTTTGAAGCTCGAAAATGAAAATAAACCATTCAGTCATTGTGAACATTTTGAGTTGTGGAATATTAAACATATTTTCTCAAAATTTTACTGGGATAAAATCTTCAAAATTTTACTGGGGGTAAAATAAGGATGAGAAAATTGTTTAATATAGAATATTAAAGTTTATTTTGGGAAATAGAAAAATTGAATTAGGTTAGATCACACTACAGAGTACTGGATCAAAAGGCCTAGGAAGTACTCGTAATTAGACCTAATGTGAGAGAGGTCCAAAACCCCTCATATAATAAGAAGGGGGCGACAAACCTAGTAGGAATACTAAGTAGGGAGTTGTTTTTTTCTATTTGAAATAAACCATTACAACTCAACTAGGGTTCTACTTTCTCTTCTTATAAATAGATGACACTGATAGGGCAAAAAAAACTTGGAGAGATTGTTCCTCTATTGAAAAATAGAGAGAATTTATTCTCAACTATTAAATATATTTTTCCAGAATAAAAATTCTACCGGTTTCTATTAAAAATAGAGAATTTTTGTTTTCACCCCAAATAAAAGAGAGAAAACTTTTTCTAGTTTCGTGTTTCGTTCAATTGGTTCGACCTACATTTGAAGCAGTTCATGGTACAAGAATAATAGAGAAGATCATTTGGTTGAAAGCTAGGAATAACTAACGTTTGCTAAGAAAAAAACACATGTATGAATCTGGTTAGGGTTATTGCTATAAATATCACAAACCGGTTCAATTTTCAAATTTCTAATTTTCTGCAGTGCAAGAAAAACTATTTTCAGACCAGATTTTTTCCAACAAGATAGTCCTTTTGTTATGCACCCTGGTAGTGCGAAAATGCACCGTGACTTACAAGAACCATACTGGTGTTATGGAATGAAAAGAGAAATTGTTGAATATGTCACTAAATGCTTGACTTATCAATGGGTAAAAGCTAAACACCAAGTTCCCACTGGGTTGCTTCATCCTATCTCTATTCCAAAGTGGAAATGGGAATGAATTGCTATAGATTGTGTAGTTGGTGTACCATTATCACCAAGCGAAAGAAATGCGATTTGGGTGATAGTGGATCGACTGACAAAATCTGCTCATTTCCTAGCGGTGAGAAATGATTTGTCACTTTTGAAGTTGGCTGATGTTTATATTCGAAGATAGTTAGACTCTATAGTCTGCTTTTGTTTATTATCTCCAGTTGAGATCCTCGTTTTACCTGAAGATTCTGAAAATAGTTGCATGAATTGTTAGGTTTGAGGTTAAATTTCAGTACAACATTCCATCCTTAATCTGATGGCTAGTTAGAACGAGTTATTAAAGTGCTGGTAGACATGTTGCGAGCCTGTACTATAGATCTTGAGTTTGGCTGGGAACATTATTTATCGCTAGCTAAATTTGTATGTAATAACAGTTTTCAGTCGAGCATTCAAATGGCTCTATATGGAGCTTTGTATGGTTGTAGATGTAGAAAGCCTATCTGTTGGTTAGAATTGAGCGAGAGAAGTTCGCCGGGTTGGAATTGATTCAAGAAGCTGAAAATATGGTAAAACTGGTTAAGGGTAGATTGAAGGTAACGCTTGATAAACAAAAGTCATATATTGATCTAAAGCAGAAAGATATTGAATATGTATTGGGTGATAAGGTATTCTTGAAAGTATATTCGTGGGAAAAGATCCTGCATTTTGGTTGCAAAGGGAAATTGAGTCCCAAGTTTATAGAGCCGTATGAAATTGTTGAGAGAGTTAGACCGGTTACATATTGCCTTGTTCTACTGTCGGAACTACAAAAGATTCATGACATATTTCATGTATCCATGCTCTAGCGATATAAAATTGACTCATATCATGTTATTTTGATGGAAGAAACTGAAGTTGAGTCTTATTTATCTTATGAGGAAGAACCAGTCAAAATCTTAGCTTGAGAAGTGAAAGAGTTGAGGAATAAATAAGTGGTGAAATTCCTACGACACGGTCATAGCGTAGAAGAAATGACCTAGGAACCAAAAGAGGCATTGAGATCCCAAAGTTCCCACCTCTTTCGTAGGTAAATTTCAGGGATGAAATTTCTTAAGAAGGGGAGAATTGTAATGACCTGATTTCTAGTGGTGTCAGAAAATACAGTTTTGGGACCTCATTTTTGTAAACTGAGTCCATAAATAATATATAGTGATATTTGCGGAGCTAGTATATTATTGAATTGAAAAATGGTGAAGTGATTTAGCTAAGTTGTGAGTAATTTTGGCTTAGGGACTTAATCGTAAAAGTTTCATTGCTATTGATTTCTAATTAGATTAAGGCTTAGGGATTTAAATGTGAATTATCCAAAAGACTAAAATGGCTAATAGACCAAGTTTAAATGGATGATAGTGGGATGTGATGTTTATTATCATTAGCCTAAGGTAATTAAGGATTATGGTTTAATTAATTATGAGTAAGTAAATTAACTAAGTTTAATTAAAATTAAACAAACTATATAAGCTAATTAAATGAGAAAAATATGAAAAAAAGCCATCATCTTCTTCCTCCAACATCATCCACCATAACCAATGAAGAAAGAAAAGCTTTAAAACCCTTGAACATTGACCATCAAGTAAGTCTTTAGCCATTTTTCTTTTATTTTTGTAGATTTGAGGTCACGAGAGCTTGTTTTAGCCAGCCCATTTACAAATTTGTAAAACTGTTAAAGTTTTTGAAAGTTTCCATTGTTAAGAATTGAATGAAATTGGTGTGAAATTGTTAGAAACTAAGCTTATTATATGAAAATGACTAAATTGTAAAACTTAGTTGTTAGTTTTGTACATTAGGGACCAATTGAATAAAATGAAAAAATATCATGAATTGTCTGTAGGAATAGAAAATAGGGTCCTTAATGAGTTTTGGTGAAATTAGATTTTAATTCGAAACCCTAAATTAGAAGTTATGATTATCCCGATTTTAGGGACTAAATTAAATAAACTGCAAAATATGTGAAATTTGGTATTTGATTTTGGTTTGGCTAGAAATTGATAATTTGATATGTTTTATTATTATTTTAACTGATGACAACATCGAACAACCAAAAGAGAAAGGAAAAACGAAAATCGTCAACGAGTGACGTGTGAAACATCAATAGTACTTTTATGATTCAGGATAGAATTATTTGATTTGTATGTATCCTTATTGACGGATGAGCTATTTTGATGATTCTATTGCAATATTATGAAATGTTTTGATTGGATTACTGTGGTTGAGATTGTATATCGAAGTAGGGACTAAATTGAATAGAATAGAAAGTGGTGTGATTAATTGATATATGATAATTGGTATGAAATTAAGATGAAATATGTTATGTTACATGATAGATTGATGATTAATTGTGAATATGGGATGTGAATTGAACATTCATACCCTATTAACTAGTCAAACTGAGTCTGATATAGTTGGCATGCCATAAGATCAAATTGTGTACGAGTTTTTGCACTTACACGCTAGGATGTGCTTCGTTCACCAGTATTCACTTTATGTGCTAGTTTTCCTTACTCAATTTTTTGTTAAAGCACTTCTGTGCTAGTTTGGTGTGTTGGTTGAACGATCTATGTATTCGCCCATGTCCGAGTTAGGTTAATAGGGGTCATGAATAATAAGTTTGATGACTTATATCGAAATGAATTAATATGATGCTGAGATTTATAATATGTTTATATATGAATTGAATTGACAAATACGTACCGTGATATGCAAAGAAAGTGAAATTGAGCCCTATGGGTCGAATCGAATGTGAATGAATCGGTAGACTCCAAGATCAGATAGAATGGTAAGTATAAGGCAAGTGAATCAATTTTTTCCAGACAAACTTAATGGAAGTGATATCATTTCCTTACTTGTATTGATGCTATTAAATATTGTAATCAAATCCTAATGTTAATGGATAGGAAAAATGAATATATTAATCATGAAATTGCTTGCAAAAATGTCAATGTCATGTGTGCATAGGTATTGAAATTCGATTTGATTATAAGCATATAATGTTCACTTGGAAAGTTTGTAACAAATGTTGGATTTGGTATGATTGATGAGTGTGTATTTAGGTTGATTTGTTAATTGGTATATGCATCATGTTGTATCAATGTAGCTATGCTTTTATATCTTGAATCATGAAAGTACTAGTGCTTAACAACCCATTTTTCAGTGGTGTCGAAAATAGTAGTTTCTAGACCAAAATACTAACAAGAGAGTCCATAGATATATTTAATTAATATTTATGAGTTAAATATAGTGTAATATTGAATCATGATTTAATAGAATTTATTAATTGGCCAGTTGGTCAAGGTAGAAGTGGTGCGTATTGAAAGTCAAGTGGTTTCGAAAAATGAGGTTTTGAGACATCGTTTCTGTAAATCGAGCCCGTAAATATTTTTATTAAATATTCATGAAGCTGTTATATAGGTGAATTGAAGTTTGGTCCAAAAATTTTGATGATTTGATAGTTAATTATGAAAAAAGGACTAAATCATAAAATTAGTAAAAGTTAATTGATATTGGTTTTCATTTGTTAAAAGGCTAGATAAGTTGATGTTAAGTGTTTTAAGTTGCAAATTACCCTATTTATAGCTAGTGGCCAATTAGTATATATTTATTTGAAATTTTATAATTTAAAATTTAATTAAATTAAGTGAAAATAATATAATAAAGTTTAAAATATAAAACAAAAGAAATCATCATCATTGTAATGTCCGTCCTATATCCGATCCGAGCTATAAGATATGAAAAGTATAAAAATTTAAAATCATCCACAATTTAATAAAAAAATAACCAAAAAATTCAATTGCAATAATTTCTATGCTATTCAATCAAAATGGGACCTAATTTGAGCTTACGGAACATTTAAAACAAATGAGGAACAATTTTGGATTAAAATGAAACTTTTACAAAATTTTGAATAAAAGGTGAAAACAGGGGTCACACTGCCGTATGCCCAAGCTGTGTGATGGAGCTCAGCCGTGTGGCTTAAGAACATGGCTATCTAGCCAGGCCGAGTAACTCTTTGTGACTATGTAAACCTACGTCACACGGCCATGTCCTCAAGCCATGTAACTCTCTGTGATCGTGTGAACAAGCTAGCACCAAAAATAAAAAATGCCACATGGTCATGTCATGCAACTGTGTGGGACACACGGCAGTGTGACAGACTGTGTGTGCCCAAAATACCTTCAAACATAAGCCAATTCACCTACAATTTCTTAGACACCAAGCCATGTGTCTTACTAGCACATTAACCTATTTAAAAATGTATCAAAACATGCCAAAATATACTATTCACATTGTACCGAAGTGCCTAACCTATATGCCCTCATTGGCACCACTTTTCAATATAAACAATAACCAACAAATTAACTTTATTCAATCATCAAATAAATTCCAAATAACATATGCCATAATCAAAAATTTATACCAAAATTTCTCATGCCAATATATTGCAACCAAAATTCCAAAAGGTTACCAAAACAAAATATCCATTTCAACAAAAAATCTCCAAGGAAGACATCAAATGACAAATTACCATTTCAAGATACCAAATACAAAAATCATGTTTACCAGATTCATCACAAGTTGACCATTAAACATGAAACTTAACATTATACCAACTTTTAACCATATTACAAATCCAACTAGAGCTTTTAATTCATCAACTTCAAAACCCTATATACATGCCACAAAACTTAAAATAACGAATAAAAAACAACTGAAATAAGAGTTTCATAATGTAAGCCTTGAAGTTGATTTGTCCAACCAGTTCCACAAAACACTAACTACATAAAACAAAATAAATTGAGTAAGCTTAAATAGCTTAGTAAGTTCATAGCTAATATTAAAATCAACTTACCTTAATTAAACATTTGAAAACTAAAAACAGTTAGACTACTCAAACCTGACAACCATTTACAAAAATACATAGAATTAGTGTTGAAATAGTTTATCATATACTTCATGCTCTTCAATGAATCAAAATCATTTATATATATAACTACATTTCATTACATCAATATCATAACAAAACATTCTTTCATATTCATTCTTTGATACAAACCTTCTAATGGATAAACACCAGAATTATCCAATCATTTTAACATTAATCACAAATTTTCATAGCCTGATGAACTATGGTAACATGACTTGGATACTCAAGTAGCCATATCACACCAGATAGCATCGAAATGCTAACAGAGGCACCAAAGTGCAAATCCGTACAAGTCCTATTGGCATGCAAATCATATTCTAATCATTTACTACGTTCAAACGAGCATTTTAATAGAGTTTACCACATTTAATAATTCAAAGGAACTTCTAGAAACACATTCGTACACATATTTTCAAACAACTAAGTTCATTTCAAAATCATAAAATCATATTTCCCAAATGTTCAACAATTACCAAATATTCACTTTCTCACTTGTACTTTACTACAACAATTTATAATTTCAATTTATTATCAAAACTAAGCTCAAATACAATTGAATCAAATCATAATAGAAAACGTTTAAAAGATATATATATTGATCTATACTATGAACTTACCTAGTATTTTTGGCTATCGAGTAGGTTTGTAGGGACTAATTTACAATTTTCCCTTTTTCTCGGTTATCCTCTATATGGTTCAATTCTTAATCTATATAATGATCCAATTCATTTTATCAATTTCAAATATACTATCAAATTCATATCTATGCATGTGGCCCATAAATTTTATTTTACAAACTTAAGTTTCATAACTCAAGTGCCAAATTATCTTGTATTATATATATGTGTGTTGTGTGATGAAAGCCATAATAAATATGTGGTTTCTATGCAAACTATCCTTACAAATGTTATGCAAATGAACTGTTAGATGATGCATGTTTAAATGTTACTCGTTACTAAACATAAGACTCTAGTATTGTATATGTATGTGTTTATTGTGGATGCATGACGAAATGTTTGTGTTGTGGTTATTTAACTCATTCACTAAGCTTGTTAGGCTCACCCACTCTTTTCAACATTTGCATATTAGTAACGGTTCAGTGTAGGCAGTGTGGTTATCGTAGGGAGTGATCCAAGGAAGACTTGTTTATTCTCGTAAGTGTTCTTTCAGTTATTTTTGTATTGGGAAATAAGGCAATTTGGTAGACTTGTTTAGTGCCATGATATGCTTGGATTATGTACCGACTCTGTTGTGTTTCAATTTTGGAAAGTTATAAGCTTATATGTTTGCTTATGTTCATGAACTTTAATAATGGCTTGATGTATCTTGCTTAGACACGTTTTGACTACTTGAACTATGAAATTTAGCCGTTGGATTATTATTTATTGAAGTAATTGATGCATGATGCTTAGAAACTGTTTTGGAGTGAGTTAATTGCATTTGTGTGCTAAATTTTCATGTTCAGGGGCAGAGTTATCAATAATCGGGTTCTAAAATCAATACCTCTGTGTTTTGAAATGTGCAGGAAGTCAGAATAGGGATTTGGTATCGACACCTTTGCTCAGGTATCGATACTCAGAGGTTAGAGTATCGATATTTCATGACAGGTACCGATAATTTTCAAGACTTTGGGATTGAGCCGACAAACAGAATACAGGTTTGGTATCATTTTTTATAGGTGGTACCGATACCATCTAGAGAAAATATAGATACCCTAGTGTCAGTATCGATACCTACATACACATTTTGAGAATTTTGCTAAATAGACTTATGCATGTTAACACTCGTTTTTAGAAGTATTTATGGTATGATTTGCATGTAGAAATGATAATTATCCAGTTGAATGACCTAAAACCTACATGTATATTATAATGAAGCACGTTTTGCTTAGAATAAGCTTTCTACTTGATGTACATGAGTTCAAATGGTGGTGTGACATCCTGTATTCGGGCTTGGTGACCAGGCCGAGTATAGGGTGTTACATTTGGTTTTATACCTGTGAACTTACAAAGCATTTGTAATGCTTACCCTATTTATTTCACTTTTCTTGTAGATCACTGACTTGCGAAATGTGTCTAGTGGATTGTTAAGGGGCTCACACTATCATGTTAGTATTTCGATAGTCTTTCTATCGTTTAAAGCTTGGTTTTGTGGAATGTAAATAGGTTTCAATATGGTTAAGTATTGATTTTTAAAGTTGAGGAAATAAACCATATTTACAATACATGTTTTTAATGTGTTTATAATAGGTATATAAAGATTGGAGTGTATATAGGTGGTAATTGGTTGAAATGGAAATGCTTAAATGGCATGTTTGAGGTATATATCTATGAAATGATAATAGCATGAAAGTGATTATGGTTGAGTAAGTTGGTTGATGTGCTTGAAACATATGTGATGGATGGTTAATGGTATAACATATTTATAAATATGTGATATAAGGTAATATGTACATACGATGATTATGCTTTTTCAAGCTAATGATGTGTTTTGGTATAGTTATTCATGTATAAAAGCATATATCGTAACTTGCTAAATGGTGGATGATTTGTGCCAAAGTTTGGATGAAGTTATACGTACGAATTAGTAGGTGCTTGTGTTTTGGCATTATTGAGTTTGAATATATATAAACATGTGCATATGATAGCTTTAGTAAATGTTGAATGGTATTTGCAAATGAGAATGACAACCTTAAATAATGATATGTATGTGACCTACCTTGTGGTATAAAATGATTAAGTGTTTTGGTATGGATTGTGAATTTATATTGATGGTTATGTTGGTGCTAAATGTGGCATATTGGTTATATGTTTGTAATGGATTGAATGAGTTCTTTGTAGGTTAATTGTGTACCTCTACGTATGTATAAGCTAAGATATAGATTTGGGCATGAAATAAAATTTTAAATTTGTGATTTTGACCATTTGGGTAAAACTATCAATACCAAGGACCAAGGTATCAATACTTAACCAAATTAATAGTGTACTAAAAATGGCAGAATGCCAAAATGGTATTGATACCTTTATTAAAAATATCAGCACTTATTTCTTTTGTATCGATACCTAGTTCCAAGTTTTGAAAATTTTTAGATTGGTTCTTAATAATGGTCAAATCTATTAAACTATGTTTGTATGCTCGATTTAGTCTCTATTTGGTTTGTAACTTCTATTATGCATGTACTTAGAACAACTTGATGATTTAAATTGAATTCAAGGTTATGATTTGCATGTGAATGTTTCCGTAATTCTAGTAGCTTCCTGAAACTCGAGTTTAGTGATCGGACCGGGTGAGGGATGTTACATTTAGTAGTATCAGAGAAATAGGTTTAGTCAATTCTTGGACTAAACTTAGTGCTTATTGAGTTTAGAATTACAAGCAACAATTACTTGTGATAGTGTGATGTCTTTATATCCTGATTGACTTTGATTATATAGATATCTCTTGTTGGTTAGTTAAACCGTGTTGTATCTGGTAAGTAAATAGCGATGTTCTTGATTCCGATCAGGGAATTGTAATAGAGTGCTTGTTTTGCAAGTGCTAGGGAATGAAGCAAGAAAACGCCTTCTTTCAATTGATAAATTAGTAGTCCACCCAATACTTGGGTGCTACCCCTTTAGCTCCACAACCGCTAAAATTGTAACATCCTTAATACGAGCCCTCAAGGCCTTAAAAACACATTAGAAACAAGTCTGGACTAAATCAGAAACATATAGAATTTTTAAGAAAAAAGATAAAATTTTTCAAACTACAGGGGTCACACAGCCGTGTGACTCACATGGCTGAGACACATGCCCGTGTCTCTGGCTGTGTGGGTATTCGAAGTAGGGACACATGGCCGTGTCCCAACCCGTGTTTGTGCCTTTGTAACTCTCTGACTTGGGTCACACGGCTAAGCCACACGCTCGATTTTAATTTCTCACAGTTTGGGACAACTATGAGGTTCACTTTCTAGTCCTTATAATTATTCCCATTTAGTTTATTCTCAATGAGTATATTTAGTAAAGGAGTAGGTACCATTTTTGAATTGAAAATAAAATATCCATTTATTAATATCTTTGTACTAAGCAAATATTTTGAAAACATTTTCCAACATACGATATGCATGAAGGTGATTGACCTGCAACAAATCATGGTCGTAGTTTAGGTACTTTTTAGAACTTAACGAGCTAATTTTCTAGATATTTTAGCATCTTTTATTACATATTTGATTTTCTTAGATTAGAGTTAAATTATTGCAAAATAAAAATTTTTATGCAATAATTTGAGTTAGTTGACGTATTGGGCCAATGGTGGCTTTAAGGTAGCTTTAATGATTTAATTGAGTGTGCAGGACATCCATTTTTAGGCCCCAAAACATCAGGAAAGAGATCCAAGTCGCAACACAACCAAGCTAATTCAAGAAGTTACATTCGAAGTTGTGTGTCGCAACATGCATAAGCTTATGTCGCGACACAGGTCTGACAGAGGGCAAAAAATCATAATGGGTGTTTCCTTCCATGTAACTCATATTTAGTGTAGTTAAGGTTTGTAATATACCTAATTGAGTGGTTAGCTGTGACTATATATAGTTAAACATAGGTTAAACTTAGAGGGCTTTTTGCAAGTCATTTTTAGGGTTTAGTTATTAGATTTAGGATTTTAATTTAGGTTTTATTTTCTCTTAAAAAAATTAGTTATTATTCTTCGACTTGGATTCTATTTGAGTCCAAGTCTTCGTTGTTAAGTATTTTCATAACTTTCCTTTATGTTTCTCTTACGAACAATGATATCTTAATAACTGTTAAAGGATTTCGCAGATTCAAGCACATCAATATTCTCAAATGGACAAATTTCCATCTTTCTATTTTAACTTAATTTGTGTTCTTGCATGATTAATTTAGCTTTGGGGAAGATGGTTGCTGAATCGATGAATGGCTAAGTCCTTTAGAGAGACTAACTAGCGGATGTGAGAGTGATTAATTGAAGAATGAGGGTTTCCCATATGAATTAGTTGGTATAAATTTATGTGTGCTTAAATCTTAGGATTGACGACCCTAGAAAGTAATCTAGGTTAAATGAGGTCGAGAGATAAGTTTGTGGAGTAATTCATAATTTATACAGGTCAAGAAAGTGAAGTTCAGAGATAAGTGAGTACTGATCGATTAATTAATTGGTAGAGGCCGAGAGGTAATATTGGTTAGTTAATAACTAATTCACTAATAAAACTTGAGTTTTGAAGTTAATTAGAACCACTAAAGTGAGTTAATCTTCTGATTGTTATTTAAGAGTTTTTTGTTTGTCAACTTCATTTTAGCAGTTTAGTTTTTATTTTATGACATTAATCTTTAGTCTTAATTTTTGTAATATAATTTTTAATGATTATTGTTTAGACATGCTATTGTTGATGATATTTTTAGATTTAATCCAGTCTCCCTTGGGTACAATCCTCGGAATACTTACTAGTGTTCTGTAAACTCGAAATTATATAGGGTTTTTCTATATGTTTTTACCACCTTTTTACTTAATTATTATGTTTATCTTAAGTAATTATTATTGAAATAAGTGAATTTTACTTAATTAGCAATTTTAGACATGAATTTGGAAAGTATCTGAAATTATGCTTAATTACATGATTTTTAGGCATATTTTGTATTAATTCATGTTAATATATTAATGTATGTACTCTTCACTATGTAGGATGTCCATTGGAGACATAATTTAACTAAATAAAAGATGTCCATGCACAAATTGTCCATGTGGATGGCAAGAGCATGCAATTTTGGGCATGGGGTTGGCTACTTGACCCAATAAAGAAGGTGATAAAAGATGGACATGTCTGCTAAGTTATTGGGCTAAAAAAACCATCCAACAAGAGGAATTGAAAGTCCAATTACGACACTTGATGTTGGCTGCCCAAGATGTGTTTTGGGATAATTAATTAAATGTCATTGTAGTTGGAAAATAATAAGAATTCAACCCAACTACTTCCCTGTTGAAATTGTCCACTCTAGCTATTTTTAGCTTCAAATTCGAATTCAAATTGAGAAGACTTGGTCATCCCTTTTCCTTGAAGCATTGCCAGCCGCATGAGAGAGGGAAGGAAGGAAACTTAAACCTATTTTTTGTAAACTTAAACCCTTACCTTCACCCATAAATACCTTGCCATTCCTCACTTTTCCATTATCCCTCATCCCTCAACATTCCTCTCTCACTCTCACTAGTTTCATCTCAATTATTTTTCCATTGCATAGTCATCCATCCCTCCTCCATTCTTTAGCCTCAAAAGCTTTGTCAAAAGCACTCCTTAGCGAGCTACCCCTTAAATACTTAGCAAACGAAGCCTCAATCAGAACAGAGGAGCGCCTCAGTCATAATTGATCTAAAAGTCTGTTGAACTGAATAAAGTTTACTCTTTCCTCTTGTTATTTATTTTAATAATTTTTGCTTTGAGTTTTATGCTTTTGACATCAACTATGAAGTTTTAACTCCTATTTGCTGGGATAATTATATTAAGTTAATGAGATTTTTTTTCTTCATGTTAACATGTTTTGTGCCTTAGTCAATCATGTTTTCAATTAATATCAATGCATTTCATTCATATGTGATTGGATGCACTCAGATTAGCTGAGCGATCCTAACCAGACAACGGCTAGTAGACGCATAATTAGAAAGTGCAATGCTTAATTTAGGTCATTAAAACCAACTAAGTTAAGGTTCATAATATCTTTTGTTGGGTCTGTTATCTTGCATGGTTTTTATATTTATGTAATTAAACTATTGCAAATGTAAATGTTCCTATGAACTTGCATAATTGCTAAGAAACCCTTAGTCTAATATGATCAGTAACATGCATATTTAACTAAGTAAAAGATCTGAGAGGACTTAATTTGGTTTCCAAACCCATAAGAGATCGAGTTGTCATGGAAGTAATTCTAAACATGTTAGCATGATTAAAGTAAGTTGATTTCATTAATATAATTATCCTAGCCCATTTAATGTTGATTTTTTTTGTTGTTAAAGCCATTAATTCATACATTTAGGTAAATTGCATTTAGATTAGAAATTGCATTAGGAATCACTCTTGCATTTAATTAATCTAATCATCACTATCCAAATTTATTGAGTTTTTTTTACATCAAATTGTTAATTATAATTTTACAATTAATTGTTTAAGCTTATACAGTCCCTGTGGAGATGATAACATATTTTTACTTATTACTTGAACAACTACGTACACTTGCGTAAACACGTTACAATTTGTTACATGTTCCGTGTAAAGAAAGACTATCTTACAATTTGACCTGTTCACTTGTAGATATCGCACTTCATTATAGATATTTTATTTGCACAATTTTTGCTCTAAATGTTCACACATTTGGAGGCGATCAAGTTGTTGGTATCGTTGCCGATGAGGTTTCAGCATTAAATTTAAATTTATTTTCGTAATTAGTAGGATAAATAGGAAAATTAAAAATTATAGATACAGTTTTTAATCTAGTTTATTTTTGCTATTTATTTTAATTTTTTTACTAACTTTTTATTCTTTGTCTCTAATTTCATTTTATGAGCCAAAGTGGAAGCACTCCAATTGAGCCACATCCTGATCCTGAGTGATTTTTGAGATGCAACCGTCAGTTAATGAAAAATGATCCACCCGTGGTAGCTAACTTACCTCAGGAAGATCCATTGTTTGACAATCTACTTGAACCACAAGTACAAATTCATGGAGAGTTACTAATGGCTCAAAGGATGTTGCGCGATTATGCACTACCAACGCTAGATGCCGCGCGAGGAAGCATTGAATGATCGATGACCAACACCAATAATTTTGAGATCAAGATGGCTACAATTCATATGATCCAAAACACCTTGCAGTTTCGAGGAAACATGATGGAGGATCCCAACCAGCACCTAAAATGGTTCCTCTAGTTGTGTGACACTTTCAAGTACAATGGGGTAACTAAGGACACTGTTCATCTTCAATTGCTCCCCTTTTCCTTATGTGAAAATGCCTCTGATTGGTTAGACTCATTAGAACCAGGTTTCATAACCATGTAGGACGATCTTGCCGGAAAATTTCTACACAAAATTTTCTCGGTAAGCCTAACCATCCAACTCAAGCGTTATATTCCAGGAAAACTTGTATGAGGCTTGGGATTGATTGAAGTCAATATTGAGGAAGTTTCTACATCACAGAATGCAAGAATGGTTGCAATTGCAAATATTTTATAATGGTTTGGGTAGTATATTGAGGTTCGAATTGAATGGTGCATCTGAAGGAGCCCTGATGAACCAGACATACGAGCAAGCCTATCAGATATTTGACGACATGGCATTGGAATCATATATGTGGCCCAACGAGAGGTTCACCTACAACCTGAAACCATCAATGATGAAAGCTATCCAAAAGGTTGATGCATGTAAAATAATTTTGGGGAAGTTGAATTGTTTGAAACCATCAACTAAACCAACCACGATGGAGTTACCTCAAAGTTTTGGACGAAATTCAAAAAACCAACCAGATGAGGTAAACTACTTGGGCAATAATGGTGGAAATCTTTATTCAAGCACGTACATTTCCGGTTGGAAGGATCACCCAAACCTAATGTGGGAAGGTAATCAAGGAGGTGGAAACGTAATGGAAAACCATTCGAGCCCTCCTTACGAACCTCCACATGTACAAAGGTCTCAAGATAGATCCATTGGAAATGACCATATTGTATGTGGTCAAAGACTTGATAGACTAGAAGGGAAATCCAAACAATGAAAATGGAGATTCGACAAGTCTATTCCACATGTGCCTGACTTGAGTCCCGAATGGATGGCATCTATGACCAAATGAGCCAGATGATGGAGATGATGAGCAACATTCAAAGACGAATTGGTTTCGAGATCCCCAGTAACATAGAGAATAATCCTATCAAAGATGGAAAGGAGCACATGTGTAACGACTCGAAAGTCAATGGTGTCAAAATGTGTGGTTTCAGAATCCCATTTCCTTGAATTTGATTGATAAATATTTTTATTAAATATTTACGGAGCTTTGTTAGAGTGAATTGAATTTTTGATAGGTAATTTCGTGAAAATAATGTTTAATTAGAGTACAGTGACTAAATTATGTAAGTGATTAAAGTCAGAATTATTAAGGAATTTCAATTAAAATTTAATACATAGGACTTATAAAGTAAATAAACAATTATATATAACTATATATGTATTGTCGGTTAAAACATAGTATTATATATTTTATATTATAAAATTTAATTAAAAGTAATGTTAAAAGATTAAAAAAACAAAAACAACATGAAATAAAAAGAAACTAAAAAATGATATAATTGATTGAAACAAAAAGGAAAAGGAGAAGGATGTACGACATTAGGGGTTTAAACTTTTGGAGCTTCAATTGGTTAGTCAATTTAGTCATTATCTTGTAATTTTTATGTTTTCAGAATCCCGATAATTCGATCTAGCTGACCCATGTCATAATTTTTGAAACTATTAAAGATTTAGGATGTTACCATTGTTAAATTTCTGGAGTTTGAAGTGTTATTTTGATAAGTTTTAAGTTTAGAATTGATAAAGAACTAGATTGTAAATTCAATTGTTTAATTTGTACAATAGGGACTATGTAACACCCCAAATCCGACTTAAATATTATGGCCAAATATAGAGAGTTACACAAACCATTTGAAAGCCCAACCTAAATTTCTTGAAATTTAAATAGTCTAAAATCATTAAAAATGATTTTATAAATCCTTGGAAATCCAAACTTTTGACAACAATACGAAAGAAACCACACTATAGTATAAATTCGATTAAAATAGATAAAATAACCAAATGGAGTTAACCAAGTTCTAGTTATGCCGACCTGCCAAGTCTATGGGTTACCTGAAATTCAATCAAACAGAAAAAAATTAGTTTACATACTTAGTGTACAACTTATGTATTCAAATAGAAAAAAATATCAAACGAGTATTCAGGTTCTTAATATTTAGACAGTTCTCAAAGTCAGATATAGAAATAGAAAGAAGATATACCAAATACAGATACAGATACATATACAGATCATATCATAAATAGATGCAAAACCTACCCCCATCCGCTACACACCATATAGGGTATGAAGTACCCATCCATCCCTACATTGCATAGTGACTGTATGTCACATTTCAGAATGATTGCACACTAGGTTCCAGATCAGAATGAGATAAATCACCAGAATCGGATTTATATGTGGCTTAGCCACCAAATACAACAGATAATCAACTGCCCACACTTTCTCATTTATCACAAGTCCCAACCCAATGCAAATGCGAAGTTATTAGATATCAAAAATGCATATAGAGTTGATGGTTACTAAACTAAGTAAAAATACGACAAAGGCAAGCGCACCTATCGAACAATAGTATAGCTATGGTGAGTAGAGAATATCGTATCCATAACGACTAAAAGTACTTGTAATTATTATTATTTAGCTAAAAAGTTGGAGTGATTGTGTTTTAATCTAAAATTACTAAACTAATTTAACTAAGAACGAAACAGAGAGTGAAATAGGAAAATAATTGAAGATAACTAATGAGATAGACAAAACCCAGGAAAGAATCCACCTAGACTTCACCTATTATTATGAATCTAAATTAAATGATTTATTCACTTGTGTCTTGATCTATAGAAATCCCTAAATTATGTTAATATCTCTTTCGAGAGTAAGAACAACTGACTCTAGGTTGATTAATTGAAATCTCTTTCTAATTAGAACCCCTATCGTCGCATTAACTCGATCTATGCATTCCCCTATTAGATTTGACTCTAATCTGAAAGATTTATGTCATCCTATTTCTAGGATTGCATACAACTCCACTCAATTATGCTAGACCTACTCTAAAACAAGGACTTTTCCTCCACTGAAATAAGCATATTAAACATGAATTAATATCTCAGAAATATTAAAACAATGAATAAGCATACATAATTGAGAACAAGAATCAAGTATTTATCGTGTAAAAACATAAATTAAATAAAAATATTCATCATAGCTTTCATCCTCCCTAGATATCTAGGGAATTAGTTCATAATCCTGAATGAAAACATCTCAAAGTCAGAATAACCACAAGACATAAAGAAACTCAATAGAACTTCAAAAGAAATTAAAAGGAGATCTTTGATCTTGATAGAGATCCGCTTCTGAGTTGTTCCGATGGTGTTCTTTAAGTGTTTTCTTTGATCTTCTCTGATTTCCCCCTTATGTCTTGTTTTAATAGGTATTTATAGACTTTAGAATGCTTAGAAAGCCTAAAATTTGGGTTTTTTCCATATATTTTGGAAACAGGGTGTGATATCGACATGGGCTGGCACATGGGCGTGTGGCCAACCCATTTGGCTCACACGAGTGTGTGTCCAACCCATGTAGAAATGCTCAGGCTGTGTGGCTCCTAAAAACAGCTCTATTTGTTTAATTTTGGCTAGTTTTTCACTCCTTTCACTCCCAAATGCTCTCCTAAGTATAGAAACATGAATTTAAAGGATTAGGAGCATCAAATTAACTAATTTGCATAATTAATCAACCAAAAATACATTAAGAATGGGATTAAAATTTATTACTTTTATAGCTAATCAAATATCCCCACACTTAAGCAGTTGCTTGTCCTCAAGCAAAATCCTCAACTCATATTAAAATTAATATTTCTCAACTTGTAATTCCCATCAATAATGTCTCAAAATAGTTCACAAATAATCATGAATTTGCAATTCAACTAAAAGATCATTGAAATGTCAAACAATCCAAGCTAACATTTTTAAACACGAAATCATAGGTGTCTCCTCTTATCTATGTAATTACCTTTAATTGAAAATTGACAAGAATCGACATCCTCACTAAAGATTCATGATCAGTTGTTTAACGTCACAACAATAATGTGCAAGCGTACGTTGTCGATGCGAGTATAGTAGACAGATATAAGTCTATCAGATATCGATCCCACGAGGATGGTTATCTTTTGTCTATTAATATTAGTGCAATTAATAGATAAAATGAGATAAATTGCAAGAGTATTTGTCAAAGAAATAACTTGAAAATAATAAGATAAAATATGATAGTGAGAAACTGGGATCCCTAACGTGAATATTTAATAGAATGCTAGGTGCCCACAAGGTAAAAAAGATAGGTAATTGTCGATGTATTAAACTGCAGTGAATATCTTACCAAACTTAACTTCTATATTTAATCTAAGACTAAAACATGCACATTAACCCCACCTTCTGATGCTGGAAATGGAACACTATTAAGAACAAGTGGATTAAATTCGTCTAATCCTCAAGCAACTTCCATTGTCATGCTTGTTAGCTTGAACTGTCACTGCACCTTCTAGTGTCAGTAACCGCAATAGCACTTCCATGCTAAAAACATTCAAACCCAAATATTAAACCGTCGAAGCAAGATTGAATAAAATAAAATTTAACCCAAAAATCTTGTGTACTTCCATAGTAACATGAAATAGAAAGTAATCACCAGTGTTTAGGAAAGAAAAATAAAAGAAACAAGTGGAGAATACTATTCCTAGACAACTCGACTTGGATCTATATATTCCTTCTTGTGTCGTACTCAGTTCTCCTCATCAAGAGCTGGTCTGCATCCTTTTCACGTCAGTTCACCTGTCAGAGCTTAAGCCACCATAGCCGAAAGCTTCAAGGGGTAAGTTGAAGAAGACGATCCAAAAAGCTCTCATCCCTCCCTCTCATTTTGTGTGAATATTAATATTTATCCAATTAGTACAGGTGTCCTTTCATTAGAATCATGCTGCCTCTATATGTAG
The DNA here is from genome assembly GCF_007990345.1 of Gossypium hirsutum. NCBI lineage: Eukaryota > Viridiplantae > Streptophyta > Magnoliopsida > Malvales > Malvaceae > Gossypium > Gossypium hirsutum. The sequence goes on from NC_053437.1 coordinate 32,445,033, forward strand.
AAGTCAATTATATCAGACTGGACAGCTGACGCATTTTTGTTCTTATCCAGATAGCTGTCAAGTGCGGTGACAATTCTGAACGCAATCTGGAAATACTCAAGCAGCGACATCAATAGCAAAACATGAAAAAATTAAGTATAAATAGGCTAAGATCCACAGAGTCATAAAATGTAAATTACTAAACTGAAAATGCTAAAATATGTGCTAAAGATAACTAAAAGGGAACAAATTAACCAATAAGTAGGGAGAAAACATATGTTATTTCTAGTACTATCGTACCCCTAAACTGGAGTTTTTACTTGTCCTCAAGTAAAACAGAAACTAGCAATGCTATACAAGAATTCACTAAGGTGAATGATCATTCTAGCAACTTTAATCATCTAAAATTCCAATGAATGATTCAGATTCAGATGATAGAATATTGCATCGACAATACATAAGTATGAATGACTAAGATTGCATCTTCATCAAAACCAACATCATGCTTCAAATCTTAAATTCTATCTACCAATACAACATTTATTGTAATATATTTATATTTTTTATGTGAATAAGGGATATCGTTGAATTACTGTACGCTTGTTCCTGAAAAATAACGATGGAGTGCAACAAACCCCTAGGGAGTGTGTAATTGCACCAACACACACTCGCACAGCGACAACCTTGGGCCAGATTCAGTTTTCTAACGCTTGCATTGAAGTTTTCCCTCTTTAACATTTCACAATACACCCACTTTGGAGTGTCTTTTAGTCCTAAATATATATACATATGAGTAGTTATAAAAGGCAGATTCATTCAAGATTCAAAGAATGCTACTAGTCATCCATTACTAATGCAACCTAAATCATTCATCAAAGAATTTAAGATACAACATCCAATCAAATTTAACCGACTTATTCATTGATAGTTTGCATGATTCAAGAATTAAACATCGAATGTAACAAAAACTTTCAACACATTTGCATTAACCACAAATAAACCTTGTATATTTTATTAATATTAAAAAATTAAAATGTGGGTGTATTTCAAACCCCATATGCATTCCCCCAAACTTAAATTTCGCATTGTCTGCAATGCACTAAGATTAAAATGTGATGATAATAACAATGCAACGACAACGTTTACTAACAAAATGAACATTACAACTACATGCAATGCATGAATATTACAGCTAAAACGTAAAATAAACTAACTCAGTTTTCCTCAACCATCAATGTAGTTGCACGATTTTTTTTCTTCCTCTTCTTTTTCTCCTTCATCTTGCACTTTTTTCTTTGGACCTCTTTCTCTTCTTTCTTTGGGCTTTGAATGGTCTTCGGATCGCTCCTCAGGTTCCTACTCTACCCTGGCATCATCAGCTGCTTCTTGTGTAAGAGGGGTCACCTTGAGTTGTTTGGTATAGACCACTATTGCTAATGAATTGTGGTGCTCCTTACTTCTTACCTCTGCAGCTTCTACCAGTCTAGCTCCATTTCACTCTAGATTATCAATAGTTGCACCTATAAACTCGGATGGATTGTAAATGTTCTCAGCAACTTCTTTCTCAATATTTTCTTCATTGGCCTTCACGTTCACAATGTCAACACGGGCGTCCTCTTCCACAACTTCCTTTTCCACATTAGGTGCCTCTTTACCAGCAATGAAATCACCCTCAACTAGGCTATTAATCCTTCGCATGCACTCTTCAACGTCCTTTGATTCTTCTTCTTTCTCAACATCAAAGACTTGCACAATAGAAGGAGATTCCATCGATCTATCTCGGTACCCTAGGTCATCTTCCTTAGAGGAGGGTTCATATTCTCGGATAATCGATGGGAACATTGAAAATTCTAGGAGTGGGGTTGGGCTTAACTGATGTAATGTGGCTACAATAGAGCTATTATAGGCCTTGGTATAAGTGTAGAACAAATTTTGTGATCTGTCCATATTCTCTATTGAAGCGATAAGTCTGATCTACTTATTGTTGATGGAATTGGTCAACTTCTCAATATTCTTCATTTTGCGCAGCACTGATGTCTTTGCAGTCAAGTTTGTTCCCTTGCTTTTTTCTTTGGTTTTGCCCTTTCTTGTATTGCTAGTCTCTACCTCCTTCATTATTGGTGTATCTTTGCCATGAGTCATTCTTTCAATAGACACTTCATTGACCGAGCCCTTATTTTCCAAGATATCTTCCTCATTATAGGGTATTATCCCTTGCTGCTGGCACAGTAGCATCACCAACGATGGGAAAACCAAAATTCCATTTTGCCTAGCGGTGCAGTCAGCAATTTCCTGGTGGAATATTACACCACATCAATCTTTTTTCCCTTGACAATTGAATGTATCAAGCACATTCTATCCACGTGACTGTGGTACTGTGAGTGGAAGGTAGTAGGCTGCAGTTGATAAAATGAAACCAGATTTTGCTTTGCAGTGTCAGGAAGTGGCGATGCATCATATGATTCTTTTGATGTGAACTCATCCAGATTGCTCATTCGACACATAAATCCTTCACCAGTAGGTCCCTTTTGTCATTTGTGATATCTTCAATAAACTTGGAGTGTTCATCGACATCCACCTTAGTGTTGTATAGCTCATTGATTTTTGTAGCATTCCATGGGATTAAAATTTCTCGAAAAAAGATAAACTCCAACTCATGGTCATAAATTTTAGCGTAAAAATCACATACCAATGAAGGAGAATAGCTTCTAGGTTGTCTGCAGAAAGTCACCCACTTCAACTTAGAGATGGTTCTAGAGATTTGTTTGCCCAAATCTTGCTATTGCGAAAAAAAAGAATGCCCTGTTTTGGGTGGAAGTTTCACTTTAAGATGTTGAATTGAAATCAATCTTTGGTCACTTTCGTTAAAAAGATTATCGATTCCTTTTTATCCATTGGCATGGAGGATTCTAACTCATGAACAACAGTTGGAGAGGATGAGTGTTCTTCAACAGGATTAGTGGCTTTCTTGACTAATCTTCTCGTTCTTGCCATATTTTGTTTAATTTGTGGAGTGAAGATGGTTTAAAGTTGAAAAGGCATGAACTTGGGGAAAATAAAGTGAATAAAAATTATTGCTTTAGTGTTTCACAGTCGGTACAGTGAAGAATGGTTTATAGTGAGTGAAAGAATAAGATGGAAAGATGTGATTTTCTGAAGGGAAATAAATCTGGCGGGAATAATTACATCCAATAAGAATTGCGCCCACTTAGACAAATTAGACGACTAGGTGACTTTTAATCAATTGGTGGGATCTGAAATTTCTGATCTGCCCTCATTCTTGCTAAGTCAGAAGTGACAGTACAATAGTACAAATTTAATTGACAATAAAGCCCAAGTGCGTCGACAATGATATCTAATTATTCTGCAAAAATAAAATAAAAAATAGTAAAAAAAACTTGAACTGAAACAAAATTAAAATAAAATTACATAATAATAAATTCCATAAAAATTAAAATTTTTTGACCAATTTAATGGCCACTGCCTGCGTTTGATAAATATTTCCAAAATAATGTTTCAGTCATTTGTCATTCACTTTGAACTAGTGTCCATCATTTAAATCTCTGATTGTGACTGCACCATGAGGAAATACTTCGACAAGTTTGAAGGTCCAGACCAACGAGAGCACAGTATACCCGAGTCTAGTTTCAGTCCAGAATTGAATAATAAAACTTGTTGACCTGCGATAAATTGTCGCTGCAAAATAATTATGTCATGCCAGCGTTTTCTTTTTTCCTTGTAAATTGTAGCAATTTCATAGGCATTTCGCCTAATCTCCTCTAGTTCAGTGATATCAAATAATCTTTTATTTCCTGCAGCTTCATAGTCCATGTTCACTTGCTTAATTACCAACATTGCTTTGTGTTCCAGCTCAACTGGCAAGTGACATGCTTTTCCAAAAACAATTTGATATGGCGACATCCCTAATGGAGTTTTGTATGTTGTCTGCAATGCCCATAAAACGTCATCCAGTCTGGAAGACCAATCTTTCCTTGAATGGTTCACAACCTTCTCAAGAATGTTTTTAAGTTGCTGATTCGACACTTTGGCTTGTCCATTAGTTTGTGGATGATAAGTAGTAGCCATTCTATGATTGACTCCATATCTTTTTAGTGCAGATGCCAATTGATTGCAATGAAAGTGTGTACCCTAATCACTAATCAATGCCTTTGGTGTGCCAAAGTGGGTAAGTATATGCTTGTGAAAAAATTTAACCACTGTCTTTGCATCATCCTTTGGGACTGCAATAGCTTTAACCTACTTCGAGATGTAGTCAATAGCTACTAATATATAAAGATTTCCAAATGAACTTGGAAATGGTCCAAGAAAATTCATACCCCAAACATCAAACAATTCAACCTCCATAATTGGCTACTACAACATTTCATTGTGTCGGGATATAGAACCTATGCGTTGACACCTATTGCATTGATTCACAAAGATGTAGGCGTCTTTGAATAATGAAGGCTAGTAGAATCCTGATTAGAGAAAATTAGCAGCAGTACGGATGCCACCGAAATGACCTCCGTAAGGAGCATCATGATAGTGTTTTAGGATTGAAAGCATCTTCACTTTCGGAACACAACGCCGAATAATGTTGTCATTGCATACCTTGAATAAATATGGCTCGTTCTAATGATACTTCACTACTTCACAAATAATCTTTCTTTTTTTATGGCTTATGACACCCAATTAGAGTTTTCCACATACTAAATAATTAATCAGATCTGTATACCAATGGTTGCATCTAAAAAGCAAATAACTTCTCATCTGGGAATGCGTTGACAATTTGAAGTATGTTTCCATCTTCATTGCCAACTTCCAATTGAGACAGGTGGTCTACAACTTGATTTTTTGAACCATTACGGTCTTTTATCTCAATGTCGAATTCTTGCAACAGTAAGATCCAATGTATCAATTTGGGTTTAGCATCCTTCTTCACAAAAATATATCTCAACATCGAGTGATTAGTAAATATGCTAACCTTTGTGTCAACAAGATAAGAACAAAACTTATCGAAAGCAAAGACTACAACCAACAATTCTTTCTCTGTAGTGGTATAGTTGATTTGAGCCTTTCTAAGAGTTTTGCTAGCATAATAGATGGTGTGAAATATTTTTCCCTTACTTTTTCCTAGAACAGCACCCACAACAAAGTCACTTGCATCACACATAACTTCAAAAGGTTGAAGCCAATCGGGTGCAACGAGAATGGGTGCATTTACTAGCTGTATCTTCAATTGAATGAATGCATCCAGATATGCATCATCAAAGAAGAATTTTTTATTTTGTTCCAGTAATATGCATAAGGGTTTTGCAATTTTTGAGAAATCTCTAATAAATCTTCGATAAAACCCCGCATGCGCAAAAAAACTGCGAATACCTTTCACATTTGTTAGTGAAGGTATTTTTTTAATAATTTCAACTTTAGCTTTGTTGACTTCAATTCCTTGACGAGAGATACGATGTCCTAACACAATGCCTTCTATTTCCATGAAATGACATTTTTCTCAATTTAGAACAAGACGTGTGTCTTCACATCGCTACAATACTTTATCCAACTTGTCAGTGCAAAGATCAAAATTATTCTCATAAACTGAGAAATCGTCCATAAATACCTTTAAAGATTCTTCAATCATATCCGAGAATATTTTCATCATGCACCTTTGAAATGTGATTGGTGCATTGTAAAGACCGAAAGGCATTTGACGAAAAGCAAAATTACTAAAAGAATAGGTGAAAGTTGTTTTCTCTTGATCCTTCGGTGCAATAGCAATTTGATTGTACCCAGAATAGCCATCTAAGAAGTAGTAATAGGCTTTTCCAGCAAGCCTATCCAACACTTGGTCAATGAAAGGAAGTGGGAAGTGGTCATTCCTTGTTGCAGCATTAAGTTTGCGATAATCCATACAGACTCGCCATCCCGTAGGAATGCGTGTAGGAATTAATTCATCTTTGACGTTGTTAACCACAATGATGCCACTCGTCTTAGGAACGCATTGCATTGGACTTACTCAAGTGCTATCAGTAATAGGGTAAATAATTCCAGCATCAATCCATTTTATAATTTCTTTATTAACAACTTCCATCATCTTCTCATTTAATCTTCTTTGTTGCTCAATCGATTGCTTACCTTCATCTTCTAACTTGATCTTGTGCATGCAAAAAGAGGGACTAATGCATCGGATATCGGCAATACTCCAAGCAATAGCTCGTTTATGTTGCTTAAGAATATGGACCAATTTCTCTTCTTGACTTACATCCAGTGTTGTGGAGACAATAAATGGAAATGTTTGTTATCACCAAGAAAAACATATTTAAGATGAGTAGACAGTTGTTTTAATTCCAGAGTAGGAGCTTTACCAATAGATGGCTTGAAAATTGGAGCTATTCTGTTGGCTAAGTCTAAGGACTCAATTTGCCATCCATGCCAAAGTTCAATATTATTAGCTTCAACCATGCTGTCACAATCAGCTAAGAATTCATCATCCGATGTCACTACAAACTCTACAAAAAGTATTGTGCTTTGGTCATTGAATTCATCCTCAATTAGATCATCTAGCACATCGATAGTATGGCATTCTTCTTTATCCTTATATTGAATAGATTCGAAAACACTGAAGGTAACATGCTCATCATTAAGTCGCATGATTAGTTCACCCTTGTAAACATCAATAAGAGTTCGTCTGATGGCTAAAAATGGTCTTCCTAAGATTATGGGAACCTCATTGTTTGCCTCGCAGTCAACTATGATAAAATTAGTCGGAAAAACAAATTTATCCACACGAACTAAGATACCTTTGATTTGCCCTTCAAGTTGAGCCAAAGATCAACCAGCTAGTTGTAATGTCACTGCAGTAGGTTTCATGTGACCAATTCCTAACTTTCTAAAAGTTGATAGTGGCATTAGGTTGATGCCAGCTCCTAAGTCATATAAAGCCTTGCCTAAATAATGGTTGCCAATGGAACATAGGATAGTAAAGCTCCTAGGATCTTTTATTTTGGGTAGAAACTTATTTGTCAAAACAACACTACAGCCTTTTGTGAGTACAATAGTTTCCATATCACTAAGCTTCTTCTTCTTTAATGAGAGCTCCTTCATAAATTACCCATAATTTGTAATTTGCACAAGAGCGTCTACTAAAGGAATATTGACCTGAAGTTGCTTCAGTGTGTTCAGGAACTGTTGGTACTGCTTATCCTGCTCATTCTCCTTGAATCTTTATGGAAAAGGTATGGGTGGAGACACATCTGATTGCGCCGAAACCTTTGGTTGCGCTGACAATTTCGAGGGTTGGACATTAGGCATATGAGTGACAATTTGTGGAACTTCTTTGTCTGGTGCATCGACAAGCTTGTGAGATTCAACCTTCTCACTAGGGATCACTTTACCAGTAGTTTGAGGTGTGACAATAGAGTCTATAAGCGGCTCGCCAGTTTGTTTACCACTCCTAAGCTTGATAGCCTTACAATTTCTTTCCCCTCGGACTGGTATTTTTCTTGTCACTAGGTAGTGTGCCCGGTGGTCGAGTATTCAGATTCAAAGCAGGTTGTCCTAATTATGCCTCTAACACCCAAATAAAAGATGAATTGCCTTGCATAATAGCTTCTGCATGAGTCATATGCTCCTGCATTAAAGCTTGAAGAGCTACTAATGGGTTAAAAGGAGAAGCCTGCTTGTACTATTATCGTCGATGTTCTTGACCATGCTGATTCGATATTAAAGAACGTTGTGGCTGTGTCTAGGTTTAGTGTGGGATCATCTGGCCCTGTTGTAGATGCATCTGAGTGTGCTGATTGTAGTTCTGCTGTTGAGGATTGTAATTCCCTTGTCTAGAATTATAATTTCCTTGAGTGGATATACTCCTATATCGAAATGTCGCAGCATTTTGTCCAGCATTCTAAGTTCCCCAAGGCTGTTGATTGTGTGCGGAATTAGTATAAGAGTTGTCATCAGAATTGTTACAGATGTTACTGACATAAAAGGCTTTTTCTGCATGTTGTAGATAATCTTCACAGCTGTGGTTGTCACTGTAAATCTCACAACAAAAGGTAGGAACACCAACTTGTTGAGCAACTTGTATAGGTGCAACCTCACTAGTCCCTTATATATTTTTTATCATATTTGCAAAGGAAGAAAATTGAGCACTAAGTGCAAATATTGCATCCAATTCAATAACTTCCGGAGTAGCTTTTGCTTGTGCAGCTCTAGAGATAGAGTATTGATAATCATTTTGAGTAATTCTCTCAAGAATTCCAATCACATCATTATAAGTACAATCGAGTAAAGGTTCATTGGCTGATGTGTAGACAAGATTCCTTGTGTGTGAATTCAGACCATTATAAAAAATCTCAATTTGTGTTTCCTATTGAATGTTGTGCACGGGACAACGTCAAAGCAAAAATTTATAACGTTCTCATGTAGTGTGAAGAATCTTATCGTCCAGCTGATGATAAGCTGTAATACCATTTCAGAGACGTGCATTTATTATCGGCAGGTTAAATCGTAAAACAAACTGTGTTGCTAGTGCATTCTAAGAAGTAATTGATCTGACATGTAACCCAAAGCACCACATATGAGCTCTTCCCTGCAAGGAATCAGGAAATAATTGCATCTTCAACGTATCATCAGGAACACCTTGTTGACTAAATGAAGCACAAATCAATTAAAAATTATTTTAGATGTTCTTGTACATTTTCATGTGGCAACCCAACATATTGCCTATCAGAATTGAGCATTTGGAACATTACTGGCTTGAGTTCAACATTTCCATCTTGTATTATTAGCCTAACAACTCCTGATTGTAAATCATCCAAGACAAGTACTACAAAATCTCGTATAGTCCTGTTTTCTATTTGACCGTCTTGCTGCAACGATGGGTCATTAGCATTTTGGTTCTGCATCGGGGGTATAAATGCATTGTTTCCTGGAAAAACTATATTCCTTTATTCTTGAAGTCTCCTCCGAACGGTTCTTTCCATTTCTGGATCAAAATCGTCAATAAACTCCGAATTGCTTTAGATCATACACCACTTGAAAATAAAATGTGAAAGTAATGACAAAAAGAAAACAAGTTAGTAGCAACTAGATATTATGAAATAAGAATAAACAAAAATAAACATCAAACAAATGTCATCCCTAGGAATGACACCAAAACTTGATCGGTTCTTTAACGTCACAGGAGTAATGTGTAATCATACACTGTCGATGCAAGTATAGGAGACAGATATGAGTCTGTCAGATATCGATCCCACGAGGATGGTTGTCTTTTGTCTATTAAAGTTAGTGCAATAAATAGATAAAATGAGATAAATTGTTAGAGTAGTTGTCGAAACATTAACTTGAAAATAATAAGATAAAATATGATAGTGAGAAACTGGGATCCCCAACATGAATATTCTCCAGAATGCATTAAAATGATATGAACATCTTACCAAGCTTAACTTCTATATTTAATCTAAGCCTTAAACATGCACATTAACCCAACCTTTCGATGCTGACAATAGAACACTATTAAGAACAAGTGGATTAAATTCATCTAATCCTCAAGCAACATCCATTGTCATGCTTGTTAGCTTGAACTGTCACTGCACCTTTCAGTGTCAGTGACCGCAATAACACTTCCATGCTAAAAATATTCAAACCCAAAGACTAAACCATTGAAGCAAGATTAAATTAATTACATTTAACCAAGAAATCATGTGTACTTCCATAGTAATATGAAATAGAAAGTAATCACCAGCGTTTAGAAAAGAAAAATAAAAGAAACAAGTGGAGAATACTATTCCTAGACAACTCGACTTGGATCTGTCTATTCCTCCTTGTGTCACATTTAGGGCTCCTCGTCAAGAGTTGGTCTGCATCCTTTTCACGTCAGTTCACCCGTCGGAGCTTAATCTACCGTAGCCAAAAGCTTCAAGAGGTAAGTTGAAGAAGATGATCCAAAAAGCTCTCATCCCTTCCTCTCTTTTTGTGTGAATATTAATATTTATCCAATTAGTACATGTGTCCTTTCATCAGAATCATGTTGCCTCTGTACATACAAGTTAGTTGTACCAGACTAGACAATTCATGCATTTTTGTTCCTATCCAGACAGCTGTCAAGTGCGGCGACAATTCTAGGCGCAATCTGGAAATACTCATGCAGCGACATTAGTACCAAAACATGACAAAATTATGGATAAATAGGCTAAGATCCATTGAGTCATAAAATGTAAATTACTGAACTGAAAATACTAAACTATGTGCTAAAGATAACTAAATGGGAACAAATTAACCAATAGTAGGGAGAAAACATGTGTTCTTTCTAGTACTACCAATTCACTCAAAGTGTTTAAGGTTCACGAATAAACACTCAATAGTCAAACAGGAAAGCTCATTACCATAAGCTTGCATGAAAATCAAATCTCCACCACTATAAAATGAGATGATACACAAATAAAAAAGTCTTTAAGAAGTTGTAATGGGGCTTAGGTTAATGGTGTGGAGAAAGGGAAAAAAATTTGGTTATAATCAAGATTGAATTGATAAATTACCAAACTAGAAAAAACTAAACAAATGCTGAATTAAAAACATGTGCATAAATCAAGAAATATTGAAGAATAAAAATAAGTTTCTTCTCAAAATATGAATTTAACTGTTCAAACTCAATCAACATAGAACTAAATAGTAATAAATATTTTTTTTTCGATTTTTTCTCTCTTTTTTAACAAGAATCATAAGAAATAATTTAGCGGATCAACCAGAAGAACGTAGCTAAGCAATTAACCAAACCAAATCTCGACAGAAACAGAGTTAATAAAATGGGAAAAAGTCTCAACAAAAAGAATGAGTTATGGGTTAACATTAGTGGGTAAATCAAGAAACGGTGTGTTAGGCTCAACGGGGTTCACTAACGGTTAATTACGAAGGTAAGCTTTTTATGGGATAAGTGAGTTAAAACCTAGGTGCTTTTATCATCTTAGTATATCAAATCAAAATTGTGGTTTCGACATGTATAATCAAAGCAAGTTCTAGAATAACAAATCAAATTGACACATCCATAACCAATAATAAAATGAGCAAGAAAAATGTATGCTCTACAGGCTTAAAATATCACAAAAAAATCATGGTTTTTTATGTCAAACTTGCAAATTTCAAACTTCAAGGTAGTGCTTCAATTTAGAGAAACAACCAAAAAATTTTAATTTCTAAAAAATAACTTATCATGCTTGATTCTCTTATATCTTCAAGTTTAAATCAACCAATACATAATTATCTACAAATTAAACTAAAACACATCAACAAAAATTCCAAATCGACAAAAATTCATTCTGATTGAAGTATGAGAAAATCACTTAAATACAAGACATAATTAAGAGATTTTCTAATAATTATATAAATAACCTCCCCACACTTAAGATGTATATTATCCTCAATGTACAAATAGATATAATTACAGTATAAGCAGAATATCATAAGAGAGGGGGAAAATTAAAACTACCCAAAATATTGGATGAAATGGTGGAAAGCAGAATTGTAGACAAATCTATATGTAGTTTATGATTCCGAGCAAACTAATAAGAAAATAAAATATTGAAGAATATTAAAAGGTTACTAACTCAATTAAGAACAACCATAAAGATAAAAATATAGTTCAAAAGATAAGAAACAAAATAAGTCTAAGAAAATAACAATAAAAAGAACTAAAAATAAAACTAAAACTAAAAAGAAAATAAATAAACTCAATGGTCCTTATCGTCAGAGGCGTTGTTGTTGTGAGTCGTCGGCGCTGAAAATGAGATATGAAGATGCTAATAGATCTACTGCAAAGTTGCGTCAATACTGTCGAACCTCTGAAAGCAATGATGCTCGAAGCGAGTGAACCGCTCAGAGAGGTCCTTTAAAGTAGCAATAGAAGAAGCAAGACGGTGACTCGAAGGTAGAGGATAAGGTGGATCCTCGTGATGGAAGGGGACATCATAAATGAAGTCCTCAGGATCATCTTGAAGGTCAAAACGAGATAATCGGTACCGGGGAGGATCCACTCCATGAAGTCGCTCAATCATACTTATATGGTCATGCTCGATAATCCTTGTTGGGACATCTAGCTGACTATTGTAAGTGAGGAGGACTACTTTGGTGTGTCAAGGAAACTGAAGTGTCGAGCGAGTTGAGTCACATTAGGGCCTAAACAGATAGGACTCTTTCTGTTGCGTTCTGTCTGATGGCGAAAGGCAAGAGCAATGAGGGTGGCTAAATCAAAAATACGCTTCATGGCCATGCTCCATAGAAAATATGCATCAGTGGTATCGACGACTACGGTGCTCTCTCTCCTACCTGTCAATGTGTGACCCAAGAAGGCATGAATATACAGTAAGGCCAGAGGAAGAGAAGTCGCTTTCTAGTGACTCGTGTCATAAGTCTCGTACCTTCTATGAAGCCTACCCAACAAAGAGATGGCGAGTAGTGGATGTGCCGGTGTAAGTGAGGAAAGCTCTCAGCAATCATGAACTCTTCAGTGTATAGTCTCAAAGCAGCGCCGAACTCAGGGACACTCATATGTCACATCGTACTACCGCAGTCGTCGTGCTCATCAGGGGCCCTCACCACCTACTGCAGCATAAATGTAGAATAGAACTCTAAAGTAAGCTCCATGTATCTAGGCTCAGTGATGGAAAAGAACTGGTCCCATGGGGCTATAGCAATGATGGCGCAGACATGATCAACTAACTAAACTTACTCCAAAGTGACCCAATCAATATAGTGGCATAGATCGAGTGGTCGCAGTCGATGAAGTTGATATAAGTCCTCCTAAGGACCCAGTGAAAAGTGGAGGTACAGATGGCGGGCCTCGACGGAAGCACCAGAAGATGAGGACACACCCATGTTTCCAGGCCGTGTGTGCCACACGGTTGTGTCTCTAGGCCGTGTAGACTATTTTAGGCCGTGTAACCTTCAAATTTTTGAGAAATTAAGTCTCAGTATTCACACAACCAAGGACACGCCCGTGTGTCCAGGCCGTGTGGGTCACATGGCCATGTCGTCAGGCCGTGTAACTCACTATTGAACCCCTTATTGTGCACAGGGCCTAGGATATGCCCATGTGTCTAGGCCATATGGGTCAATTTTTTATTTTATTTTGAAAATTAATTTGTTTTAAAAAATAACATGAAATAAAATTAAAAGAATTAGCAGAGTGTTAAAACCCGGTTGCCTCCTGAGAAGCACTTATTTAGAGTTTAAGCTCGACTTACCTCGTATGAGTACAATTACGATGATTCGCAGAGCCAAAGCTCCTCTTTCTCACTGTCAATGTTATTACCAAAATAAGGTTTAAGTTGAGTATTGTTTACCTTAAATGTGTCGAATTTAGAGTGAGTTACATCAATTGTACCGTATGGAAAGACATTCAGTACCATACATAGGGTTGAACCGTTTGACTCAAGCTCCGAAGTGGCAATTCGTGGATCCGTTTTGTCTAGCAGTACCTTGCCCCCAACCTTAAATTAGTCTGTTCCATTCATATGCTCATCATGGTGTCTCATTGGCTCTTCATCATGCTTTTTCAGCTTCTCCTTAACATATGTTCGCCATTCATCTAGTTCATCGATTTGCAAAATTCAATCATCATAAATCGTTCTGTTTCTGTCGCATTGACTGGAACATGGCTCCATTACATTCTTTCGAGGGGTTCCCTCCAAAGAAGGTTGAGCCACATGGTCACTAACATTAACAGAAGATTTAAAATCATTTTGATCATTAGATGATCGAACAGAATCACGAGCTTGAAGAGTAATCGATTCGTCACCTACACGAAGTACTAACTCACCTATACCAACATCAATTATAGTTCTAGTAGTTGCTAAAATGGGTCGCCCTAAAATTAAAGGTACCTCACTACCCTCATTCATGTCTAACACAACAAAGTCAGTGAGGAATATAAATTTATCTATTTTAACAAGCACATCCTCAGTAACACCACTAGGATATCTAATGGTTCTATCCGCTAATTGAATACTCATCCTAGTTTGTTTAGGCTTCCCAAGACCTAATTGTTTAAATATGTTACAAGGCATGACATTAGTACTAGCCCCTAAATCAGCCAAAGCATTATCAATATTCAAACTACCAATTAAAAAGGAATAGTCAAATCCCTGAATCTTTCAGTTTGTTGGGTAGTTTATTTTGCAATATGGCTGAGCAAAATGCATTGAGCTTCACAGTCAGTGAATCATCTAACTTCCTTTTTTTTTCCAAAAGGTCCTTTAAAAATTTGACATACTTTACCAAATTGTTCATTCGTGTGGTCTCTCTTCATCGCATTATGATATGGCACTTGAGGTTTATATTCCTTAACAACCGACTTTTGCTCTTTCTGGCCTACCTCAACTTTGTCATTATTTATCACAATTTCTTGCATTGATTCTGGCTCAGATTCGACTAACCCTTCTTCATCTCATACAATAATTGCATGATGCTACTCTCTTGGGTTAGTTTCGGTACTACTAGGCAAACTACCTTGTGGTCTTTCTGAGATTACTTTAGCAAGTTGATCGATTTGATTCCGAGTCTTTGAATTGACGCTTGCTAATTTTTAAGTGATGTTTTAGTGTTTTAAAAGTGGGTTTCTGACACTAAGATAAACTTCGTCAACATCTCCTTGAGATTCAACTTTTTCTCTTGCCAGTGAGATCGTTGTTGGAAGCCCACAGGGGGTTGTGCTTTCTGATTTCCTTGACCACTTCAAGAGAAATTGGGATGGTTCCTCTAACCTGTATTACAGTGGTTATTATAAGGGTTATTTCAAGGCCTAGAATTACCCATATAATTGATTTGTTCGTTTTCTATGCTGGGAGCAAAGGGTAAACATTTTGGATTATTTATTCCTGCTCTATTTGTATTGCATTGCATCACTAAATCTACCTGCGTAGAAACATATAAACCATTAATTTTCTTATTTAATTGTTCTACCTGATTTGATAACATGGTGACTGCATCTCAGTTGAAAACACCAACTGCTTTCATCGGCTTCATTCACATGACTTGCCACTGATAATTATTCAATGCCATATCTTCTATAAACCTAAAAGCCACTTCGGGTGTTTTATTATTCAAAATTCCACCGTTGTGTCAATTAATTACCTAGTTGAGGGATTCAAACCGTTGTAGAAGGTTTGAACCTATAACCATAGTGGTAACTCATGGTGAGGGCACCGTTTCAATAAGTCCTTATACCTCCCCCATGCATCATATAACGTTTCTAAATCGATCTGCACAAAGGAAGAGATATCATTCCTCAGCTTGGCTGTCTTAACCAATGGGAAATACTTTAGAAGAAACATTTTGGTCATTTGAGCCCATGTGGTAATAGAACCTCTTGGTAAAGAGTTCAACCACTATTTTGCTTTGTTCCTCAATGAGAACGGAAATAACTGTAAGCAAATGGTGTTGTCAGTGACCCCATTTATCTTGAAAGTATCGTAGATTTCCAGAAAATTAGCCAAATGAGTGTTGGGATCTTTATCTTGCAAATTGTCGCACTGAACAAACTACTGTATCATCTGAATAGTATTTGACTTCAGTTCGAAATTATTTGCAGCAATAGTGGGTCTCACAATACTCGATTTAGCCTCAGTTAGAGTGGACTTGGCATGATCATACATAGTACGAGGAACAAGATCTGGATTCGCAACAACTGCAGGAGGTAGTTGATTATTCTGGTTATCACCCATCTCCTCAGTAATAGTAATTTCCTTTTGTTCGTCTACTATATTTTCTTGATTCTGCCTTGCTTCTCTATGATTTCTACGAGTTGTACTTTCAATTTCACTATCAAATAATAATGGTCCCGATGGGTTTCTTTTAGTCATATACTAAAGGAACCTGCCAGAGGCAAATAAAAAAGAAATTATAATGTAAAAATTAAACTAAAAATATATAAAAATAAAATAAATATGGCTAAATTAATAAAAATCAACTGTTCCTAATATTTTAGTCCCCGACAACGGTGTCAAAAACTTGATGGTTACTAAACTAACTAAAAATATGACAAAGGTAAGCACACCTATCAAACAATAGTATAGCTATGGTGAGTAGAGAATATCGTATCCACGAGGACTAAAAGTACTAGTAATTACCGTCTTCTTATAATTTAGCCGACAAATTGGAGTATTTGTTTTTTAACCTAAAATTACTAAACTAATTTAATTAAGAACCCAACAGAGAGTGAAATATGAAAATAATCGAAGATAACTAATGTGATAGACAATACCCACGAAAGAATCCATCTAGACTTCACCTATTATTATGAATCTAAATTAAACGATTTATTCACTTATGTCTTGATCTGTAGAAATCCCTAAATTATGTTAATATCTCTTTCGAGAGTAAGAACAACTGACTCTTGGTTGATTAATTGAAATCTTTTTCTAATTAAAACCCCTATTGTCGCATTAACTTGATCTATGGATTCCCCTATTAGATTTAACTGTAATTCGATAGATTTATGTCGTCCTATTTTTAGGATTGCATGTAACTCGACTAATTATGCTAGATCTACTCTTAAACAGATACTTTTCCTCCACTGAAATAAGTACATTAAACATGAGTTAATATCATGAAAATATTAAAACAAGAAATAAGCTTACATAATTGAGAACAATAATCAAGTACTTATCGCATAAAAACATAAATTAAATAAAAGGATTCATTATAGGTTTCATCCTCCCTAGGTATCTAAGGAATTAGTTCATAATCCTGAATGACAACATCTCAAAATTAGAATAACCACAAGACGTATAGAAACTCAATAGAACTTTGAAAAAAAATAAAATGAGATCTTCAATCTTGATGGAGATCCACTTCCGAGTTGATTCTGATGGTGTTCTTAGAGTTTTTTCTTCGATCTTTTCTGATTGCCCCCTTGTGTCTTCTTCTAATAGGTATTTATAGACATGGGCTGGCACATGGGCGTGTTGCTAGGCCGTATAGCTCACACGAGTGTGTGTCCAGACCATGTAGAAATGCCCAGGCCATGTGGCTCCTAAAAACAGCTCTATTTGTTCGATTTTGGCTTTTTTTTCACTCATTTCACTCTCAAATGCTCTCCTAAGCATAGAAACATGAATTTAAAGAATTAAGAGCATCAAATTCACTAATTTTCATAATTAATCATCTAAAAATGCACTAAGAATGAGATTAAAATATGTTACTTTTATAGCTTATCAACAGTTACCCCAATACAAATCATATTCAGAAAATTCAAATTATAATCATTTAGCAGATCTCGCAGTAGAATACATACAGATAATAGATTATTCAGTATTAAATCATCAGATTTCAAGTTAAATAGCCTAATTCAGATTATATGAACCCTACAGAAGGCACACGGTCAGTTCGAATCATGTTTACGGCCCTAGGGAAATATTCTAGTTTTTGAACCACATGCCCGTGTGGATTCACACGGCCTAGATGGCTGGCCCGTATGACCCACACGGTTTGGCACATGCTCATGTGGCCCATCATAATATCTCACATGGCCTGGCACATGCCCGTGTGGCTCAAGTTAGAGAGTTACAGAGTCTAGCACACTACTTAGAACACACCTTTGTAACTCAGAACAGAGACTTTGACTTAGCACAGTCTAGCACATATCGCGAGACAAAACTTCAAAATTAATTTTTTTATAACTCCAGTACATGTCATGAGACAAGACTCCCTGTGTTGCAACACGAAACTTCGAAACCTATAATAAGAAAGCCTCAGGTCATGTTGTAATGCATAACTTCGAACCAAATTTTTTTAATATTCCAAGTCTATGTTGTGACACGCATGGACCCATGATGTGACATAGCATTTTTAGCCAAAAATTTTAGATATTAGGGCTGCATGTCTTGACACACATTCTTTTGTTAGACATTCCAATCTCATTCTTTGTTACATGTTTGGCTACTATTTTGTTATATTTGCTTGATTAAACTCGGTTACATGGCCCCCCGCAAAGCAAGACGTACCCAAGAGCTGTTGGTGGATTTCGATGCTAACTATTTCCATAACCCGAAAGTGTAATGGTATTGCTTGCAAAAGAATGGTCACACATTCCTTCAAGAATAGGGATTCGATCCCTCTTTAATCGATTGCAACACTATTTGGGAGTTGGTGGATTTCCACCATTGGCGTAGTTTTTACTCGATCCCGAATGAACTGACGGTTGATGCAATTATTTTTGAGTTTTATGCCTCATTAAAGGATTGAGAAGTCATAAAATCCTAGGTGATAACCTTAACTATGTAACAATTTAGGGTAACTAGGTATTGATCACACTCCAAGAAATTTGCTATATTATGATTCTCCGTATTATGCCTCTGATTTTATAAATCTTGTGGATTTAACTATGTATAGGGGCATCGATATGGATGCCATTTTGAGATATCTAACACAGGGGTGTGGCGAGTGGACTTGCCAAGCCAGTACCAACATCCCTATCAAAATTAATCAGGCCATAGTGTTCTCGATGGGCAAGATTTGGATGCAATTCATTTACACCCGCATCTCCCCTACTCAAAATGTATCGCACGTCACCACATTAATAGCAGTTCTGCTTGAAAACATTTTGTAAAAAAAGTAGGTTTGTGTAGGCTATTGGATCTACCAATTGATAATGATGTGCATTAGCATCTAGAAGCGGGGAATGTTCTTCCCTCACCTAGTGACGACACTCTGCAAATAGGTAAAGGTTCCCATGTCACCTACCTAGCAATTTGTAATGTCATTAAAGAGTGTGCTTGACAACTATACTTACGGTCAATTCATCGACCTTCAAAAGAAAATAGGTGAAGGAGTGGAATCAACATTGAAAAGAAAAGATGGATGTCCCACCGACCTCAAATAGGAAGAGCAAAGTTAAATAGCTTTTGTTGACGGGATTAACAAATTTGTCAGATATGGAGTAGGCGATCCAATGGATGAAAGAGATGGCCTCATTAGGCATTGACTATGCACAACGATTTCGTACGTGAGTGCCAAATCCACTGCCCGACAAGTATGCGATCTACTCACCATCCAACGAGACCGATGGGGGAGAAGAGGAGGCTGATGATGATGACGAGGGTGATGATGATGATGATGAACTTTTCCTGACTTATGATTATGAGGAGGTGACAATGACTTTGACATTCTAGGTCTAGAACCCAAGTGCGGGTTATATTCAAGTAATAAAATTTTAGGAGTTCGAGGTTGATCCACAAAAAAGTTGATTAGAACTTACAAGGTTACAAGTATTATGCTAAAACAAAAATGTAACACTTAACTTTAGAATAAGCTTGATAATGAAAGTAGTAGCAATAAACACTAAAAATAAAAATTCAACGTAAGAAATTAACTAAAAATAATAGAAACTAGATACTTGGAAGAAAATATGCTAAGGTTAGAGGATAAACTCTTGGTGTCATATTAAGATTAAATTTTAATACTCGATGTTATTACTCAATTAGAATCCACTCATAAATGGATGTCCGACTCAGATGATCTATCAATTTACGTCCACTAATTAAGCATATGAATCCATGAGCAAAGGTATGTCCATTAATGGAGTGTCCAAAATGATTGTCCAATAAGTTCAAGATTTTCGTAAATGAATCCATAGGCAAAGGATGGTGCAATATGACTGTTCAACTGTTTAAGTTTAGTCCAACCATATCGTATTACAATCACTTGATAACTTCAAGACTTACAAAAAAATTTCAAATATTTATTATGCCAATTTTTATGTCTACAACAAATCAAGGTTAATTTATCCACGCATTTATTGTGCTATATTTTGTCTATAACAAATAAACACTACAACAAAAAAATGTTTTTAGCGGCATTTGAACAAAAAACGCAGCAATAAATCGAGCATTCGCAGTGGATTTAAACAAACGCCGTAAAAGGTAAGCAATAGCAGCGTTTTTCGAAAACGCCGCAATAGATCAAGTATTAACGACACTTTCATATAAGCGTCGCAATAAAGTTAATCAAATGACGTCATTTTTTGTAGCTTTAGGGACATTAGCGACGCTTTTTAATAAACGCCGTAATAGATCGATCATTAGCGGCACTTATTGAGAAACGACGCTAAATATCGAGCAATAGCGGCGATTTCTTTAAAATGCCACTAAAGGTCAAGTATTAGCGGCGCTTATTGGAAAATGCAATAAGAAAGTTGAGCAAAATGACCTCGTTTTCTTTTTGCGCTTTACTGAAATTAGCGGCGTTAACTGACAAACACCGTAATAGATCGATCATTAGTGGCATTTTTCAAAAAGCGACTCCAACGATCAAGAATTAGCGACGTTTTTAGTTAAACGCTGCAACAGGTCAAGCACTAGCGGTGCTTTTGGAAAAGCGCTGCAAAAAAGTTAAGCCAAACGACATCTTTTTTTGTTGAACTTTAGCGACATTAGCGGCGTTTTTTAACAAACACCACAATAGATTGAGAATTAGCGGCATTTTCCCAAAAGCGCCGCTAAATATCGAGCAATAGCGGCGCTTTTTGGAAAACGCCGCAAAAAAGTTTAGCAAAACGACCTCTTTTTTTGTTGAGCTTTAGAGGCATTAGCGGTTTAGGGATTACAGATTTAGGGGTTATGGTTTATTGTTTATTGTTTATGGGTTGGGATTTAATGGTTAGGGGTTCAAAGTTTAGGGTTTATGTTCTATAATTCAAGGTTTAGGGGATATAGGTTAGGGGTTTAAGGATTATGGTTTAAGGGTTGGGGTTTAAGGTTTAGGTGTTGAAGGTTAAGGGTTAGGGGTTTAGGTTTTATAGTTTATAATTTATGTTTTATGATTTAAGGTTTAGGGGAGGGATTATGGTTTGTGGTTTACAGTTTAAGGGTTGGGGTTTAAGGTTTAAGTGTTAGGGGTTAAAGGTTTATAGTTTAGGGTTTAGGGGTTAGGGTTTAAGGTTTAGGTGGTAGAGGTTAAGGGATGGGGTTTAGGGGTTATTGTTTAGGGTTTAAGGTTTAGGGTCTTGGGTTTTTAAGATAGGGGTTATGGTTTAGGATTTAGATTAATTAGTATTTTTATTTTTTATATTAAATAATTTATTATATAATTGTAAAAGAGATAATATTAATTTTAATAGATTAAAATTTATATTACTTAAGTTTACAAAAATTAATTATTTAAAATTGATATGAAATATATAAAAATTAAATATAAAATTGTAAAAATATGTCAATCATTAGTGGCGTTTTGACAAAAAAATGCCACAAAGGTATGCAATAGCAGCGTTTGTTCCAAAAACGCCGCTATTATGTATTAAAAATTTCAAAACGGCGCTGTTTCGAGAGAAGAATATAATTTTTAGTGACGTTTTTTGTAAAACGCCGCAAATATTATGCAATTAGTGGCGTTTTTGTAAAACACTGAAAATATTAAAATTTGAATTTGACTTAAACTGCGTCGTTTTTTTGGGGGGTCTGTTGTAAATCTCCCCCCTCCACCCTGACTCTCCTTTTGTCTTTCTCCTCTCCTGTAAATCCCTAACCCCTTCACCGTCATTTTTTGGCCTTCTTCTCGCTCCAATATCGCTTCTCCTTTGGGCTACTGGTAAAAATCTCAGCAAATCCCTAATTTTTCCATTGACTGGGTGTATGGTTGTTCCTTTTTCTCTTTGATTTTTTTTTTCTTTAATGCTTGCTTCATTTTTTCTTTCTCTTTAATTTCTTCGTTGCTTCTATTGCTATCTGTAAGGCACAACTCCGATTCTGAAGCTCCGGTGATATTAAAAGCTTCTCTTTTAATCTCACAAGTTAGGCTTTTTCGTAACAAAATCTCTCCCATTATTCAAATTTGCGAGCTCGGTAAGCTCTCTTTTCCCCTTATTTTATGCCTTTTGGTTCAATTCTTCCCTATTATTTTCTGCCTTTTAGTTTTTCTTCCCTTGATTAGGTTGTTTATCTAGTAAAAAAGGAGCTCGATTATTTGTACTTGAGGTTTTGTTTTTGTGAATTGGATCAGTTTAATTGGTTTTAGTGTGTGTATGTTTTGAGTTGGGACCATTCAGATTAATTCCTGTTTTAGTGTGTGTATGTTTCAATGCAAGTTGTTGATTCTTTGGATGCGGTATGGGAATTTAATTAATTCCTGTGCTATTGACAGGCTTGTAGAAAAATCAGTTTATTTTTCTTGAAATATAATCTTGGAAAGTGATTTATTTATATGCTGAGATTTAATTTCGAATGCAGAGAGAATATTTTCCAATGCAGCTTGTAGAATTAAGTAACTGTGTGTAAAATGAGCCTAATCACTAATGTCATCATCTACTCTCAAATCGATTTTTAAATTAGTTCATTGTCTAATTTTCTCATAAAAAAAGATATATGACATGCTACTCTAACAAAAAAAATCTTTTCATGTTAAAAACAGAAAATCAAATGGCTATTGAAAAAAAAATGGCATACATCTAAATTAAACTATTGAAAAAAATTCCTCATTCCTTATTTTCTGCCTTGTAGTTTTTCTTCCCTTGATTAGGTTTGTTTATCTAGTAAAAAAGGAGCTCGATTATTTGTGCTTGAGGTTCTGTTTTTGTGAATTGGATCTGTTTAATTGGTTTTAGTGTGTGTATGTTTTGAGTTGGGATCATTCAAATTTACAGTTTAAGTTTTTTGTGATTCAAATTTTTACATATATGATCATGTTAGATTTAAGTTACTTTGGATTTGGATGTTTTGAGTTATGTCCTTTACAGGTTTGGATTTGTTTCTGGTTTAGGTGGGTCTAGGTTAAGGTTAAATATGGATTTGGTTTCGATACAAGTTGTTGATTCTTTAGATGCGGAATGGGAATTTAATTAGTTCCTGTGCTATTGACAGGCTTGTAGAAAAAATAGTTTTTTTTCTTGAAATATAACCTTGGAAAATGATTTCTTTAATTGGTGAGATTTAATTTCGAATGCGGAGAGAAAATTTTCCAATGCAGCTTGTAGAATTAAGTAACTGTGTGTAAAATGAGCCTAATCACTAATGTCATCATCTACTCTCAAATCAATTTTCAAATTAGTTCATTGTCAAATTTTCTCATCAAAAAAGATATATGACATGCTACTCTAACAAAAAAATCTTTTTCTGTTAAAAACAGAAAATCTAAGGGCTATTGAAAAAAATGGCATACATCTAAATTAAACTATTAATTTAAAAATTAGTTTTAAAATAAATTTAAGTTATATATGTAATATATGAATATATTTGAGATTCAAATTAAACTATTATTTACCCAAGCAAAAACAAATACACAAATTATTAAGTTTGAGATTCAAATTCATAAATTATTTTATATATTTGATTAATTGGATAAATTATGTTTGATTAGTTTATTCGGTTTAATGCGAATAAATTATCAATTTTTGATTTAATTGAATAAATTATGTTTGATTAGTTTATTCGGTTTAATGTGAATAAATTATCAATTTTTGATTTAATTGAATAAATTATGTTTGATTTTAAGTGAATAAATTATCAATTTTTTATTTTAATTTAATAAATTATCGATTTTATATTTGATTAATTGATTGAATTTAGTTTGATGTTAATGATTAAGAATCTTTTACATACAAATAAATGATTGATTTATCATATATAGGCTATTAAAATAAAATATATTTTGCCAATTATATTTATTTTCTATTGCCAACTCAAAGTCTTATTTTTTTAAAATTTTACTTATTTTGATAAATATAGACAAATTAATTATATTTTGTATTGCCAACTCAAAGTCTTATGCATCAAATATATCTCAATGTGTTAGTCTTAAAGATTGAAGACTATATTCCTTAAAAACATATGATTATCACATCTTGATGCAAGATTTACTGCCAGTTGCTTTACGATGTTATATGTCAAAAAAGGTGACTTCTTGTATAATTGAAGTATCCAATATAATGAAAGTCATTTGTGGCAAAGTTTTGGATGTTCAAGAACTTGAGGAAGTACAAGATAGAGCCGCTTTGACTTTATGCAATTTGGAGAAGATCTTCCCACCTTCATTCTTCACTATTATGGTGCACTTGCTAATCCATCTCCCTCATGAAGCAATACTTGGTGGACTCGTTTTCTATCAATGGATGTATCCCAGGTGTTAATTTATTTGTAAATCATTCATTCATTCACCTCTGTTCCTTCAGTTACAACTTTTGATAATGTTATATATCGTGTTTAGGTTTCTATCCAAATTGAAGTTTTATTGCTGTAATAAGCATTATCTGGAAGGATCAATTGCTGAAGGCTACTTGGCAGAGGAGTGTATGACTTTCTGTTCTAGATATTGGAAGATGTTGAAACAAGACTGAACAGACCAAGTAGAATTGCTGGGCTCACTGATCATAACTTGACCGAAACTTATTTATTTCAAAGTTATGGAGAACCAATCGTCAAAGTTGAAATTGCAGAATTAGATGATAGATCGTGGGTACAAGCACATCGATATGTTCTTTTTCACCATGATTCAATGGAACCATTACACAAGTAAGTTATAGAATTTGATAAATATTCATTAATTATAATTTGTTTATCTTCTAACAAAGTAAACCTCTTTTTAACATAGTGAGTACAAACAAATATTGAAATCTAGTTCACGCTCCCGAAGATTACAACATCAAGAGATTAGTAAGTTATTCACAGAATCTTTTCATGAATTGTTAAGTCAAACGGTATGCAATTGAAGCTTTCATTGACAAATAATAATGTTTTCTCATAACATTTATAATTACTCAATTTACTTTCGATTCAATAGGTTTGGAGTGGGAAGGACGCCAATGATGAAGTTAAATGGCTTTCCCAAGGTTCGAATAGAGTAGTAAAAAGATATAGTGCCTTCCTCATCAATGGAATAGTTGTTAATTTTTCAATTACAAGTTATGCTAGTACTAGAGACAGTAATCTTGTTGAGGGAAATGTGGAGTATTACAGACTTCTTACTAACATTATTGAGTTGGATTATTATGGCAAATGGAAAGTTGTCTTATTTCGATGTGATTGGGCTGATGTTAAAACTGCTTGCAGAATTAAACAAGATCAATTTGGTTTTACAATGGTGAACTTCTCTTGATTCACATTGGACAACAATTGATAGATGAGACGTATGTATTTTCTTCTCTAGTGAAACAAGTTTTTTACTCAATAGATCCAACTGATGAGGGTTGGTACGTTGTACTCCGTAACATCCCTAGAGACTTGTTTGACATGGGCAACGGAAGTAGAGAGGACGTCGACGACATATTAGAAACTCTGTCCTTTTCAGAACAAAAATTAAATGAAAATATCACTAGTACTAGTACACAATTTTAATGGGTTCGTTAGGATGTTGATGAAGATATTTACGAATTATAATGTAGTAAGGTTTTATGATTTTTTTAATTATATGTATATCATAATTTAAATCTTGATCTTATTAAATATTTCAACTATTTTATATGTGTTGTTATTGTTGTAATTAGTTACTAAAATTTCAACTATTTTATGTGTATTGCAGATAAAATGCCTAGAAGAAGATTGTAAGATTTAAGTATTGTTCAAAATACTCGAAACTCAAAAGAAAAAAATAGTGAACAACCGACTGTTATTGGATCTTCGAATGTTCCGAATACACCTGACAAACCTGCAGAAATTCAAAGTAATGTTAAATTTAATTTACACGCGTGTTGACTTTTATTATTAATTTCTTTTTTAAATTCTTATATTATAATATACCATTTTTCAGCTGAAAGTAGTGGGACGCGCAGAGGTTGAGGAGGTATGTTATTTAAAGATTTATACGAGTTAGATCCTGTCAAGCGTGTCAAAGTATGTAGAAACAGTTTTGGTCAGCCTGTTGGATTAGAAGCTTGACTTTTAGCAGGATATTTGGGTATTATAGCACGAAATGTCAATACGTTGCCTATCAACTACGAGTCATGGCATCAAATGCCTGATAGTAACAAAAATCAAGTTCTCGATAATATTAAGGTAACAAAACATTAATGTAATTTATAATACTTTGATTTAAGTTTCATTTATATTTACTTTCTAAACTTGTTTTTTTTTGTAGGCGAGGTTTGCTTTAGAGGTCTCAGATAATTATGTCAAGAAGGCATTGGGAAAAAGGTGGAGAAACCATAAAAGTACTTTAAAGAAAGAATATTTTAAGATAAAAACAACCCTCGAAGAGAAATTGCGAAATGTCCCACCGGGAATGCTGAGGTACAAATGGGAAGATGTGGTTAGACTTTGGAATTCAAAGAAAGGAGAGGTATTACATACTTCCAAACTCTTATAATTACTTCGATTTATAGTATTTACTATACACATAATAATAATTTCATAATGTAGGATTGTGAACGAGTTGGAACAAGCAGCAGGCAAAAACAGAAATTCACTCACACAGCTGGGTCAAAAAGTTTTGTTTTTGTAGCTGAGGCCGAGGTATTTTGAATTTATTAATAGTGTTAAATATTTATTACTTTCCGTTAAATAATATTTTTACTACTATATTGTAGGAACTATCGTTTGGTCAAAAAGTTGGGCGCTTTCAACTTTTTGACATTACACATAGGAAGAAAGATTGATCTCCTATTACTTCTGAAGCTGTAGAAATTATTGTATGTTTAGTTAATAAAATTTGAATTGTTTTAAATATTTATAGTGTTTAATTATAATGGTTTTATTCATCGTTTGTAATACAAATAATGTTAAGTTATGTTGCATTTGTTTTTATTATATATTTCATTTCCAACTCTTTGATTAATTTATTAGGAGAAACTAAAGGATAAAAAGATGGAGTATGAAGCGATGGCTTCGAGTGATAGTTCTGTTAATGTTGATGACATTGATAATCAGATTATTACTGAAGTTTTGGGTCCTGAAAGGTATGGTCGGATTTAATTTCAAGGATCTTTTGTTAACCCAACGCAATATTTTGGATCCAGCTCGCAGCAATACATGCCTTTGGGGAGTCTGGCTCAAGTTGAAGTTCAATGGTTAAGAGACCAGATGGCTCAGATGCAAGCAAGCACAGTTGAGCAAATTACTCAACTTAAAGTGTAGGCAACATCGAGAGAAGATGAGGTACAAAAATAATATGAAGAACTCTAGCTACAACTTAAAGTAGAGGCAGTAGCGAAGGAAGTAGAGCAAAGTAGAAAGTATGATGCACTCCAACTATAGCTTCAGAATATGATGAAGATGTTTTAGTAGTCGCAAAATCCGCCATCTTATACTATTGTATGAATATTTTTAACATTTTAACTTTTAACATTATTGTATTCATTTATCAATTTATATCATATATCTTTCATTAAATTTGAAGTATCATTTAGATTTGCTGTTTTTAGTTGGTTTCCATGCTACAGGAAAGGTTGCATATGGATGAAAATAGGATGTTAAAAATCTTCCAAAGTTAGTGGCATTTTTTGTAAAATTCCACTAAAGAACGGTACTTTTAGGCGCATTTGTGAATAAAGCGTCGCTAAAGGTCATGTTATTTAGCAGCATTTGTGATAAAAAGCGCTGCCAAAGGTCATGTTCTTTAGCAGCGGTTGTTATTAAAGTGCCGCTAAAGGTCATGTTCTTTAGCGGCAATTGTGATAAAAGCGCTACTAAAAGTCATGTTCTTGAGCGTCGTTTGCTATAAAAGCGCCGCTATGAGTTTAGAATTTACCTTAATATTTTCCAAGAGTTTCACCCTTTTACCTCAGCTTTGAAAAAAATAACATAGCAAAAGTAAACAATTCAAACTTAGATGAAATACACATATTAGAAATAAGAAACTTGAAATTTACAAAAATAATGAAACAAACAAAAACTTAACAAGCAAATGATCTTGAACTCAACCTCAAGATACCTCTTATGCTGAAACCAAAGGCTATTTATAGAGATTTGGGAAGAGGAAAATGATAATACAAAGGACTTGCTAATAATAAATTTCTAAGCTTATTTCTTTGTTATCTTTTAGGGCATTTTTCACATGTTAAAAGATGACTCCTTTTGTACAAGATAATGGCTCTCAATGGGAAAAGTCCAGAGATTTAATTGATGGTTTGCATCTTGTCTATATGATGTAAAAATTTCAACTCCAAACTCCAATTGTGTTAGGAGATATGAGCCAAACACGAAAATGCGTCAAAATTGTCCATCAATGTGAACCTTGTAACTTTATATTTACTTTTGGATCTCGTCCTAGTGCATTTTGGCGTTTGTGTTCCAATATTTGAGTAGACCTTCAAATCCCCTTTTCAATGATATAAGGTACACCCAAATTGGAGTCCTGAAGCTCAAGACATGATCGAAACACTAAAAATTGTTCCGACTGAAAGTTTTGAATGTGTTCAAATTACAAAATTTTAATCTTTTAGCTTTGAACTTTCACTCATCATCTTGGATCAACTTTAGGCTTAGTGCATTTAATCTCATGGTTCCATGTATTTACATCTTCTTCCCAAACCTGTTTTACCTGCAAATTTCACATGGAATATTTTATTGGAACTAAATGCATGAAAAACACTAAAAATACACAATATTTACAATACGAACAAAAAAAGGGCAAATAACTAAAATGAATTTAAAACATATAAAAATGCTCAGGAAACTAAACAAATGTAAGTAAGATATATTCCAAAATAATCTTATGATGATGACTCATCAGGAGGTATTTCAGCCAGCACATCCCTTGACGAAGGGTCTCCGCATATGCAGTCTGAGTCGACAAAGCCCAAGCCAATCTTCAGGTAGGAAGGCTACCAAGACATTTCCAGGCCGAGATTGAGGAAAGGGGAAGGAGTCGATGGTTGAGGGGTTGGAGCCCAACTCTGATTAAATTGGACGATTTTAATTTTTATTGGGACTTGTATAATTTTTAACTTGGATGGTTTTTATTTTTCTACTTTAATCAAATTTTACTTTTACTTGTTTTAACTAACAAAAAGAAATATGTGGGTTTTTATGTGTAGGAACCCCATATTTTGGATGGCACAATTTTTTGAGCTAAACCAAAAAGGACAAGACGACCCAACAACAATCGCGGCACTGACACGCCAAAATGGGTAATTTCATTCCTTAATTTAATTTTGAGCACATTAGGGACAATGTGTCAAATAAAGTGTAGGGGTGACATAGAATTTTTTATTTTATTTTTCATTGTTATTTTGTAATTTTTAGAGTAAAAAAAAATATGATTTGTTTATGCTTGAGCTTGTAGAAATACAAGTGATTGGTTAGGAGCATGTACATAAGGTTTGTTTAAACTGTAAATTTAGCTTGAGAATAAACGGTTTAAATTTGTTTGCATTTAGGTTATTTAGTTGAATTTGTTAAATTTTTATTAGGAAAAGGAGTTAAATGTACCAAATGACATAGGTATTTACGAGTACGCACATATGTTTGTTGAATAATAGGTTGTTTAAATTCGAATACTTAGCGGTGAAATCCATGGTTACTGAAACAATATGGTATAATAAGTCTAAAATCCTTGCAAGTATGTACCTTAAAATAAAATTGAATGAGAGAACAAAATCATTATGAGGGTTGAAAGTAGAGCGAGTGTGATAAAAGCATAGAATGGATAAAAGCCAAGATATTGAGAGTGACCACAATGAATTAAACTGAAAATTATGACAAATTTAGAAAATCTCACTCATATTGGCACAAATACCCATGCATTGCTTGTACTTATTAATATTGTATTAGAATTCGAAGCATGGATAAAAGAAATTGAGTAATTAGAATTTGAACTATCTGTATTTTTTTACCATAGATGCTATACTCGTACATATCTTTTGATGGAACCATATGTTTAAATTTCTTTGACCTGTGTGTGCTTTGTAATATATTGAACTAGCATGCCTAAATGGAAATTGTAAGTCATTTAAATATCTAGCTAGAACTACTTGTTTAGCAAGTTTTTCTATTGTCATCACTCTGATCTAATCTCGTGTACCAAACATGCTCAAGTACTTTAGCTTAGTCGTGTGTTTTCATTTTATTATCACTCTGTTTGTTTTTCTTTTCTTTTCCATTTGATTTAGGACAAGCAACAACTTAAGTGTGAGGATATTTGACCTGCCACAAATCGTAGTGACAGTTTAGATGCATTTTGGCACTTAATGAGCTTGTTTTCTAGCTATTTTAGCATCTTTTATTGCATATTCAGTTTTCTTAGCTTAGAGTTAAATTATTTCAGAATAAGCATTTTTATGCAATAATTCGAGTTAGTTTACCTATTGGGCCAACAAAGGCCTTAAGTTAGTTTTAATGCTTTAATTGAGTGTGTAGGACACTTATTTTTAGGCCCAAAAGCATCATGAATGATAGTCGAGTTGCAAAAAAAGCTTTCGGGGTCGAAAAACAACCAAACCAATTTAAGAAGTCCCATTCGAAGTTATGTTGCGACACGCATAAGCCTGTGTCACTACACAGGTCTAATAGAGGGCAAAAATTCATTAAGGGTGTTTCTATCCACACAACTTATATTTAGTGTAGTTAAGGCTTATAATTGACCTAATTGAGCAGCTAGCTTTGCCTATACATAGTTAAACATAGGTTAAACTTAGAGGGTTTTTGCCTTGCCTTTTGTAGGGTTTAGTTAGTAGATTTAGGATTTTAAATTAGGTTTTATTTTCTCTTAAGAACAATTTAATTTATGGCTCTTTGACTTGGATTGTATTTTAGTCAAATTATTTGTTGTTAACTATTTTCATAAATTTCCTTTACGTTTCTCTTGCAAACAATGATATCTTGATAATTGTTAAAGGATTTCGTAAATCCGAGCACATCAAGATTCCTAAACGGACTAATTTCTATCTTGCTCTCTTTTAATTCATTTTGTGTTTTTGCATGATTAATTTAATTTTAAGGAAGATGGTTATTGAATCGATGACTTGCTAAGTCCTTTAGGGAGATTAACGAGTGGATGTGGGAGTGAATAATAGAAGAATGATGGTTTCCCATACGAATTAGTTGGTATAAATTAATGATTAAAGGAAGATGGTTGTTTAATCGTCTATCGGCCATCGTCAGGCTATCGTCAACCACTGTCGTTGGCCTTCACCATTGGCCACTAATTGGCCACCACCGTTGGACCACCAACATCCTCCACTACTAGACCACCGTTGGCCTTTTATCGGTTGGCTAGGTTGAGTTTGGATCGTCTCAATCAGCATAGATGCGTTTTGATTCTCTGTGTTTTGTAAAACTTATTGGTTACATAAGGGTTATGTCTGTTTCTGGCTCACATGATTTATTCTAAAATAATAAAATAAATCCACAATATAATTAAACTCCAAATGAAAGTTAAATTACAATCACTATAATTTCTATAAATCACAACTTTGGCAAAATTACATTGTCATATATAATAAAATAGTAACATACATTCATTCACATATATATACCAAAAACATGTTGATAATTACAAAAATATCATATCTTATCAAAAATTAATCACACGTAAAGAAGAGAGAAAAATTTTGGTATCAGTTTATAGTATAAACATAGCATGATCTGGCTTTAATACCAATTATTGGAAAAAAAACCTGGTTCGAAATAGTTTTCTTGCACAATAGAAAAATAAAAAAATTGAAAATTGAGACAGTTTGTGATATTTATAGCAATAAAATTTTCCCAAAATATAAATGTGCTTTGAGCGAGACGGGTCCTTATCATTCTCAGCTTTCAACTAAACCGCCTTCTTCGCTATTCTTGTACCAAGAATTTCTTCGAGTTTGGACTCGAACACTTCGAATCAAACACGAAAATAGAAATAATTTTCTTACTTTCAGTAGGAAATTAAATCTCTCTCTCTCTTATAAAAACGGTAGAAGTATTATTCCCAGAAAATAAAATTTATACTTAGAA